>NC_140961.1:50821350-50863850 GCF_056783735.1 Eptatretus burgeri
AACATGTTGCAACCAGGGCCATTTGGAGGCGTTGTGGAAACTATTTTTGCAGTAATAACGATAGCAACACCGAAACGTTGCATGGTCGTTTTGAAAGCAAAAAAGGTTGATCATTTGATACTGCCACCCCCATCCCCAACCCCCCCCCACCCCTCCCCCACAATTTTACGACAGCCGTAAGAAAAAAAATATTTGTTTGTAACTTGTAACATCACAAATTGAAAAGGACAATTGGATATAAATTTTCAAATATCCATAAAAAAATTCACATCACACGAACATTGGTGGATTTTCACATTTGAATGATAACCACGTGAGCATTTATGTGTTTGGTGTTCTCATCTGAACGTCTGTCTCTCAATACTGTCGCTCCAGGTTCAAATCCCATAGACAGCAATCTCTCTCGATTTGCGAGCACAACGTGTTCCTGAAAGGTAGTTCGTAAAGCGGGAGTGATTTTCCCATAGCTACAGGGGGGCGGGAGGGGGATAGGTGGGTGAGGAGGGGGCGGGGGGGGAGGGTGATAAGGGGGGATGTGTCCCCCATTCCCCCTCCCCCCAATCACAGAGCTATGAGACTTGTACTGCCCTGGAAGGTGTCATAAATTAAGCACATACCATGATCCTTTCTTTGTGATTGCATATTATAATAAATCATGCACAATATTTGTAGGGAAGGCACGAGCGTCAAACTTTCCTCTAATTTATAATTTCCTTTCCAACTCTTTCTTTACATTAGCATCTCTTCCTTGAGCACTTATCTTCCTTTTAAGGGGCATAGTTATGCATTAATAATGCACAAGTACGTTTAAATTGAGTAAATAAAACGCATTCTAACACTGAAGTTCAGCACAAACGTGACGGCATAAAGAGACCGAAGGAAGTGACGCTTTGACGACATTGCCCAGGATTTAAGCCGAGTCATCCTGTGCCGTTTTGTGGCGAGATGTCTTCATTTTAAATTCCACAATCAAAATATTTGAGCAAATGTTCATGAGGTCGCGTTCTGAATTTGTAGTTGAAAACAGAGTTGATCGGTGAGCAAAAGTTTGTAATGTCAGGTTTTTGAGGTCGAAAATCAAACTTGTGGTGTCAAAAATTTTACTACGCAAGGTTGAAAGTTAGTAAATCAGGAGATTACTGTACTGTGATGATGTGTTGACCAACATCCTTATTGCAGCGTGGCGACATCGCGCTGTTATATAATTGGCTATTCTGTCCTGTGTCTTCTGTCACACTTATGGCCACGTACGTCCCTTTGATCTGAGGGCTATAAATAAAAATTTGTCCAATGTCACAACTCTTCCCATCATGCATGCTAATTCACCATGTCTACATTTAAATTTTATAACTGCAAAATTGTTTCATCATTCTTAACCTAGACTTTTACTGCCCCCAGCCGCGCGATATCGAAGTATTCACTTCTTGTTGTTAATGAGAAAGCTGCTTGCCTCCGAATGCTTTCGCCTTGCATGCAATGCATGTAAAAACATTTCCTGACAAGCCTTGGACATGGAAGAAACAAAAAAACCCGTAGGGGTGACTCAATGAGGTAATAAAATAAAACATGATAAAACAAAACAACAACGTTCAGGAAGCGCATCCAAACGGCAAAAAGGTATGCAAACGGGTTAAATTGCATGACGATAATTCTGAGTGTGATGCCGCACTTCATGCCCTTGTGACGCCTTTCAAGCATTGTCCGTCAGTGTCCGACTGTGGCAGCATGATAAACATGCATATAAAGGAGGATGAAACAAACTGGATCAAACACGGTTGGGTGGTGGGGAGGTGTTTATAAAATATACATAAGACCTATTTTTGGAACGACGAATGCCAATTTCATTTTGTGTATCAAGTTCAGCAGAGGAGCAGGACATCATTCGAGGGAAATAAGGTCACACTGCACCGTGTGATGACATTGCAAGCTTGAGGTGTGATGAGCACACCAGCAGCGGCTGCTGATATGTCACCTGCACATGCCACGGGTGTATAAACGAATATATTTGTGGCACGGCATGCGGTAAAGTGCATCAGGTGGACATTTTGTTTGTTTTGTATACAAAGTCAAGGCTTGTGGAAAAGTTGGAATACAGAACAGATCAGGATGCAACAGAACAAAAGTAACAGAAGAAAGAAGGGGGAACACAAACAGCAGGGCCGAGGGACAAAACAGAGATGGACAAACAAGGGATGCAGGGGAAAATGAGGGTTAGGGGAGAATGCAAGGGGTGGATAAGATGGATACAGAAGCAAACTCTCAGCAAGCAAAAACTAGAAATTTGGGGGATGAGGAGAGGGAGAGGAATGCTTTAACAGGGCTAGAAAATATCAAGGTTTTGGATGGGGGATGATCTGAGATGGTGGTGAACAACTATCCTGAAGACTGAGAGCAAACGTCAACAAAAGGTAGACCACGGTTCAGGTTCACATCCTGACCACAAGCATCACCAGTTGGACCAAGAAGATAATCCCAATCCTCATCAATGGATTGATGGTATGGTGCTAACTTAGCTGCTAAATTATTCCTGAGTTAATCCCCTCCAATGTTGTTTTGGTAATTACATGCCCCTCTATATATAGGTACCCAATCAAAATTAGTGAAACAGGCCATTTGCACCAACTGCGTTTCCTAAACATACCACTCTGTGAAGTTACATTGATCAAAATTTTGAACTTTCTTATGACCCCTTTCACAAATATTGGCTTCATATGACGCCCTGCGTTGCAACCTGCTCTCGGCATCATTTGATGTCATAGAATTGCGCACCTAAATTTCAAATATTTTTGCCGTGCAAATATTCTGTCACCCTCCTCCCCATCTCAACCACCCACGCTTGTCTTGGTCAGTTTCCATCTTATTACGATGGAGGGTAGTTGCAGTTCTACGAATCTAAGCTCTCCATGACCTTGGTGAACTGCCATTGGCATCAAACGATGCCGTGTATTGCACGCCTATTATTTCAAATATTTTTGGCATGCACGTACTCCACCACCGTCCTCCCAATCTCCCTCACCCACGACCGTGTTCCTCAGTGCTCATCTAGTCACGAAGGAGGACAGATGTGCATATGCATCTATTCGTCACCCCATGTAGGCCAGATGGTGAGGTGATATGGCCACTGAAGGTGACTGCTGTCTATTAATGTTATTCAGTTGTTATTGTAATATTCATGCTTTACAACCCTAATTTCTTGAGATCAGAATGTTGTTGGGTATGGGGAGCAAAAAGATAAACTTGTATGCAAGAACATTTTAAAGGATTGATGTCCACAGAATGTAGCTTTTACTTGTTTAAATGTCTTTGTTTTTGTGGCCCTGAGATCTAAGGAATTTTGGTTCTGGCTCATGGTCAAAAATATTTTGGGACCCCAGACTTAGAGGGAAGAATGAGATTAAGAGAATGTGAAAGCTGATTCCACAGATGGGGGAAAAAAGAGCAACAAATGAGTGGAGGTGAGCAATGATCCTAGATTTGGGGCATTTCACCAGAAGGGGGTTGCTGGTGGACTGCATGTGCACTGCAGAAACCTGGAAAGTGGTGGGGGGGGGCACGGAAAGGGCAGAGAGTTGCAAGTGGAAAATGCGTTTTCATGGTTGTTTGCTTAAAGTCAATCTTGAGGCTCAGGGAAGAGCCGAATGACAGGGACAACAGGCCGGCACAACAACAGTGGTGAAGTGGGAAAGCACAGGCAGATGAGGAATGGAGAATTGGTGGCAAGGAACAAAAGGAAGAGCAGCATAATAAGTCTGGATAGGAGGAAAGGCAAGATAACAGAGGGAGACAAGTATACAAAAGACATGTGGTTGCAATGTTATGGATAATGTTGCTACGAAGAGGTTTTCTGGGCAAAGGCATCCCTGCTTCTCCTTCCCACAACTGCAGGAAGCGCCATATTACCAAAATCAAAACTGGTGTATTTTATACCCCAGAGCAATTTCAGTATTATTCTTACACTTCACTTTACCATGAGTTTCGACCTGTGTGCAATAAATAAAACAAATAAGTGAGCCAAGTAAGGAGTTCACATCAAGGCAAACTTGGTAACAAATAAATAGGTCAAGAGGGAACTCTGACCTATAAGTGATGAATTTCGTTTCCTTGAGCAGGTTGCGGAATTCAGACTTTGCTGTAATGAACTTCTCCCGGATGTAATCATTAAACTCCCGTTCCTTTTTCTGTGGGAAAGGTGGGGAGAGAGAGGGTGAAAGTGAAATATTTAAAATATGTTGAAAAACACGTTCAAAATAAGCTCAACACAAAGTCTATAAAACAACAGCAAAATACTACTTTCATTGCTGTAATTACAATAATCAAACATGATTAGTCACCCAAAAGAAAAAAAACAGAGCAACTTTCACAATTTATACAAAAACAGAATAGATTCCAAAACTGTCGATGGAAAGTAATTGGTGCAAAGGCTCTTGCAGTCTATGATAGACTTTTGCAGTCTATGGCAAGCCATTGCAGGTCAATGGCAAGCCATTGCAGGTCTAAAGCAAGCCAATGTTGGTGTACGTTTTTCTTTTTAAAGAGACCATATCTGGCATGCATGGCTTGCACAGTTCCAGATAAACACCATTCGGTGGGTCAAAGTACTGGATCATCTTAATTTTTTTTGAAAAATACAACGCTCGCCAGTGGCTTTGTTTTTCAACATCGAGTAATTTATATTAGCCATTGGGAGGGGAAATATAATTTTAAGGCTTTAGAATCTAAAGTTTAGATTCTGCAGAAAGTGAATACTTTTGTAATAGTTTAATGTCTTTAACCCTGCGTTAGTACCATGGTTTTTTTATGCCGTTAGTACCCTGGGGTGTTTGAGCACCCCAACTTTTAAATTTTTAAAATGAAGCATGTAAGCAAAACTAGCATGAAGTTCAACTCATTTATTTAGTGAACGTATTCAGGATCATACATATAATTATATTTCAGTTTGATTTCACAGTACATGAGTACATAAATACATCAAGACAATAATAGAAAACAAAATTTATCAAAACTCATTAGCGACAGCAGAAACATCCTCATCACTCACTTTCATCACCTGATATATTTATTTTAGCACTCAATGCAACTGACAGTCAACTTGCAGTGTTCTTTACACGCATGTTTACCACACTGGTTACACACTGTTTTCACTTTATGATCGCGTGACCTGGGACAGAATGCACATCTCTTTGCCCCCTGTGACGAGTGGGGTTGTGGGGGCATTGGGCATGCAGGGAACCTTCTTTTTGATAATTTCTGGTTTATTCTTACCTCCAGAATTTGGGTCAATTTTGTCATCATAGTGCATGCTGCTGACAAGAACATTGTTCTCCTTCTTATTCTGTGGGATGTATGAAACTAGTGTCATTTTGTCTGTGAATCCAAATATGCTGTCATAATTACATCTGTTCTTTGTCTCTAAGAATTCCTTAGGAATTTCAGACTTATTTTTTCAGTACCTTGTTAGTACCCTGAGGTATTGTCTCTCTGCCCACTGAGAAATGACGTCTCCCTCTCACAAGAGTTCCCACAGGATCATGAAAAATTTTGAGCGCACTCAACACACAGAATCGTGAAGCTACTGCGGAGAAAATGGATATTAGTGCACACATCTATAGAAAACGGGACATTTAAAAAAAATTGGGGTTTCCAAACACCCCAGGGTACTAACGCAGGGTTAAGGTGGAGTAGACTCCCATTGAGGTATAGTTGAGACTATTTAAGACGTAGTAGACTCGTACCAGACTCAGTGGTAAAATGGTTAAAGCATCCGCTCTGAGTCTGGCAGGCCGGTGGTTCAAACCCCATCCGAGTCATACCAAATACTTTGAAAATGGGACGCACTACTTCGTTGCTTGATACTCAGCATTTATATGACGGAGCCTATGGATTGAGATTCCAGTGGCAAGCTAAGAACTGCAAAGAGCTATGAACTCAAAGTTAATTAAATCTACAGGGAGATACACATAAGTGCTTTTGGTATGCACAGGTAGTGGACAAAAGAAATGGAAACACCAATGTAAAGTCACTCAATAGGGCATTGGGTCACCACGTGCAGCCAGTATGGCCTGGATGTGCCGTGGCATGGAGTCCACCAGTGCCTGGAATTGTGCAGGAGGGATGCGGCACCATTCTTCCACAAGAAAGTCAATCAACTCACATCTGTTTGATGGAGGTGAAAATGCTGTCTCGGGCATCGTTTAAGAATGTCCCAGAGATGCTAGATTGGATTCAAATCTGGTGACTAAGAAGGCCATGACCTATGGATAACATCAGTGTCATGCTCATCAAACCATTGGGTGATTATACGTGCTCTGTGGACGGGGGCATTGTCATCCTGGATGACACCCCTCCCGACAGGAAAGAAATGTTGCAACATGGGGTGAAGATGATCACTCAGTACTATCCATCCATTGGGACCATACTCTGCACAGAGTGTTGGTGCTGCTTAAGCAGTCTCCTTGGCTATTGGGCACAATCCGAGACGGGCCGCCACTCCGACACAGGATACCAGCAAGCTGGCACTCATTTTTCCGACCTCAGAAGGATGACACAGTCAGTCACAACCCCACCTGGGATAAAATCAACAGCCAATGGTGATTTGAACTCAGGATCCTAGGATCCCAAGCCCACCACCCTAACCATTAAGCCAAACACCAGGCATACTCAGTGCCATAAAATAGCAATTGGCATTGCCCTTGCCTTCTAAAGGAATGACTGCACCCAAACGGTGCCAGGAAAATGCACCCCACAAGATTACAGAACCACCAGAACCCTTCACTGTTGGAACCAAGCTCTCAGGGTTGTGGAATTCTTTAGGTTGGCGCCACACATGCACTCGTCCGTTGTCGAGAACATGGTGAAGGATGATTCAACTGAATACATCACATTTCTCCACTGCTCAGTAGTCCATTACACGTGCTCTTTGCATCACTGGACTCGCAAACATGCATTGCCAAGTGTAATTAGCGGTTTTTGTGCACTGTAACCCAACTGTGGTATCTTGCTCTGTGGAGTTCTCGGCAGACCATTTTTGATGAAAATGGCTGCTTGCGCCCCAGGTTGAAATTTAATCTATTAATCTGCAGTTGCTTTCCTGCTTTATCTTGCACTTCAAATTAATGCACTTCCACCCACTGTTTCCCTTTACTGATGTCTTTCCCTCAGAGTTCCATGCCGAACATCATCTTACACACTGTTGCTCGTGAAACATCAGCAAGCTTAGCTGTCTTTGTCACTGAAGCTCCTGCCATACACGCCCCAACAATCACCTCTCCTTCAACGTCACTGAGGTCTCCTCACGCAGCCATAATTATAGGCAACCATGCCTGTGCAGCATTTTTATACATGACCCGAAGCATGCTGGGATGTTATTTGCTTCATTACCACATGGGCCACACCTGTGTGGAAGCCGTTGCTTTCAATACTTGATGTCCCTCATTTACCCTGGTGTTTCCATTTTTTTTTTGTCCACTACCTGTAGTTTGAGCAAGGAATACCAACAGAACAGAGTGTGTATGCTGTGGCTTGTATTATTACAACGTGTCCGAACCACTTTCTTTCAACACCGCATGATCGATATACAGCAAAAAACTAACTTTTGTCATATCCTTCATTGCTTAATGGTGTCGTTTGATGAAAAGAAGGCCCTTAATTACAATGACCATGAAGATTGCAACAGCCTTTGCTTGGATCAGTATTATTCTTTTCTTTCTGCATCATTCACGGTTCATTTGTTACTCTCGAACACTCGGCCGTAAAGTGAGTGGCAAGATGTGAGGCTATGGTGGTGTAATGACTGCAGCATGTTTTTTGTGGTGCAACAAAGAAAAACGTCCCACTTTTTAAACGTCTCCAGGTTTACACCGTGATGAATCATCATCATCGTCATAAAATACCATGCCCTATGCAGAGCATTGGTGCTGCTGAAGCAGGTATTCGGCAATAATTTCTGGTTGAGTTGTCACTCAGACTCAGGAAGTCAGGGCAGAAATTTGGATTTTCTTCATTGTGCTGGTGATAGCTCGCCTACTCCTCATGAAGTACACCGTGGGATGCTTAAGTTGACAGACGGGATTCCGGGTTTAGCGTCCATCCGAGGGATGATACACACACTGATGAATCGCCCTTCCTGTGAAACACCAGAATGACAATTTATAACTGAACCAGGATTCAAACCCAGGCAAGACAGCTCAGAGCGAGAATGCGTACCTTGAGGCCATCCTGCCAGCCTCGTGATGAATCGCCAAATGTGTTTGTTGCAACAGGTGACAATATGAATTTGGAATAATCATATTGGGTTGGCACACTGCATGTCACAAATGTATTTTCTTGTGTTGGAAGCAACGGCGATGATGATGACGAATAGTGAACAGTATGGTTTTCATTAATCTCATACCAAAGCAACACAAATAAAATTTAATAAGAGCATGGATTTGAGTGTTTCTTTCATGTTCTATAGCCATTACTGATATGAACCATCAGGGAAACCATAATGGGTCTTATTTAAGTGGTCAGAAATAAGGGTAAAAAATTACAAAAAACAAAACAAAACAATCAGCGCAATAATCATCCTCATCTGAGAAATTGGCACGTCACACCAATCAACATTTCGGTCATAACTTTGGAGCAGCTCTTCTGACCCGAATAAAGCTTTCCAAGTTGACTCATATTGCTCATGAAAATAGAAAGCACGTAAACAGAGTTATATCATGACAGAATGGTCCAGATCCAGAAGGGTCCAGATACTCAAAACTTTCTACTTTGGTTACAACTTGAAACAGCCGACAGTCACATTTTACCAACCGATTCACCTCGACAGGAAAGCAACAATGATAAAGTAAGGACATGGAAATAGCATTTGAGGTTTCAGAGATCGGTGAATATCATCATCTCGCATTTAGTTCTTGAAAATAAAAAGATCTACAGCCATTCTTAACAAAGAGTTTATAAAAAATATTATACCACCAGATGATTGTAACACTGTTCACATTACAAGCACTGTTTGGTCACCAAACCTATTGAAGTTCCAAGATAGAGTGGAAGATGATAAAATGAACAACATTTTCACTTACCCGATCACTGCACGAGAATTTAGCACATCGGGGGTCTTCCTTAATCAGCTTTCGGACTTCTTTCCAGGTCGAAGTCAGACTTATCTGCACATATTTGAAATGCCACCCACAAACGTTCCATCAAAGCTGCTCAATGCAACATTCCGTGACGGGTTTAAACCACAGCTGTCTGCATCGGCCTACACACTTCACAGGCCTGATCAAGCGGCACAACTCACTCAGCTCATTTCACAGACAACACCCACATGCAACCTTCTCAAAGTCAAATCAGTCGTGAGTGTGAGTGTGTGTGTCTGTAAAACACGTTTGCCCTCAATTCTCGCACTCAGCCAACATTCACCTGCGACTGCAATAGATTTAACGAGTTAATGAAATACACAGAAGAAAAATGCTTGCACAGAACAAAAAAAATAAAAAAAAAAACAAACAGAACAAAAAGAACTAGAAGGGCACTCGGTAGAGTGCATACCTCCACCACATAATGTCTGATCCACGAGAACACATTGGGCCCAATACATTTTTAAAATATCATGCTATATATCGTTTTTGGGCCCATCTCTCAATGGTGAAGAATCACTATAAAAATTAAAAAATTCCCGTATCCGGATCTTCACCAAAATAAAATCAATTCGTCCTTGTCACACCCAACGTGTCCACCAAGGTTTGTCCGAATCCGTCCACAACTTTTTTTGAGATATTGTGCTATATATTGGTTTAGCCACATCTCTCAAAGGTGAGGAATCACTTTTTTAAAATTCTAGTAGCCAGATCGGGATCTTCACCAAAATCTTATCAGTTTGTCCTCGTCACACACTCAATCTGCCCACAAATTTCATCCGAATCCATCCATAACTTTTTGAGATATCCTGCACACAAACAGTGGGGGTAATGCTGAAAAATGTCACGGACAGCAGAAAGAGGACATCATCCAAATTAGAGGGTTATGTACAAGTTAAAAGAAAAACGAGTGAGGTCAAAAACCAAATGACACAACACAAAAATCAATGCCACTTGAAGAACATTATTTCACTTGTCCCATCCGGTCACATGAACACAAAATATCAAAAAAGGGAATGCGTTCCAACTTGCAAGTGAAGTCAAGAGTGCTGTGAAGCCCTGAGACCAGCCTGAATAAAATCTTCCTACCTCACTTGTCTCATCCAGTAACTGTTTAAATTGCTCTTTCTTGCGCTTGGCCAAGGCATCGATGTGGCCTTTAAACAGGCGCTCTTTCTCACTGCGGTCGAGCAGGGACACGAGTTCCCACCGATGGTCACGGCGCAGCGTTCGCCGTGTCTCATCCCAGGTCACTTCCGATGAGCGCACCTGCAAAAACACATGGATTTGAAGGTACATGTTATCATTCTATTTAAAAAAGAAGATGCTTCTGTGATTGAGGGAAGGAAGAGCATTCATCAAAATGCATGCGGTCTTGGTGTATTATGCCATAGCAACATCAGAACACAAAGATGTACAGACACAAAACCACTCTTAGTTGGATTTGCTTGCACATTTGAAAAATATTGCATCGAAGAATAGAAACAAGGAAGAAATGAATGATTTGTGAAAAAAAATGGAAAACACAAGAAGGCAATGATGCTTTGCACTATGATTTATATATCTGTGTGTTGAGGACATCTCTTACTGAAACATTGGATTAAACTGTGAAATGACCTTAACTTGGGCAGAAACATTTTAAAAAGATAATTTTCACTTTCCTTCTCAATACCGTACAACCATCGGAATACAAACACTGACCAATGCCTTGGGTTCGAATTACAAGTCTTGCACGCTGAAGCGGGGATGATGACACGTAGCACGTCCCCAGCAGTATAGGACAGGAATGCACTGGAGACCTCACCAAACTTGTAAAATTCACTGAAGCTGTGTTCTCATAAACAATCGAGAGTAAAGTTTTGGAGTTGACAGGAAACTGTTGAATATGGGCCAAGTGGCTGGCAGCGCACTAACTGGCATCATAAAGAAGGCGGGGCAGTGGATCATACTACTACCAGATCCGGTCACATGAATACAAAATATCAAAAAAGGGATTGCGTTCCAACTTGCAAGTGAAGTCAAGAGTGCTGTGAAGCCCTGAGGTGCAACGTGTTTTTTGTGCACCTTCAACACCGCATGTTGATTGCAACACACCGCAACACCATTTAATAAATGTAAAGATCGACATTTACAAAAGGTCAATTTGCTGTAAGTCAAAAGAGAAACATAATTTTACTGTCACAAATCGTGCACATGTGTAATGCATATGCATTACGTGCGATATTGCAATGTGAGCCAATTTATTGACCATTAGTACCTGACTTCCCCGTGTGTGTCACAAGTAATCGTGCTGTAAAGATGGCTGCCCCAAAATAATGTGTGATGAACAACCTTGGCAACCAGTGTCTGCTGCCACAGAGGACAAGTCTTGCATCGTCCTTTGTGAAATCGTTCACACCATTCCATACATTTTTTTGTAACATAGTTGGTACCATATTGTGCAGTCATGCCTGGTGTTGGGTTAACAATCAAGGAGTGGCTTAACATCTCAGCATCTTGAGTTCAAGCCCGTGCCGCTCCGTTGAAATAACACCAGGTAGGTTGACTGAGCCTGTTATCCTTCCGAGGTCGGCAAAATGAGTACCATATTACTGGGGGAATAAGCCATTCAAGCATCCTGTGTCGGAGTGGCGACCCGTCTCAGAATGCACTTCTGAGCCAATGAAACTGCCTTGGAAGCTCTTATGTACTGTACCTCACGGCATGAAAATAATTGTTATTAGTCCCCTACCGGTTTCACTGGAGGCGACTGACTATAAGGTTTGCTCTCCATCTGTCCATCCATCCCACCTGTGGGTTTTCCCACTTTTTTTCCATATCCTTCAACATATTCAACTGAAACTTGGTCCATGGCTTTATTATGATACATTATAGAAGAAGTACGAGATTCAGGGCGTTTAGTTGATTTTCCACAGCATTATACCCTTTTGGGACTTAGAAAATATCACATATGATACATGGGTCAGTGTTCAGCTGCCCTGACTCCACCACAATAAAATCATGCACCGTCATTGCATAAAGCAGCACAGATCGGCAGGCCTCAAAAGCCTCAGTACTGATAGTCTATGGTCCAGTGGAATCAGAATGATCCCAGGTATACAGTTAACCCCCGCATTATCACGGTTCACCTATCGCGCCCCCGGTTCATCGCGGGTTTTCCCTTGGAACGTAACTAATTTTTTCTGTGGATTCCCTCAGTACATCGCGGTAATAATATATAAAATATAAATTATTTAAGCAATAAATTATAACACGTGGTGCTCGACGAGTCACACAACGCACGAGACAAAGTTTCGCTTGTGAACTTCGAATATGCACCTCAGAATACGCTTGTGCACCTCGAGGGCCTGCAAAAGGACATCTAGTGTCTCCACAAAGATGACTTCATCATCTGTGAAATCAAGGTCAGAGATCTTGAAATTCCCAAACGATGCACCGCAGCTTGATCTCTCTGACATCCTCTCCAGAATCCAGTGCAAACAAGTGATGAAAAGTGTGGGGACCAGTACACATCCCTGACGAACTCCAGTAACATCTGGAAATAAGTCAGAGATGGTAACACCACATCTCACAGCACTCTCAGTCCCAGAGTATATTTCAGACATCAGATCGATCAGTTTTGGTGGCACCCCACGAAGACCAAGAATCCTCAAGAGGGCTTCCTGATTCACTGAATCAAACGCTTTACAGAGATCAACATAGGCTGCGAGCAGACATTGCCGAAACTCTCGTCTGCGTTCGGTGAGGACCTGAAGAGCAAGGATACATAGTCAATCGTTGACCTCTTTGGTGTAAAGCCTGACTGCTCTGGACGCTGGTGCTCAAGCAGATGGTGGCGAACCCCATCAATAATTATCCGAGCAAAGAGCTCACCCGGTACTAAGAGCAGCGTCACCCCTCGGTAGTTGTTTCAGTCCTGGTGATCACCCTTCCCTTTCCAGAGAGGGACAACATGGCCCCTCTTCCAGTCAGTTGGGATGATGCCTGTGTTCCAGGCAGAGCACAGAACTGCATGCAACGACACGAGTGCAGCATTTCCACCAGCCTTGAGAAGTTCAGCATGGATGCCACAGATCCCAGGAGCTTTACCCCATTTCAACCGGTTCACCACAGCCTGTTTCCATAAACGAAGGTGGACCACAGTTGATTGGAGGGTCAGCAGTAGGGATTGCAACACCCCTGATGTCCAACTCGACAGCTATTCGATCAGCCTGGTACAACCGCTCAAAGTAAACGGCCCAGCAGGCCATCACTTCGGATTCCTCTGTCAAGAGCCCACCACCCTCTGCTCTAACTGCAGTACACCGAGGGGTGGGCTTGGACGAACGCAATGCACGAATTCCACTGTCAGTAGGACGAGAATAACTTGACCACAGGTGATGCTCCACCCCCTCACAGCTTCCTCGCACATCGGCCTCCTTGTCCACCCTTCCTGCACGTACTGTTTTACACCTCAGCTCCCTGAACAGCTCAGCTCTGCCATTCAGCCTGGCCCTGCAACTCTGGGCAATGGTATCCAGTGTCCCTTGAGACACAAAATTCTTCTTCGCCCGACGGTGAATTCCAAGACATCCACTGGCAACATCAGGGACGGTGGTCTTGAAGGCACTCCACAACTCTTTAGGATCCCCCAGAGGACCCAGCCCCCCCTCCCCCCAAATTTCCACTCAGCCTGTTTCCAAACTCCTCAGCTACCCTCTCATCCTTGAGCTTGCCAACATTCAGCCTCGGCTGGGAGGGTAGCATTCTCCTGGATTTAAGGTGCGACTGAAGAGTGGCTACAACAAGCCGGTGGTCAGTATTGAGGAACTGAGCACTCCGGTAGACCTTGCAGTTCTGGATCATCCTACAGCGCCCATCAACGAGCACATGGTCAATCTCCTTTGCCACACCGCCAGCGTTGGAATACCAAGTCCAGTGATGAGCTTGTGGGTGCTGAAACCATGAACCAGCCACCCTAAGTCCATGACTTCTTGCAAAGTCAAGGAACTTCATGATATTCTGGTTCATAGTTCCTGACCATGGGGACCAAAATTTATGTCATAACCAACCCTATCATTTCCAGCCGATGCATTGAAATCCCCCAAGACTCGAAGTGTATCTCGCCTGGGGAACTGATCAACCACAGACTCGAGCGTGGTAGAGAATGCGTTCTTCATGGCGGGATCACTCGCCTCAGTCGGAGCATATAGAGAGACCAGGGAAATGACACCCAATGAGTGACGAATCCTTAGTCTCATAATACGCTTGTTGACCGGTGTTGCCTCAATTATAATTGGAGTCAGCTTATTGGACACAACTACAGCAACTCCTTGGGCATAGTAACCATCAGAGCGACCAGACCAATAGTAGGTATAATCACCCGCCATGATCTTGCCGCAATCTGGTCTCCAAACTCCAGAGAGTGCTGCAATACCAATGTCCAAACGCTTGAGCTCAGATGATGAGAGACAGGTGATCATCCTCTCTTCAGGATAGGACATTCCAGGCACCGACCCAAAGGGACCGCCGTCTGGTGGACGAGACCTCAGCACCATCACAACACACTCTCCCTCAATCTAACCTGGGAATGTTACCCCGTGGTTTCCGTCCTATCATCAAAGATTGGGGGTCCTGAAGGCTTTGCCCCAATCCCGTCATTTGGTGAGCTGCCCTGTGAAGAGTAACTGTACAGGAGGTTCTCCCATGGAGTGGGTTTTCAGATATTTTTTATGCTTTTGGAATGTTTTGCGGAATGAAGGGTTTTACGGTAACCGGAGTGCAAATCCTGCCAAGAACCTAATAAATAGTGACCCAACTGCAGGAGGATGTTCGCAGACACAGTTGGGCACTAGATATGGATGGCATTTGGCTCACAAGGAGCTCCTCCACCCTTTGACAGGTTTTGATCTTCATCCTGCTGGGTGTCTATATCATACACCCTCCTCACCAAGAAACTTGGTGGGGGAGACTGTTTCGTCGCCGACAACCCGACCATGGAACAGGGTAGTACAGGTTTATACGATACCTGTAGCAAGTCATAGATCTCATCTGACCTGACCCCATCCCAGGGGCAGTGCCAAAAGTGATCTGGCTCACACCTTCTTGCCATGTGGTGATCATAACGACTGAGTTTGGTGAATTTCTGCACAGCAGTTTAGAAGATAGCATGACAGCTAGACAGATAGACAGACAGACGAACGGAGCCAATTACAATATCTTCAATTTATTTTTATTTTTAAGCTGGTGGATAAAAAAGTGGACCTCTACGTAACTAATATACTGGACATAGGTTGCATTTACTTTAATTAAGTTATGTCGAATGTGTCATTAGGTTGCGTTTACATTTGTTGAGATGTCGAAATGGTAGCTTATACATGGTGTTGCGTTTGAGCCTGGGGAGTAACTGCTGAAATCTGTCTATTTGGGTTCTTCCCGACATCTTTGTTCTTTGCTCCTTTCATAGTATTTTCTAATTTTTTTCACAATTCTCTTTATTCATTCTAATTCTTGCTTTTTCACCTCTTTCACTCTCAATTTTTATCTTTCATTATCCATCTCTCTAAGGAGAAGTGAATTCTTGCAAAAACTTTTCTGCAAAGCTCACTCGGCTGCACCTGCATGGATTTGAGGGTTGTGGAGTAGTGGCTGAAACCCGAATCCTCTCCTGGTTCCTCCTGCTCTCCACTTCTTGGTCTTCCATTTGATCAGGAAATCTCAACCAAAACAAACGAGAAAACTTGTTCGTAATTTATTGAATCATTAATTAATGTTTAATTTACATATTTCAAGTGTTTTGAGACAGAGCTATAAGAAATCTTACAGTGCTAGTCAAACATATTGTTGTGGTTACCACATTCGCAAACCACCATTCAAGTCCCTTAGGTGAGGTATCTCGGTAAGTACATGTGTAGTTAGGCCCAAACCCGTTGTCTAGTGGGAATACATGTCATTTATGCGTGCTGCGACTCTTCAGGATAGCCGTTTTTCTTTTACTATCTTTAATTTGGATCAACCGCCATTGTTACCACCACCAACCACCGCTTCACCACAACCGCCACGACCTTCACGTCACACCTCGCAACCGTCGCATCGCCACCGTTCTTGCGCCGCCTGTGGGTACCGGTGTTGGACTCGTGCAGGGCGCGCGCCAAACAGCGTGTACAAAATCACGGATTTTGTGCTTCAAAAACGGATCAAAAACGACACATGCCCACTTTTTGCCGTCCAATCGGTGAGCGAGGGGCGAATTGGCCCCGCCCCCAGGGCGATCGATATATGCAAATTTATGGATCAAAAAGCCTTCACGCCCACTTTTTCTCGGGCCAATGGGGAGCGAGGTGAAAGGTCGAAGGGAGGGGGTCAAAGATGAGAGGGCGAAGCGACGGGGCTGATAAAAGGACCGTGTTCGTCAGTCCAGAGACGAGAGGAGGAGGAGAGTAGAAGAGAGGAGAGTCGGAGAGTAGGAGAGTAGGAGAGTAGGAGAGTCGGAAACAGAGAGTCAAGACTTCGCGGGCGGTGGAGTTGGCAGGAAGGAGCTGGTCGTCGTGTGCGTTGGAGTCGGAACGGAGGGGACGGAGCTGTGGAAAGGCGGCGACACCAGACGAGGGGGTGCTCGCGTCGGGAGCTGCACCCCAGGGAGGCCGACAGCGCGACCTGGCCGAGGTGGAGACGCTCGTCGCGGGATAATAAAAATCCTCTATACCCCGAGCATCAGCAACCCCCTCCTGTTTCCCCCCGCGCTGAGATAGTGCGACCAAGGGGGCCCCTTTCCCACCCCCTACCAGAGACTGTCCGCGAGGCCCGCGGAGTTGAGGCACCATCGCCGCTCCGCGTCTCATCACCAGACGGGTAGGCGCGACCCGGTCTCGGCCTGAGGCCCGCCTCATCCTTGAGGGTATTCTTTTCCTTGGTTTTGGGTATGTGTTGTCGGCGCCGTCTGTGAAGTAGAATTGTATAAGTGTTGCCGTGTGCTCGGTAGTCGGTATTAGCTCTGCATTGTGTTTTCGCTTTTATATTTGCTTTTTGTGTAAATTGAATTGTGTTTTTCTTTGCTGTGTGCATTTGGTGGAATTGTATATGTGTGCTTCCCGTGTGCCGCGAATAAATGTGCTTTGTGTTGAACTGTTTCCCGCTTCGCTTCGTCATTTCTCCCATTGAATCCTCATCTTGCTTCACGTAAAGGGTTGGTAGTGGGCTGAATACGCCCGATAATTAATCGAACCGTCGAGGTCGACGATAACACCGCTCGGTTATCCCGATAGTACGGAACGGGTCGCTTAAGTGGCCCGTGTCCGAAGTCGACCTGCGGCGAGGTGCGATCGCCCGGTCTACCCTCCGCGTGGGTACTTAGGTAGGTCGGGTCGGCGAGCAACCCTATCCCACGCGGGGGCTGATTGGCTCGATCGCGGTGAGACCGAAAGGTCCACCCGTGACTGGTTCCCGGCGTTAGTCCGAGAGGGTCACGACTGGATTGTCCGTCCGGTGGGCGACGTGCCGCGATTCGAGTTACGTGGCCGTCAGCACCCCGGCGGGCGCGAATCCGCAACACTGGTGTCAGGAGTGGGATACAAATTCATCGCCCTCCTCGCGGCACTGGTAATGGAGAACGGGACAACGGGCTCTCCTGTCTCCAGCGAAATTCCCAGGAATCGGTCCAGGGGTGAGAGAAGCGACCCCCGATTCCCTCCAAATTACGAGCGAGCTAAATTAACCCTTCACGAGAAGCAAGATGGCGTCTCAAGGCGAGCGGGAGCCGGGGGTATTAGAAATGTATATGTGTAGTAATGTAGAATCCATGGTCCAGGATGGAATCCCCGTGCAGGAAATGTTGATTGTGCAGGAACACGGACTCGCCCAACTGAACCCAGAGCCCGAAATAGGTGCGGCCGCGGTGTATGACACCTCCCCCCCCCTCTCCACCAAAACCCTTCCCCGATCCCTGCCGGAACGGCTCACCTGAGTGCATCCGACATGGCCCAGTTATGCGCCATGCTGGCGGCAATGACAGAAAAGATGGATACAAATACAAATGAAATGAAAACGAAGATGGATGCGAATACACAAAAATTGGATGCGAATACACAACAAATGAACGGAATGGAAACAAACATAAAAAAAGAAATGAAAGAGCTCCGGGGTGAGACGCAGAACATGGGCCGATGCCTGCAGGCGGGCATGAAGGCCGTGACCAGGGAGCTGGGAATGGCGACTCCACGTGTGGGAGCAAACGAGCTGGAAGGGGGTGCAACGGCTGACAGGCCCGCGGTGGAGGCGGGTGAAAAAATAATTCGGGGGGCGTGTTGGACGAGGGTCGTGACAGAGGAATCGACGGTGACCAAGAGGGAAAAATTAAATGGGGAGACCAAAACGTGTGAGACAAGACATGAGGTGACGACAAAGGAAATAATAATAGTTGAGACAAGGGAGGTAAAGGGTGAAGAGTTGGCAGTGACGGTAGCCGGGAAGGGAACGATAGAGGAGAGACTGCACGGTGAGGACGGGGTAAGTGACGCACACACGGAGGTAGTGGAGGACAATGGGGGTGAGCTCGCGGAGCGTGTAGAGACCCAGTGCGAGCACCTGGATGGCCTCCTCCAGGAACGAGGGGAGGGAGTATGCCCCCTTGAGGCGAGTCACGACCAGGTGAGTTCGGTCGTGCTTTGCGAGGTTGAGGGGACGAGTGCTGTGGACGGGTGCACGGAGAGCTTGGGGGGTATAGAGGCCCCGGAGACCCTTGTGGCGACACGAATCCCCAGTGTGGTTGTCCCTGTGTGTGTGGTGCAAGGCGTGAGTGCGTCCCCGTGTGTGGAAGCGACCCCGTGTGTGAGTGGTGTGGTGGCGATGGTGCCGGAGTACGTGCTTCCCAGCACGCCGTGTGTGGATGAGGCACGGAGTGTGAGTGAGGCACCGCGGGTTAGTGCCCCCGCGTGTGTGGGTGAGGAACCGTGTGTGGAAGAGACCGCGTGTGTGAGTGTCGCCGTGTGTATGAGTGAGGTACCGCGGGTGAGTGCCCCCGCGTGTGTGGATGAGGCACGGAGTGCGAGTGAGGCACCGCGGGTGAGTGCCCCCGCACGCGTGAGTGAATGGCCGTGTGCAAGGTCGCCGTATGCAAGGGAGACCGTGTGTGTGAGAGAGCGGTATGTGAGGGAGATGTCGGTTGGCATGCGGGAGCACGCAGCCGCGTCTCCCGGTGTGAATGTGATGGAATGCAGTGTGAGCGTCGTGGCACGCAGGTGTGCGTGGGTCGAATGGCGACGACGGCGACATGGGAGGAGAGAAAGCCGGGTAGCGGCTGTAGTTGTTTCGAGGACCGTGCCGGGTTCACCCAGCAGTGAGCATGAGGTTCGTGCTGTGCAACGCACGAGACCGCCACGTGCTCGCTTGCGAGAGTGAAGTCCCGGTCCGGAAACGCACGCGGTGGATTTGCCGATCCCGCGGACGGACAAAGTTTAGGCAGGTAAATGGATTTGGACCGGACGGGTTCTCCACGCGATCGTGTGTGTTAAGCTCCAACGGGCAAAGCACATGTGTTCGCGTGGGGAACCCCTTGAGACGTGGGGCTTGTGTTTTTTTTTTGCGCACGGTGACGTCATGGCTGCACGTGTGGTTGGAATCCGGCAGGAGGGGTATCTCTGCCGGATGGTACCGTCCAAGGAGGGACGAGGTACACGTGCAGCTGCATGACGTCACGGGCAGGTGCAAACTGCGCGAGCTCTGAGTTGCCGCGCAGGTGCTGCGCATGGAAAAAAAAAAAAAAAAGAAACAGTAAGCCTCACTTTCGGGTGCAAAGGATTCCTGGGCAAGGGGTGGAAGACCCCCTTACCCAGGGCACAGGATGAAAACTAGTTAGGGGGAAGGGTTAGCTTAGTTAGACCGACTTCATGGGCAGGGGTAAGTCCTCATGGAGTCCGTGGAATGGATTAGGGAGAGGGATTGTAGCCAGATTTAGGTTGGGAAATAAAATGAATGATTTGGAGACAGTGACAGACTATGAATGTGTCGAGGGGACGTAGTTTAGCTACGTAGTGTTAAAAGGAACGTGCTGTAGTTTAAGGGACGACGTGGGAGCACGAGTTAGTTAGGGGATGTAGTTAGGAGGATGGCAGAGTTCAGTGGTGTGTGTGTTGAAGAGTTGTTGGTGAGTGAATTGGAAGCATGTGCTTGGTGAGTGAGTGAGGCCAGCGGGTCTGTGTGTGTGGAGTGAATGGGGAATGCATGGTGCGATGAGTGATTGGGGGGAGGAGTGACTCCCGCCCAAGGGACCCCGGGGTCAGTATAAAGTGAGTTAGGGGGTTAGTCAAATTGAAAAATGGAGGTTGTTTTGCTGTTGGTGGGAATGTAGGCTCGAAACCCATTTGGAGGGGTGCAGGAGCCCTGTTGACGGGCTTGGGAGCGTGGCTGCGAAAGGTGAGTATCGCTGAGTGGGTACCCCGGGCACCAGGCTAGTCGGCCGCGGTAGGCCATGGGCCCATGGGGGGCCGGGATAGCGTAGTGGGCACGGGTGCGCCTGCTTGGTGCGGGGGCCCGGGGCGCCATTAGCCGCGTGGGCAGTGTTGTGGGCATGGGTGACCCTCGGAAAGGGGCCCGGGAAGCCAGCCTGCCACGTGTGCGTTTCAGGGGAGGTGCCATGGGGGGCACTCCCCGGTGTTAGGGAGCTGGTAGGCTCGGAGGCAGTGTAGTGCCCGGGGGTGCCATAGCGGGAGATTCGGCAGAGGGTCGTGCCTGCCAAAGGGAGCCACGTGTCCCAGCCAGGAGACCGTGTGAGGGCACGGAGAGAAAATTGGGGGGCGAGGCCCGAAATTGTGAGGACACCAACACAGGCGACGGGAATCTGGGTTGTTAGAACCAATAGTTTAAGCGAGAGGAGCTTGTTGAAAGCCCCGGGGTAGTTTAACAGTTAAATGGTTAGGGTAGATTAGGAGATGTACCCCTCCGCACCATCCATCCCCTCGCTCTCGTTGTGGGCCGCTGGACCCACTTTGGGTTAGATCGCCGAACTCTGGGGAGGCCATTCTGAGGCTTCGTTGGGCCTCGACACAGGACGTTAGCTCTCCCTTATTCCCCTCCGGGAAGGGAACGTAGGGGTTGGGAGTAGGCTAGGTGACAGAATAGGTTAGCCGAACAAAGACGATAAAGGGGGTTCGGGGACGATTTATAGTAGGGAGTTTAAAAAAAAAAAAAAATTAAGTTGGGGCTAAATTGGGGTTTGACAAATTAAGGGAGTGGGTATGTACAGTGACAGGCAAAGGTGATAGGTTGGGAGGGAGACAGGTAGGTAGGTCCAAGCCCGCCTTCCAAGTGGCCAGCACCACCGCACTCCCTCCACCAACCTCCACTGAACGGCAAAGGCTGGCCAGCTTCATCTGCTGGCTGTGTTACTTCAAGGCCTGTGCCGGCCCACTTGATCGGCAGCTGTTGTGTTGCTGCAAGGCCTGTGCCGGCCGGATCATCTGCAGCTGTGTTACTTCAAGGCCTGTGCCGGCCAATTCTTCTGCGGGCTGTGTTTGCCTGCAGTGGCCTTCTTCTGCGGGCTGTGTTTGCCTGCTGCCTTTGCCATGCCATGCCCACTGCCCATGTTCACCAGCCCCGTTCAATTTTTTCTTTGCCCCCCCTGTTCATTGCCATGTGCGCCAGGATCGTAAAAGCAACAGTTTGCAAGCTGCGAGAACTGCCCTGTTGGCAGCTACAACACGGGCCTGCAGTGGCGGCCCGTGCACCGTGTTTGTGTTCATGCATCCATTCGTTGTGCTCATTGCGTGTGCCACTTGAGCTGGCACGGAGACTGCGTTGTGCAGCCCATGCACCGTTGTGGTTCACTGCGTTCAGTTCAAAAGGGAAGGCCTTGGACTGCGTGTGAGCAGCCAGCCACGTTCCCTGTCACCTGCATTGTTTGAGCCAGAGACTGCATGCGGGCAGCCTGGCTCCCTGCTAACTGCTTTCTTTTTGCAGAGTTCAATGATCCTGGGCCATGGTTTCGTGTAAAATTTGTAAGTTAAGGTTAAGATGTACTGTAAATATGAGTGTGCCCCCGGCATGTCTGTCTAGCGCCGGCAATTTTATTTAAGTCGTCCGTGCGAGTGAGTTTGTTTAGGTAGTTACGCAGCCCTCAGGTTATTTATTTTGGGGACACGAATACCATGAATGTCGCACTCAGGGATCCGTAGGTAAAATGTACTAGGGGAAAACTACACATGATGGCACACGAAAATTTGACGACTCGGGACGAGTCTGTAAAAAGGGGAGGGGGTAGTGTTGTGGTTACCAAATTCGCAAACCACCATTCAGGTCCCTTAGGTGAGGTATCTCGGTAAGTACATGTGTAGTTAGGCCCAAACCCGTTGTCTAGTGGGAATACATGTCATTTATGCGTGCTGCGACTCTTCAGGATAGCCGTTTTTCTTTTACTATCTTTAATTTGGACCAACCGCCATTGTTACCACCACCAACCACCGCTTCACCACAACCGCCACGACCTTCACGTCACACCTCGCAACCGTCGCATCGCCACCGTTCTTGCGCCGCCTGTGGGTACCGGTGTTGGACTCGTGCAGGGCGCGCGCCGAACAGCGTGTACAAAATCACGGATTTTGTGCTTCAAAAACGGATCAAAAACGACACACGCCCACTTTTTGCCGTCCAATCGGTGAGCGAGGGGCGAATTGGCCCCGCCCCCAGGGCGATCGATATATGCAAATTTATGGATCAAAAAGCCTTCACGCCCACTTTTTCTCGGGCCAATGGGGAGCGAGGTGAAAGGTCGAAGGGAGGGGGTCAAAGATGAGAGGGCGAAGCGACGGGGTTGATAAAAGGACCGTGTTCGTCAGTCCAGAGACGAGAGGAGGAGGAGAGTAGAAGAGAGGAGAGTCGGAGAGTAGGAGAGTAGGAGAGTAGGAGAGTAGGAGAGTCGGAAACAGAGAGTCAAGACTTCGCGGGCGGTGGAGTTGGCAGGAAGGAGCTGGTCGTCGTGTGCGTTGGAGTCGGAACGGAGGGGACGGAGCTGTGGAAAGGCGGCGACACCAGACGAGGGGGTGCTCGCGTCGGGAGCTGCACCCCAGGGAGGCCGACAGCGCGACCTGGCCGAGGTGGAGACGCTCGTCGCGGGATAATAAAAATCCTCTATACCCCGAGCATCAGCAACCCCCTCCTGTTTCCCCCCGCGCTGAGATAGTGCGACCAAGGGGGCCCCTTTCCCACCCCCTACCAGAGACTGTCCGCGAGGCCCGCGGAGTTGAGGCACCATCGCCGCTCCGCGTCTCATCACCAGACGGGTAGGCGCGACCCGGTCTCGGCCTCAGGCCCGCCTCATCCTTGAGGGTATTCTTTTCCTTGGTTTTGGGTATGTGTTGTCGGCGCCGTCTGTGAAGTAGAATTGTATAAGTGTTGCCGTGTGCTCGGTAGTCGGTATTAGCTCTGCATTGTGTTTTCGCTTTTATATTTGCTTTTTGTGTAAATTGAATTGTGTTTTTCTTTTCTGTGTGCATTTGGTGGAATTGTATATGTGTGCTTCCCGTGTGCCGCGAATAAATGTGCTTTGTGTTGAACTGTTTCCCGCTTCGCTTCGTCATTTCTCCCATTGAATCCTCATCTTGCTTCACGTAAAGGGTTGGTAGTGGGCTGAATACGCCCGATAATTAATCGAACTGTCGAGGTCGACGATAACACCGCTCGGTTATCCCGATAGTACGGAACGGGTCGCTTAAGTGGCCCGTGTCCGAAGTCGACCTGCGGCGAGGTGCGATCGCCCGGTCTACCCTCCGCGTGGGTACTTAGGTAGGTCGAATTCGGCGAGCAACCCTATCCCACGCGGGGGCTGATTGGCTCGATCGCGGTGAGACCGAAAGGTCCACCCGTGACTGGTTCCCGGCGTTAGTCCGAGAGGGTCACGACTGGATTGTCCGTCCGGTGGGCGACGTGCCGCGATTCGAGTTACGTGGCCGTCAGCACGCCGGCGGGCGCGAATCCGCAACAATATCCATCCTTCAACTCTATATGCCTGAAGCTGCACTGACATTTAAACTGTGTCGGGAAAGAGAAGAGAAAGAGGAAGACATCATCGATGTCGAACTTCCTCTCAGCTGCTCTGTTTACAAACTTTTTGCAAATCTGTAGACAGAGAGCTTGAAGTCTGCTGTGTAGTATCATCACATTTGCATGATTAGAGCTAGAAATTTTCCGTTTCAAAAAAGTTGCTTTTTCTATTTCCACAAAAAAAAAAAAAATTCCATTTTGTGCAATCAATTGACAAAGAAACATTTATTTGTGCACTTGCATTGAAATTTTTTTTTTCCTTCAAACACTCTTTGTGTCATGGACGGTACATTTTGCCACTGGGATGACGGGGAAACGCGGGGAGAAATAAAATGAATTTTTCTTTGTAAACGGCAGGTGGGAAAAATATGGAAACCGGATCTATAGGACGTGGTACTCTAAACTAAATGAATCTTGATTACGATGTCCGTGTAGGCACATCTGCAAAGGACGTGCTCAAACATAAAGCACATCTCCAACCCTGTGTCTGTGCATAAGGCACACCGCAACCTTTTCCCTAATTTTCTTGGAAAGAAAGTGTGCCTTGTACATGGGGATTTATGTAATTTCTAATTCAGGATCCTGGATGGATCAACTTGTCTGAAGTTTCAACGTACTGACTTGCGTTCTTACAGACCTCAGCTTTTGAAACTTCAGGAATCACTTATATTAACTCTGTTTGAATATGCCATAAGCTATGTGTTGGCATGGTAACTGCTTGACAGTATCAAACTGGATCTGACATTCTCAAAGCACACCTATTCCATATGTGCTGGTTTATGTGGGATGCAACCATGACTCCAATGGATTGAAATTATTCTTTACAATATATCAGCAAAGAGGGTAATTGCTCCACAAAGTGCAGAGGTTTCTATGAATTCAGTGTTCAAGGATGTGCTTCTAAATAAGCAAGATCAAGATGAAAATCTTGAAAAGTTATTCAGGACAGGAATACTCTTTAAGAGTTCCAATATTCCATGAGCTTTTCATTTTTGAAATAAAAGTTGATTTTCAAAAATGTATAAGAAGAAAATGGCATTCTTGGAGGGCAAATGCTGTTTCAAATTAAGCTGGTGTACATAAAATGGATTCTGACTGAGCTGTACACTTGTGCTTTATAAAACTCAAAACAGGTCCATTACACCAAATGTAGAGAACATGTGGTGTGATCTCTGCCAGGCTCTCCATAATAGAAGCAACAGCCATTTGAGAAAAGAAGATCACCACCCTGCTCTCTGCCTCCCCCTACTCCATCCATCCAAGGAAAAGCTGAATCAGAGTGAGGGTGCAAGGTTGTTTTTGTTTTTCCTACTCAAAAACATTCAGGTTCTCCGATGTATGACACAAAATAAACTAGAACGGCATGCGGTAGAGCACATACCTCTGCCAGGTTGAACAGTTTACATTTTGTATCCCACTGATAGGCTGGATCAGGATCCGGACCTGAACCAAAATCGAATCGGCTTGTTATTATCACGGAACCAACTCACCCACTGAGTTTGGTCATAATTCATGCACAACTTTTTGAAATACCGTGTTACATATTGTTTTTGGCCCCGTCTCTCAATGGTGAAGAATAAATTAAAAAATAATAAAATTCTCGGATCCGGATCTGTATTCATATCTTCACCAGAATCGAATTGATTCGTCCTTGTCAAACACCCAATGTGTCCACCAAGTTTCGTTCAAATCCATCCATAACTTTTTGAGATATCGTGCTATATAATCGGTTTTAGCCCCCCATCACTCAATGGTGAAAAATCACAAAGAATTCTAGGATCTGGATCTTTGCCAAAATATAATAATTTCATCCTTGTCACACACCTCTCCACCAAATGTTGCACCAATCCGTCCACAACTTTTTGAGATATCCTGTTCACAAGACAGACAGCGGTGAAAACATAACCTCCAACACCTTTGGTGGCAGAGGTAATGAACAAACACTTAACAAGATAGGTTTGAGGAAATCAGTTTCTTGACTCCACATACAGCAAATGTAGCACCCTACTGAGGAAGCGCAACATTGACATCACAATGCCACAAGAGAAGTTAAGTGAAAGCCAGAGCTTACCATGTCAGAAAGCAAAGCCTTGAAGTGCTGCATAGCTTCTTCACGCTTGTGCTGTTCTCGCTCACGGTCAATCTCTCGGGTTTGCTCAGTACGTGCTCGCTGGACCTCACGCTCTCGCTCACGCAGACTCGCCTCAGCTCGGGCCTGCCTCTCTATCTCACGCTCTCGATCACCATCCACTGTCTGTGTAAGCAAATGGCAAAGAAAAGCGAAATGAGAACTGAAACAAAAGCAAAAAATTATTTTAGAAACCCTCCGAAGACATGACCGATTATGGTTAAATATTTTTTTGAAGATTAATGATTGCTCATTTTATTTAACTCGTTTCCAATTTCAAGCCTCCTGGTCTGTTTATAAGTGAAGTGCACGAGTCATCATCATCATCATCATCATCATCATCTCTTCATCACTGAAGACTAATTTTATGATAAAACAACATTGTAGTTCAGAAATAAAACCATAAACAATATTGTTGAGGAAATGACACTATGAGGGGTTAATATTGATTAGTATAGTGCAGTTATATCTTCAATGAATGTAATAGCGCAAGTGTGATAAAATTAATTGTGGTATTAGAAAGGCGTCGTGAATGTAAAAGACGGCATCTCCCTTTACCAATGACTTGTGCCGACAATTATCAACCCTTTTGACCCCATTTTTAATGTCAACACCTCTGTAATCTGTCCTAAATGTTCTTTTAAAGGTTTCTCTCGGCCAAGAGGCACTATCTGGACACAAAAATAAAGTTGTAGGTACACCCAAGCCATCGGCAGCAACGGGGTGGCGAGACATGAAGGGTCGCCCTGCCCACCAGCACAAGCCAGTATCCGATGGTGAGAGGGGAGGGGCCTGGTGAAACAGAAATGTCACGTTCTCCCGAGGGGATAAAAGGGTGGTACGAGCCAGGAAGTGAAGATAATTTGGAAACCTTCAAAGAGGAAGCCTTGCACAAACTTGCTCCAGGTATGCTAGAGCCAAGCCCCACTGGAGCCACGACCTCCTCTCTCTCTCCTCTCGAAGGCCATGGGACATTCACCTTGCGGTGGAATGGAACCGTCACAGCCTCCTGCTGGACCGTCCTGTCAATACCGCTGGTGTGTCTGTGGGGCCTAAACCATAGTTATTTAAGGAATCTCCATAAGTTGTCGTTTTGTGGGCACTTATTTGGTAGTTGTGTTTAGGGGTTTATGATAAAACAGTATTACTGCTCGTCTCCCTTGTATTTCCCTCACCGTGACCATTATTGTATGAAATACTAGCAGGAATATCCGGCATTGCCCCGTATTGTCCGGTCTATTTTTTGTGGGGGCCAAAAACTCTTCCCAACACCCACTTTGGGATGGGGTCGAGAAAGATTTAATGTTACCTTTCACATAGCTACAAAGGCTTAGAGCAATTACAAAACAATCCAACTTCCTTTTTCAAATTTATTTTCCCTGAAACACTCCCTGGCACTCACTGATGAACCTCTGAAAGTTTGACAAAGATCCATTCAGCCATCTCTGAGAAAAATAGCAACACACACAGACAAACGGCTCTCTTATTGTATAGAGACCTGGTCTTGGGGTTAATTTTGGTTGTCGTGGTTCTCATTAGTGATTAAGGAAAGGCCCATTGAGGTATTAATTGGCTCATTTCTTAAAACTGCACACAAGACCGAGCCACGCATCTGGCTCGCTCGGCCTAATTGGAATCAAGATGTGTGGTGCCTAATTGGCATCACGCTTGACCGATTTGGCGCTTCCAATCTGCATGGTATCGCAGCATTAGACGTGTGATCCTCAAAGCGGATAACCGTTACAGTCACGTTGAAGCAACTCACCAGACACTCACCAGGCAACTAGGACGACTGGACAGCCAAAATAATATGTTTTAAATCCTTCTTTGCTCATATCTTGAAGATGCCAACAAAGTAAAGTCCATGAAATTCTTGCCTCAACAAATCAAAAGTTCAGTTATGACTCTTGTATGGATAATGCAACTCATTTACGATGACCAGCCAATAAACAGAAGCACAATCATGACGAAGAAGTTGAGCATAATCTATATGTAATGGAACAAGTGTGTGTGTGTGTGTGTGTGTGTGTGTGTGTGTGTGTGTGTGTGTGTGTGTGTGTGTGTGTGTGTGTGTGTGCGCGTGTGTGTGTGTGTGTGCGCGCACGCGCACGCACACGCACACGCGCATATGCTTGGTGTTATACCTTGTCGAAGCTCGTATGAGAGCTAACACACAACGCACATCAAGGGGGGCATGAGACAAGAGGGGCGAGAGTGGGACGGACAAAACAGTGGGGAACAGAGACATCAGGAGATCTATGAAAGGGAGAGGGATGGGGTGGGGAACATAGGGTATACAAGATGGACATTACAAGGACTTTCAGGAAGGAAAGCAGGGAATTTAAAGGAGGTGGGTTTGGGGTGGATTAACGGGGGTAGAAAAGATCGAGGATTTGGATGGGGGAAGGTAAAATATGGTGGTGAACAGCTGTTTTGAAGACCTGGAGGGAAGAGTGGGATTGAGGAGCGTGTTGGAGTTTGTTCCAAAGGTGGGGAAAAAAAGGAATGAAAGAGTGAAGGTGAGCAGTGATTCGTGATTTTGGTAGTTTTACCAGAAGGGGGTTGTTGGCAGACCTTGAGCGTTCTGCGGCAATATGGGGGGACAGATCACAGACAGAGCAAGGGGGCGAGACTGGAGTGGAGACGGTAGAAGACAGAAAGACCACCGACCTGCCTGCGGTGAGCGAGTGAGAGGCCCAAAGACTCATCCTCATCGTGGGAGATACCAATGATCCGAAATGCCTTGGTTTCCACTGCGTGAAGCCAAGAAAGGTGAGAGGCAGGAGCACCAGCCCTGAGGGGAGAGCAGTACTCCATCAGGCTGTGGACGAAAGCTTTGTTTGTGGTCAGGAGCTCAGGTGTGCCGAGGAAGAACTTTGCACAACAGAGAATTCCCAGTCGGCGACTGGCTTTGGAGGCCAGGTTGGAAATGTGGCTTTCCCAGGAAACATCATGGCAGATAGTGAGACCCAGAAGCTTGAAAGAAAGGACTTCTTCCAGAGGAATGTTGAGAAAGTGGATGCGGGCGTTTTCCAAATGGTCCTTTCGGAGAGACATAGTGAGAATGTGACAGTTGTCAGGATTGAAAGACATGTTCCACGTGTGTGGACCAGTTTGTGATTTTACCCAGATCTGCAGAGAGCGAAGAAGCTGCTGCGTGCTGGTCTGAGGGATGAAAGATTGTACGACAAAGGGTGGAGCCATCAGCAAAGAGATAAAGAGGATTTTCCAGAGAGTCGGGGAGATCATTGATGAAAACAAGAAAAAGAACAGGGCCCAGAACGCTGCCTTGAGGAACTCCAGCCTGGACAGGAAGAGGGGATGAAAGAACTCCATTTAGGGCCACACGTTGACTGCGACGGGAAAGGAAGTCTGTGAGCCATGAGTGGAGATAGCCTTGCTTACCATAGGAAGAGAGTTTAGTGAGCAGGGCAGGGTGTCAGACCGTGTCAAAAGCATGTGATATGTCTTGGGATACGGCTCTGATTTCATGTCCGGCATTGAGGCCCTCCATCCATTGTTGGGAGAGCAGAAGCAGCATATCCAGGGTAGAGTGACCTGGTCTGAAACCAAATTGATAATCGGAAATAAAGCCATTGGAGAACAGGAAGGATTTAAAGTCTGAAGCGATGATGGATTCCATAACCTTGCTTATGATTGTGAGAAGGCTGATTGGTCTGTTGTTGCAGGGATCTGTTTTAGCACCTTTTGTGCAGGGCAGTAATGTTTGCTGATTTCCAAGTGGATGGCAGATGACCTTGAGTAAATGAGAGGGTGAATAGAACAGAGAGAGGGTGAGCAAGAGCTGAGGAGCAGTTTTTAGGAAACGTGGGCTGATGCCTTCTGGACCGGTTGCAGAATCTGAGTCGACGTTTGACAGCAAGCTCTCCACCTTGTCAGAGGAAAAGGACACAGAGTTCAGGGACAGTTGGGTGCGACTGGATAAGTGCTGGCTTAATAGTTAGGGTGGTGGGCTTGGGATACAAGGATCCTGAGTTCAAATCCTGCTTGGCTGTTGAATTAATACCAGGTGGGGTTGACTCTGCCTGTTATCCTTCTGAGTTTGGAAAAATGAGTGCCAGCTTGCTGGTATCCTGTGTCAGAGTGGCGACCCATCCAGGATTGTGCCCAATAGCCAAGGAGACTGCTTCGGCAGCACCAACACTCTGCACAGAGTATGGTCCCAATGTATATTTGTATGTATGTTTGTGCAGTGGGGAGAACAAGTATTTGATACACTGCCGATTTTGCAGGTTTTCCCACTTACAAAGCACGTAGAGGTCTGTAATTTTTTATCATAGGTACACTTCAACTGTGAAAGACGGAATCTAAAACAAAAATCCTGAAAAATCACATTGTATGATTTTTTCATAATTAATTTGCATTTTATTGCATGAAATAAGTATTTGATAGATCAGAAAAACAGAACTTAAAATTTGGTACAGAAACCTTTGTTTGCAATTACAGAGATCAGACGTTTCCTGTAGTTCTTAACCAGGTTTGCACAGACTGCAGCAGGGACTTTGGCCCACTCATCCATACAGATCTTCTCCAGATCCTTCAGGTTTCGGGGCTGTCACTGGGCAACACAGACTTTCAGCTCCCTCCAAAGATTTTCTATTGGGTTCAGGTCTGGAGACTGGCTCGGCCACTCCAGGACCTTGAGATGCTTCTTACGGAGCCACTCCTTAGTTGCCCTGGCTGTGTGTTTTGGGTCGTTGTCGTGCTGGAAGACCCAGCCACGCCCCATCTTCAATGCTCTTGTTGAGGGAAGGAGGTTGTTGGCCAAGATCTCACGATACATGGCCCCATCCATCCTCCCCTCAATACGGTGCAGTCGTCCTGTCCCCTTTGCAGAAAAGCATCCCCAAACAATGATGTTTCCACCTCCATGCTTCATGGTTGGGATGGTGTTCTTGGGGTTGTACTCATCCTTCTTCTTCCTCCAAACACGGCGAGTGGAGTTTAAACCAAAAAGCTCTATTTTGGTCTCATCAGACCACATGACCTTCTCCCATTCCTCCTCTGGATCATCCAGCTGGTCATTGGCAAACTTCAGACGGGCCTGGACATGCGCTGGCTTGAGCAGAGGGACCTTGCGTGCACTGCAGGATTTTAATCCATAACGGCATAGTGTCTTACTTATGGTTTTCTTTGATACTGTGGTCCCAGCTCTCTTCAGGTCATTGACCAGGTCCTGCCGTGTAGTTCTGGGCTGATCCCTCACCTTTCTCATGATCATTGATGCTCCACGAGGTGAGATCTTGCATGGAGCCCCAGACCGAGGGAGATTGACTTATATCTTGAACTTTTTCCATTTTCTAATAATTGCGCCAACAGTTGCCTTCTCACCAAGCTGCTTGCCTATTGTCCTGTAGCCAATCCCAGCCTTGTGCAAGTCTACAATTTTGTCCCTGATGTCCTTAGACAGCTCTCTGGTCTTGCCCATTGTGGAGAGGTTGGAGTCTGATTGATTGAGTGTGGACAGCTGTCTTTTATGCAGATAACGAGTTCAAACAGGTGCAGTTAATACAGGTAATGAGTGGAAAATGGGAGGGCTTCTTAAAGACAGAACTAACAGGTCTGTGAGAGCCAGAATTCTTACTGGTTGGTTGGTGATCAAATACTTATTTCATGCAATAAAATGCAAATTAATTATTTAAAAATCATACAATGTGATTTTCAGGATTTTTGTTTTAGATTCCGTCTTTCACAGTTGAAGTGTACCGATGATAAAAATTACAGACCTCTACGTGCTTTGTAAGTGGGTAAACCTGCAAAATCGGCAGTGTATCAAATACTTGTTCTCCCCACTGTATGTATGAATGTATGTATGTATGTATGTATGTATGTATGAATGTCCATTATTCACCCATTGGTTGGACAGCTGACCTGACGTCACCCACAATTGCAACCTGAAATACTGAACCTTAAGTGCCCAGAGGACCCAAAAGAACCCCCCCCCCCACACAAGGACCCAAAAGACCCAAATGACCCCGAGGACTGAAATGACTCCGAGAAACCAAAAGACCCCAAGGACCCAAAAGACTGAAAAGAAAATCCCTGAAAATCCAATGGACCCCGAAGACCTAATGGAAACGGAAGACCCAATGGACACTGAAGACCCAATGGACGCCGAAGACCCAATATTCCCCGAAGACCCTTGAAGAAGACCCTTGAAGACACCAAATACCCTGAAGACCAAAAAGACCCTGAAGACCTAAAAAAACCCCAAATACCAAAAAGACCCCAAAGACCCAAAATGCCCCAAAGACTCAAAAGACCGAAAATACCAAGAAGACTCAAAAGACCGAAAATACCCAAAACTCAAAAGATCGAAAATACCCAAAGACCCACAAGACACAAAAGACCCTGAGGACCAAAAAGACCCCGAGGAACCAAAACACCCAAAAGTCCCCAAACACCAAAAATACCCAAAGGACCCAGAGGACACAAAAGACTCTGAGAACCCCGAACACCCAAAAGATCCAGAGGACCCAAAAGACCTCGAGGACACAAAAGACCAAGGGAATCCAAAAGACCCCAAGGACCCAAAAGACTATCTTGGGACGCATAGAAATTCTGCAAAATGTAAAATGCGACTTCAGGTCCATAATACAACCCACACACAATCATATATTCTCATACAACCCCAATCCCAATTCTGTCCTCTCCCGCCCCCCCCCCCAAGACCACACCAAAACTCTGTGCTCCCCTCAACCTTTCTTCAAATCCTCAATTCCAACCCCCACCCCCTCCCCTTTCTTCATGTCCTCAACTGCCCCAAACCCAAAGTACTCAACCCCCCCTTCCAACCCCAAATCCTCAATCTTCCACCCCTCCCCCACCTCCAACCAATCTCCCTCTTCCAACTCTATGCACCCTCACCCCCAACTCTCTGTCCTCCCCTCCCCATTTCTTCCTGTTCTTAACAATGTTACACAAATATACACAGGAAACTTTGGCTTTGGTGCATGAGAGGGCCGTTCAGCCTTTCATGTCTGCACTGTTTTTGTCCCCATTTGTTAAGAACAATATGAAAAGTAAATAAAGATGGAACGTTAAATTCACAATCACTTTCCCCTTTCTTCCCTTATCCTTACTATAATTGACAGACCGGTGTTTTTGTGTTTATTTTGCTTGTCGCCCTACTCCTCCTACAGTTGTGAGCCGATTCCATCCAGACATGCAACATAGGATCAGCATTACCACAATTAATGTATTGGGGTGTTTTTATCTTTCCAGTGGTCTTGTGGGGGGGGGGGGAGTGGGGGGAGTGAGAAGAGATGCAAATTCTCTCTGCAAATGTTTATCGTGTAGTGCTGCCTCCAAGTGGGGGAGGGTATTGCAAGTCTCCACCATCTACAGTCTAGTATTCCTGTCCCCACGTTCTCCAGTGCAGTGAGGTGTTTTGAATTACAAGCAGAAGGTACGCTTTTGCTTCATGCACATAACTTCATTGATTTTTTTTTTGTTTGCCAACACAGAGCTGTCAGTTGCCCATACACCGCTCAAATAAAGGTATGCGTCAGAAGAAACTGCTGCATGCTTAGAACAACATTTCCTGTAGGGCGGGCACTCTGCAAGTTATAGTTGATTATTGTTGCGCAATCAAGAGAAAATATCTGACAATACGATCAAATCAATCCTTAACTAGAGGGGGAGCACTCGGTAGAGTGCAAAACTTCCGCCGCCAATACTGCGAGGTCACTCAAGTGAACCTGATATCCTATTCATTCAATTTGACGTCAACAGTGCTCACAGAGTTATAGTTTGCAACTTTCCCTTTTACTTTTAACTTTTACATACTCAATTCATTCGTCATAACTAGATTCCTCGAGACAGAAATTGATTTTACGTGGGTATATCCACCTGAAGTTCCAAAATCAGCCGCAATTATAATTTTGGCATGTTTTTTGTTGGAAATCACTTATAACATGTAGAAATGCAAAAAAAAAAAAATCGAAATTTTGTTGAAAAAAAAAGTTGCAAATTTTTTTTTTCTCTAACAAATTTTTTTTTTGGGGGGGGGGGTTGGAAATCACTTAAAACATGTAGAAATGCAAAAAAAAAAAATTCAAATCTTTTCAAAAATGGCCGCAATAGCGGCCATATTGGATTTTGGACTAAGTCCAAAATCTAATGGCATGATCCTTGGACCATACCTTATCCCCCCACCAAGTTTCGTCGAAATCCGTCGAGGAGTTTTTCCGTAATACTGTTCACAAACAAACAAACAAACAAACAAACAAACAAACAAACAGACAAACAAAGGGGTGAAAACAGTAGCCTCCGATCTTCAATGGCGGAGGTTAATAAGATAAGTCAAGGTAATTGTAATTTGAGCAGCAAATCAACTTCCATTTTTTCATAGTAACAATGTCCGGTTGGAAAACAAATAGGCCAGAAGCAAACTGGTCGGAACCGCTTTTGCCAGTTCACAGGCCCACCTTCAATATTTTATCCATATGCAGCCTGAACCACTCTTCTCGCTGCACAGAGCTCTCAATAGTGTGGAAACGTGGATCTTTCTCTAGGCGATCTTTCAGCTTACTCCAGCGGGTTTGTGCATCCAAACGGTGCTCTGATAGCATATCAAAGAAGTCATGCCGCACCTGCAAGGGGCGATAATTGCAAGAATGCCAGTCAGAGCAAAATTTGCCAAATTCATAGATAGTCATTCACTGTTTGTACGACGGCATCGTGCTAAGGACATTGGACTGGCATTCCAGAGGTTGCGGGTTTAAATGTGACTGAGGATTTGGATTCTAAGCATTTGGAAAGTTAGACAGTCCACTGCAGATATATGCTACTATCACATTACCAACAAAAGTCCAGCTGGATCACAAAACTTTCAAGATGGGGGTAATTTGCCTGCTTTTTCAATTTACCCATCTATTATTAAAATAAGAAGTATCCATGTGTGTCCGTCCGTACATCTGTGTGCGTGTGTCCAGCACACTTTATTCTAAAGGGTTCCTGCTGTTGAAGAACAATAAAAGAATGGTACTGATGGAAAGCTAATGATCAATTTACTTGGAACAAAAAATTGTGTCAGTTAATCATAGAAATGCCCGTTTTAAAAACCCATCCTTCCAGGATGGAGGAAGAAGCAGCAGGACTTGTAGCTTAAATGTAGTTGCGGTCACAATGGTATGACAACAGAAACCCTTCAGAATGAATGTGGCGGACACAGAAGGAACACGCAAAATTATATACAGTAATACTTGTTGAAGCAATAGAAAATTATATGATTGTAATTGGAAGAGCACACAAACAACCAGGGACGGTGTAAGTGCATGAGGTGCCCAAAGTGAACTTTCAGCTTTGCACACCACCACCCCCCCCCCAACCCTCCCCACCCCCACTGAAAACTGACAATTAACTTTTGCAAATGCATATTGTGCATAAGTATGAATAAAACTTCTGCATGAGTAGAAGTTGAGGAAGCTATAAGAGCAATGAAGAGTAGAAAAGCGGGAGGGCCGACAGGAGTTGTGGGAGATATGTTGAAGGCAGTGGGAAGTTGGGGTGTGAAGAGAATGACAGAGATTTGTAATCTGGTGGTGAAAGAAGGCTGCATTCTAGTGGATTGGGAACTGAGTACCCTTGTCCCTTTGTTTAGGGGGAAAGGTGATCCTCTGGACTGTGGCTTGTATCTAGCAATAAAGTTACTGGAGTATGGAATGAAGGTATTGGAAAGGGTGTTGGGGAAGAGGATAAGGAAGAAAGTGAAGATTGACAAAGTGCAGTTTGAATTCATGCCAGGAAGAGGACCGACAGATGCGATTTATATTGTAAGGTATTGCAGGAGAAGTACATGGAGAAGAGGAAGAAGTTGTTTCTTGGGTTTGTTAATTTAGAGAAGGCATTTGATAGGGTTCCACATGAAGTAGTGCCATGGGCATTGAAGAAGTTTGGAGTGGAGGGATGGTTCATCAGAGTCGTGATGGGAATGTACAAGAGAGCGTGCACAGCTGTAAGGACGAAGGATGGGAACAGTGGTGAGTTTAAAGTGAAGGTAGGAGTGCATCAGGGGTCAGAACTAAGTCCACTACTATTTGTAGTTGTGATGGAGGTGCTATCTCAGAGTGCAAAGGAGGGTTTACTGTGGGAGTTGTTGTATGCAGATGGTTTGGTGTTGATTGCAGAGAGTAGAGATGGACTGAAGGAGAAGATGAATAAGTGGAAGGAATGTATGGAGGCAAAATGTTTGAAGGTGAATATCGGAAAGACGAAGGTGATGATAAGTGGTAAAACATGTGATGAGGTGGAAAGAACTGGGAAGTGGCCATGTGCTGTGTACAGGAAGGGTGTTGCAGTGAATTCCATTCAATGCACAATGTGTGCTGAGTGGGTTCATCGAAAATGTAGTGGTGTGAGAGGGTCATTAACCAGTGTGTTAGCAACATTCAAGTGCAAGGTGTATATCGAGGGAGTTGCAGATTAAGGAAATGTTGAGTTGGATCTTGGAGATGGCATGAAGTTGAAAGGTCTGAAAATATTTTGCTACCTAGGACAATGCTGAATGGAGAAGGTGGATCAGACTCAGCGACGGTTGCTAGAGTGAGATGTGCATGGAAGAAGTTTTGGGAACTGAGTGGCGTGTATGCTAGGGAAAGGTGTATGCTACATGTGTGAGAAGTGCTATGATTTATGGGAGTGAGACATGGGTAATTTCAGGGTTATTGCACCTGCCAATAGTTGGCAACATAAGGTTTCCTATCACAATATTACTTTAACAAATAACCAGGGGTGTCACACAATTTATATGGGATAAAGTTTAGCCGTGCAATGAAAAAATAAGTGTTGTCAAAGCTGAACAAGTAGAAACCCAGAGTTGTCAGTACTTTACTCCTGGTTATCTCCCTTTCATTCATGTTAACTGTTCTACCATAATATTCAGAGTTGAGAAACTAAAAAAATGAAAGGTTGTAAAACTTTCACAGCATAAACTCTGAGCACTACAATGGCCTATTTGGTTATATCATGGGCTCCGTAGTTGGTGCATATCGTGGTTCAAGCCTGGTCAAACCTTTATTGTAACTTTTATGGGACCCACGCCGTAGCTTAATGGTTAGCGCGTCTGAGTACCCATTCTCATTTGATGTACCTACCACCCAATCAACCTGCTTAGGTATATGAGGGAGTCACGTGAGGTGACTTCGGCTATCGCCAGTGATAACCGTGGCCCCTGATAACAAGGGAATAACCAGTGATGTCAATTTGCAACATTGATTCGTTCTTTGCTCTGAAATTAAATAACAGAAGCTTGGCAAATGCTCCATGCTTAATTTGATCAGCCAATGATCACTCTTCCTTTTACTGGAAAAGAAATCTATATGACAGTTATTAAACAGTCCACCAAAGTCTTGAAATTTTGTTTTTCAGTTTCTTCAAAATTGACTTATCCTGACATCTCTGGTTTTCCCCTTGTGGTCTTCATATATATATATATATATGGATACATTTATACATTTATACAGTGGGGAGAACAAGTATTTGATACACTGCTGATTTTGCATGTTTTCCCACTTACAAAGCAGGGAGAGGTCTGTCATTTTTATCATAGGTACACTTCAACTGTGAAAGATGGAATCTAAAATAAAAATCTTGAAAATCACATTGTATGATTTTTAAATAATTAATTTGCATTTTATTGCATGAAATAAGTATTTGATATATCAGACAAACAGAATTTAATATTTGGTACAGAAACCTTTGTTTGCAATTCCAGAGATCAGACGTTTCCTGTAGTTCTTAACCAGGTTTGCACAGACTGCAGCAGGGATTTTGGCCCACTCCTCCATGCAGATCTTCTCCAGATCCTTCAGGTTTCGGGGCTGTAGCTGTGTAACACAGACTTTCAGCTCCCTCCAAAGATTTAATTTTGAGTTCAGTTCAGGAAATTGGCGAGGCCACTCCAGGACCTTGAGATGCTTCTTACGGAGCCACTCCTTAGTTGCCCTGGCTGTGTTTCGGGTCGTTGTCATGCTGGAAGACCCAGCCACAGCCCATCTTCAATGCTCTTGTTGAGGGAAGGAGGTTGTTGGCAAAGATCTCGTGATACATGGCCACATCCATCCTCCCCTCAATACGGTGCAGTCGTCCTGTCCCCTTTGCAGAAAAGCATCCCCAAATTATGATGTTTCCACCTCCATGCTTCACGGTTGGGATGGTGTTCTTGGGGTTGTACTCATGCTTCTTCTTCCTCCAAACATGGCGAGTGGAGTTTAAACCAAAAAGCTCTATTTTGGTCTCATCAGACCACATGACCTTCTCCAAATTCCTGTCTGGATCATCCAGATGGTCATTGGCAAACTTCAGACAGGCCTGGACATGCGCTGGGTTGAGCAGAGGGACCTTGCATGCGCTGCAGGATTTTAATCCATGACGGCGTAGTGTGTTACTAATGGTTTATTTTGAGACTGTGGTCCCAGCTCTCTTCAGGTCATTGACCATGTCCTGCCGTGTAGTTCTGGGCTGATCCCTCACCTTTCTCATAATCATTGATGCTCCACGAGGTGAGATCTTGCATGGAGCCCCAGACCGAAGGAGATTGACTGTTATCTTGAACTTCTTTCATTTTCAAATAATTGCGCCAACAGTTGTTGCCTTCTCACCAAGCTGCTTGCCTATTGTCCTGTCACCCATCCCAGCCTTGTGAAGACCTAAAATTTTGTCCCTGATGTCCTTCGACAGCTCTCTGGTCTTGCCCATTGTGTTGAGGTTGGAGTCTGATTGATTGAATGTGGACAGCTGTCTTTTATGCAGATAACGAGTTCAAACAGGTGCAGTTAATAAAAGTAATGAGTGGAGAATGGGAGGCCTTCTTAAAGACAAAAGTAACAGGTCTGTGAGAGCCGGAATTCTTACTGGTTGGTAGGTGATCAAATACTTATTTCATGCAATAAAATGCAAATTAATTATTTTAAAATCATACAATGTGATTTTCAGGATTTTTGTTTTAGATTCCGTCTTTCACAGTTGAAGTGTACCTATGATAAAAATGACAGACCTCTACTTGCTTTGGAATTGAGAAAACCTGCAAAATCGGCAGTGTATCAAATACTTGTTCTCCCCATTGTACATATATATATATATATATATATATATATATATATATATATATATATATATATATATATATACATACATACATACATACATACATACATACATACATATATATTGTTACGTTTGAGGGGGGGTATGCATTCAAAGGGTAATTAGGATGTTTAATTAGGTATGCCATGCTGTTCGAGTTTACCAGGATCTCGATGTAATAAGTAGTAATTCAGTGGTGATAAGTTGTCTAGTAAATGTTCATTTCTTCAAGGGGGGAAATGATAATTGTCACGTAATTAGATAGGGACACGGAATAGGGTAAGTGTGTCTGCGTAAACCCCTTTTTGGTATTCTCTGGAGACTGGCCGTGACGTCACAGGACAGTGCAGCAGATGGCTCCGCCCCGTGATCACGATTGGCAGAAGGCAACGGCGGTGGGCCAATAAACGGCTCGATTGGAGGTGACGAGGGCAGGAGGATAAAAAGGTTCTGTTCGGGGTCGAAAAGGAAGAGGAAGAAGATTACAACCAAAAGATCGTGTTTTTTTTGGTGGGGAGGCTGTTGCGCGGGGAGCATCCTTGTTGTTGTGCTGATTCGATCGTGTTCTTGATCGTGTCTTGGAGCCTTGCTGAGCCTCGTGCCTCACCTTGGTTGGCTCTGGGGTTCTGCTGACTCGGAGTACGGGGTCGAACGGCGGGCGGACCTGCCTCCCTCTCCTGCTCGCAACTTGGTGCCAGAACTGGTTCCCTGGCGGCTGTGAGTGGACTTGGGCCAAGACCAGGAGGTCGACAGCACCACGGTTTCTCCTGCCCCCCTGACGAGAGCAAGGCCAGCTCGTCCGACGCCGATCCAGGGACAGTTGCGTCCACACCACGGTCTAGCCTGACCACCAGAAATAGCTACGTTGTGTGTGTGTGTGTGTGTGTGTGTGTGTGTGTGTGTGTGTGTGTGTGTGTGTGTGTGTGTGTGTGTGTGTGTGTGTGTGTGTGTGTGTGTGTGTGTGTGTGTGTGTGTGTGTGTATATGTGTGTGTGCTTGGCGCCTTAGAGGGATTGAGAACTGTATATTCATTGGAATTGTCTGTGTTTTTCCCCACGCCCGATCCCACACCATCCCGTCGAATCGCCCCGGATCCCTCTTCTTGCCGAGTCTTGTTATTTCTGGTTAATAGTAAAAACAAATAAACATCATCAACTCAGTGAAAAGTGACTCGTGCCACCTTCCTCGTCCCGTTTGCGGAAGAGCGATTGGAACCGCCATGTTTGGGTTATAAATAAATAAACCGCCTCCATCGTTTCGGCTCATTCTACGTTGGCGGGACTGTTCAAGTCCCGTGGACGTCACATTGGTGTCAGGAGTGGGATGTTCGAACCCCTCTAAATTATATACCAGGATTAAAATCTCGCCACGAATTGGAATATAAAATTACTACAGAAAAGCGGGCGAGCGCGGGAAAATTTTGGCAGGATTTTTCAAATTTAAATTAATTGGCGGCAAACGGGACTTCTGCACCATGGCGGATGTGCAGATGTTTGAGGAGGAAGGCCACGTGTCTGGCAGCGAGTCGGGGGAAGAAGGGAGAGACGGGGGTAGGGTTGGAACTTCCCCCATTCCGAGCGTGGACCGTGCTTCATTGCCCGTAACGGGGCCGGCAGCGCCGGAAACCGGCACGATGACGATCTGGACAATGTTGGAACGTTTAATGAGTGCAATTACAGCACAGGGGGCAAAAATGACGGCACAGGGGGCACAAATGGCAGAAATGACGGCACAAATGGAAAATCAATTCGTGACACAGAGGGCAGACATGACGGCACAGGGGGCACAAATGGCAGAAATGACGGCACAAATGGAAAATCAATTCGTGACACAGAGGGCAGAAATGACGGCACAAATGGAAAATCAATTTGTGACACAGAGGGCAGACATGACGGCACAGAGGGCAGAGATGGCGGATCGATTGGGGGTAATGGGGGAACAGTTGGGTGCACGGATTGATTTAATGAGGGATGAATTGGGGGAAAAGATGGAGAAAATGAAAACTCAGATGCAGGAGTGTGTGGATGTTAAATTGGGAGAAATACAAAGTAAATTCGAGGATAGATTGGAGGAAACAAAGGTAGAAATTACATTGGAGGGGGAAAATATACGGAAAAAATTGGTAGATAAAATTGATGCAACGAACATTCGGGTTGATAAAGTGGATGAAAGCCTGGAACGTCATCGTGCCTGTGTGGATGCTCGTATGCAGCTGCAAGTTGAAGAGTGGGGAGAGCTGAGGAAGCAAGGGATGAATTTGGCGGAGGAGGTAAAAGGATTGGAGGCTCGTTTGGACGAACAAGATAAAATTATGAGCCAAGATGAAGTCTTGGATAAAGGCCTGGTCGAGCCGTCTTTTGTAAGTAGAGTGTCCGGGTTGGTTGAGGAGCAGCTACAAACTCGCGACGGAGCCTTGGAGGAGGTTGTGCGGGCCCAGAAGATCCTGCGGGAAGAGGTGAATCGGTCCATTCAACGTTTGGAACAGGAGGCAAAATTGACCCATGAGACCCTCACCACAAAACATCTTTGGCCACAGTGGGCTCCGAAATTGGATACGCAGCCACAAGGGTGTTTGATCCCTGGGCTGGATTCGGACAAGGGAGAAACTGAGAAGCGGGCCACCGTAAAAGTGATCCCCCTGGTAAATTTCGACGGGTCAGGGAGCGTTGAAGCTTTTCTGACGCAATTTGAGTGCATTTCCCGACTAAACGGGTGGAATGAGCAGGAACGTACAGGGAATTTGGTGGCAACGTTGCGGGGACCAGCCGCAGATGTGTTAAACGTGATCGCGGAGGGGATGTTGACCAGCTCCCACATTTGCGAGGCGTTGAGCCGTCGGTTTGGGTTCGCGGCAAACTGTGATCTGGTGCGGGCCCAGCTCCAGCACCGCAGATTAAAGCCGGGTGAGACAGTGCAGGAGCTGGCACAGGACATTTACCAATCAGTCAGGATCGCGTATCGGGACCTTACAGTGGAGGCATGAGAAAGACTGGCACTAGAGAAATTTTTAGCTGCTCTTCCTGACCCTGAGGTCCGAGCGCTAGTGGAGCTACAGGATCCACCCACCGTGCACCGAGCGGCTGAGTGCGCAGCCAGGCTGGCCTCGTGGAGTCGGCCGGGTCGGGTGCCCGAGAG
>NC_140961.1:50873850-51023850 GCF_056783735.1 Eptatretus burgeri
TTGAAGGTGGTGTGTGGGTCGTGGAATCGTTTTCGGTAAATAAATAAACATTATATTATTAGAAATCCACAAAGACAGAAATGCCGTTGATTCCATTTATTTTGGATCCTTTTCACTTTGGTCAATAACGTTTGGATCGAGGAGAGATCGAAGGTGGAACGACAGTGCAGTTCCTTGCAAACACTGTATACACACCTTAAATGACGGCAAATAGACACCCAATTTTTGAAGGACTACCATTTGAAAAATAAAATCTCAATCAAAAATCAGCTTGAGTAAAATTTTCTAAATATCTCAAAGTGTTTAATTCCGAAGTCTCGTTTCTCTACATTCAAAACTGAAGGACAAGTATTGAAAATACTGTACGCAGTTTTTTGGCCGCTGTACAGCAACGGGTGGTTGCAACAGGCAACGAAATTCAAACGCGCACATTCCCAGACCATAAGGCAACTGTTGGCAAAGTTTCATCGAAATCGGTTCACTGGTTCGTGCTGTGGAGCCTCGCGTTGCAGACACACATACACACATACACACACAGACAGACAGCCGGAAAACCCGACAATAAGGGATATCTCATATATAGCGAATCCAATATAAAATATATATGTTGGGACATATATCTGTATGGCCGAAAGATGGCCATCTGACCAAACTGGGAAAGAATGACTGTGGTCAGGAAGGTGACCAAGAACCCAATGACCAGTCTGATATAACTAGAGTTCCTTGGCTGAGATGGGAGAATCCGCCGGAAACCGCTTCTGAAGGCGCATGACAGAGTGCAAAAGACCTCAGGCTGCGGCAAAGATTTACGTTCAAACAGGACAATGACCCAAACATGCAGCCAAAGCAACCCTGGAATGGCTTCAGAAGCAGAAGAATGTGAAAGTCCTTGAGTGGCCCAGCCATAGCCCAGACATGAATCCCATTGAGAAAATCACGTTGAGAATCGGAAAGACTTGAAGACTGCTGTTCACTGACTATCTCCATCAACCTTGAGAGCTTGAGCAAATCTGCGAGGAATAATGGGAAAAAAACCCCGAATCCAGATGTGCAAAGCTGATACAGACATACCCAAGAAGACTCAAAACTGAAATCGCTGCCAACGGCGCTTCTTCAAAGTATTGACTCAGGAGATTGAATAGGATTTCTAAACACGTTTTCACTTTGACATTATGGAGTATTTTGTGTAGATCAGTGACAAATTTATTTTTTCATGTAATCCATTTTAAATTCAGGCTGTAACACAACAAAATGTGACAAAAGTCAAGGGGTGTGAATACTTTCTGAAGGCTCTGTATATGGCTCATAATGCACGTGATAATTGCAAGCAATTTTTTCACCCTTTTCTGTCAAAAAGGTGATTTCAAAGCACTCACTCTATCTGCCTTGGACCTTGCATGTTCTTTTTCCTTTTTCTTCAGGGTCAGCACAAATTCAATGAAGAGGGTTTCTCGGTCTTTCATTTTCTCCACAGCTTTAAATCGTGAGTCCTTCCCGTGCTTTGCTGCAAACTCGCTGAACGTTGACCTGCAAAGTACAATCTCATTATTTTGGGAATGGATATGCCTGCTTCACTGAACCAATAAATAGGTGACACAAAATTAATTCTGCAGTCAAAGGGTACACCTGAGCACAGTGATCAATTTGTTTTCAAGGCCATGTGATACAAATTTTATTTTTTCAACCAAAGCATCGCTGTTTAAAACAAGAAGTTGATACTCTCAATCTCCCGCCTTTTGGGTGGTATGAGGAATAGATCTATGTAATATGAAAGCAAAATCTTGGAATGGTTTTTGAAATATCACATACTCAAGCCAACTTACTTACTTACTGAGATGGTGCCATGGCAACATAATGCAGCCAATCACAGCCGTGATCTAATATCATGAGCAGCAGATATCTGCAATCTGAAAGCTAAATGTTTGATGGTTTTTGAAATATCGCGTACACAATAATATATGGACAGATGATCGGTCTGACAGAGTTCATTTTAATGTTTCACGTCTCTGACCTGTCAAGGTGAGGGAGGGGGGGATGGGGGTGGGAAGGAGGACAATAAAACTACACCGAAGCAATATACAAACTTCCACCAATACCACTAGCAAAAATAAATGCCCTTGTCAAAAGTCAGCATTTTTGCATGGCAGGCATCAAGGAGCAAGCAGCACAAGCCATGGCATGAGCATGAATACAAGTCATGTGAATGAATATGGTGAATGCTGGACCAGAGCATGGAATTACTCAGTAAAAATGCAAGCCATGTTAGTCTTGCTTATCGTGTTCTTTGAGAGTTTTGAAGTTAATGTCGTTGAATGACAAGGGGAAGTGAGGTGAGATAACAGTGGGGGTTAGGAACTCAAAGATACTGTTACGGTTGTGGAGGTAGATGGAAGAATTTCATAGCAACGTGAGGATTGTATAGAGATGCTTGGTCCGTGGACGTGTAGGAGACATTTCGATGTAAACTAAGTCGGGAAACTGTGAGCTTAAGTGTTACATGTCACCACATTGGGGGGGGGGGGGTGCTGTGTTAATTAGATAGGGATTAAGACCAATTCTCCCCAGTATGTAATTGCCCCATGTGACCTTTTCCCTACGTTTTTGTAATTACAAACCAACCATGAAAGCGCGTTTTTATAACAACAACCATACCAACAAGCAAGAAAAAACGTGCCGAGCAGGCAGAAGCCCCGCCTTCCCGGTTTTTGTGCCAGCAAGCCACGCCTGGAGGTGAAAGAAGGGTGAAGTTCGAAGAGGAGACAGTAGTTGTGAGAGGAACGTGGCTGCGACGGGGGATCTCGCTTTGCTCTCCTCTCAGCACGACGAAATGGCTGCGTGATTCTCATGTTCGTGCTGGTAAATTTGCAGAGTGCTGGGCAAGACGCTAACCATTCCTGCTCGGCTGAGTAGTGAAGTTGTTTGATGATGAGAAAGAGAGAATGCACCTCTCAGCGAACTCGTCGTTATCCCTTTGTGTGTTTAAAGCGGAAGGTGGGCGATCGTTGTGAGCAGACCTCATGTAAGAGAGGAACATTCGGCATATTCGATCGACGAAGAAGCCGCACGGTGGTTGGTGAGCCCTGGCGTTGAATATCGCCTCACGAATTACCTCACGTACGTTTCCCGCCAAGAGAGCAGCTCGGCGCCATTTTTGGGCGTGTCTTCCCAAGCAGGACGAAGCGCCTTGACTCCAAAGTGCAATAAAGACCATCTCCGAACAAAGCCAAGTGCCAGAATAAAGGGAGGATTTTGTTTTGTTTCATTTTCCCCTTGTCTGTATTTAAATCTGTGTGTAGAAGCACCTCGACTTTTGACCTTAATTTACTTCACATATTATAACTACATTTTGAATTATATCCTTGTAAACATTACTTCTATTTTCATTCAATTCCCATGTTTATTTTAAGTTGCTGGTGTCCGTGTATTTGTCATGGGGTTCGAGTATAAACCCTTGGGCTGTGCTTCCGTCGCTCCACCAATGCCATAATCTCTGAGGATCACGTGTCCGCCTCCAAGGAAAACTGCTCAGCAATCCGGTGTGGTCCATTCACAATTGGGTTGGGGGGATTAAACTTAACTGCCAGACCCGCGACAATCATGTCAGGTCAGGTTCGATCTGTGACCTGCTACAGGTACCATGTAAACCTGTACTAACCTGTTCCATGGTCGGGTTGTCGGCGACTAAACCGTCTCCCCCACCAGGTTTTCTGGTGAGGAGGGTGTTTGGATATGGACACCCAGCAGGATTAAAAACAAAACCTGTCAAAGGGCGGAGGAGCTCCTTGTGAGCCAACGGCCATCCATATCTAGTGCCCAACTGTGTCTGCGGACGTCCTCCTGCAGTTGGGTTACTTCTTATTAGGAGGTTGGTGGCAGGATTTGCACTCCAGCCACCGTAAAACGCTTCATTCCGCAAAACGCAAAAACGCAAAAAAATCTGAAAACCCACTCCGTGGGAGTACCTCCTGTGCAGCTTCCCTTCGCAGGGCAGCTCACCGGATGATGGGATTGGGGCAAAGCCTTCGGGACCCCCAATCTTTGATAGGAGGGAAACCACGGGGTAACATCCCTGGGTCAGATTGCGGGAGAGTGTGTCGGAGTGGTGCTGAGGTGTCGTCCACCAGACGGCGGTCTCCTTGGGTTAACCTGAGGCGGTCCCTTCGGGTGGGTGCCTGGAATGTCCTATCCCTAAGAGGATGATCACCTGTCTCTGTTATCATCTGAGCTCAAGCGTTTGGACATCGGGATTGCAGCTCTCTCTGAGGTTCGGAGACCGGATTGCGGCGAGATAATGGTGGGTGGTTACACCTACTATTGGTCTGGTCGCTCTGATGGTTACCATACCCAAGGAGTTGCTGTAGCTGTGGCCAATAAGCTGACCCCAATGATAATTGAGGTAACACCGGTCAACGAGCGTATTATGAGATTAAGGATTCGTCACTCCTTAGGTGTCATTTCCCTGGTCTCTATTTATGCTCCGACTGAGGCGAGTGATCTTACCGTGAAGGATGCATTCTACGCCACACTCGAGTCTGTGGTTGATCAGTGCCCCAGACGAGATACACTTCTAGTCTTGGGGGATTTCAATGCATCGACTGGAACTGATAGGGATGGTTATGAGGTGTGTGTTGGTCCCCATGGGTCAGGAACTATGAACCAGAATAGCACTAAGTTCCTTGACTTTGCAAGAAGTCATGGGACTTAGGGTGGCTGGTTCATGGTTTCAGCGCCCACAAGCTCATCGCTGGACTTGGTATTCCAACGCTGGCGGTGTGGCAAAGGAGATTGACCATGTCCTCATTGACGGTCGTTGGAGGATGATCCAGAACTGCAGGGTTTACCGGATGCTCAGTTCCTCAATACTGACCACAGGCTTGTTGTAGCAACTCTAAAGCTGCACCTTAAATCCTGGAGAATGGTACCATCCCAGCCTAGGCTGGATGTTGCCAAGCTCAGGGATGAGAGAGTAGCTGAGGAGTTTGCGAACAGGCTGAGTGGACACTTGGGGGTCTGGGTGCTTTAGGGGGTCCTGAAGAGTTGTGGAGCACCTTCAAGACCACCGTCCTTGATGTTGCCGGTGGATGCCTTGGAGTTCACCGCAGGGCAAAGAAGAATTTTGTCTCTCAAGGGACACTGGATACCATTGACCAGAGTCGCAGGGCCAGGCTGAATGGCAGAGCTGAGCTGTTCAGGGAGCTGAGGCGTAAAACTGTACGTGCACTGAGGGTGGACAAGGAGGCCTATGTGCGAGGAATCTGTGAGGGTAGAGCATCACCTGTGGACAGGTGATTCTCGTCCCGCTTACAGGGGAATCGCGCATTACGTTCATTCAAGCCCATCCTCGGAGCACTGCAGTTCGAGCAGAGAGTGGTAGGCTCTTGACAGAGGAGTCTGAAGTGAAGGCCCGCTGGGCCGGTTACTTTGAGCGGTTGTACCAGGCTGATCCCCCAGCTGTCGAGTTGGACGTCAAGGGTGTTACAATCCCTGTTGCTGACCCTCGAATCCAACTGTGGTCCACCATCGCTTGTGGAAACACGGGCTGCGGTGAACCAGTTGAAACGGGGCAAAGCTCCAGGGATCTGTGGCATCCATGCTGAACTTCTCAAGGCTGGTGGAAATGCTGCACTCGTGTCGTTGCATGCAGTTTTGTGCTCTGCCTGGAACACAGGCATCATCCCAACTGACTGGAAGAGGGGCCTTGTTGTCCCTCTCTGGAAAGGGAAGGGTGATCGCCAAGACTGCAACAACTACCGAGGGGTGACGCTGCTCTCAGTGCCGGGCAAGGTCTTTGCTCGGATAATTCTTGATAGGGTTCGCCACCATCTGCTTGAGCACCAGCGTCCAGAGCAGTCAGGCTTTACACCAAAGAGGTCAACGATTGACCGTATCCTTGCTCTTCGTGTCCTCACTGAACGCAGACGAGAGTTTCGGCAGGGGCTGCTTGTAGCCTATGTTGATCTCTGTAAAGCGTTCGATTCAGTGAATCGGGATGTCCTCTGGAGGATTCTTGGTCTTCGTGGGGTGCCACCGAAACTGATCGATCTGATGTCTGAACTCTACTCTGGTACTGAGAGTGCTGTGAAGTGTGGTGGTACCGCCTCTGACTTATTTCCAGTTGTTACTGGAGTTCGTCAGGGATGTGTACTTGCCCCCACACTTTTCAGCACTTGTATGGACTGGATTTTTGGGAGGATGTCGGAGAGATCAGGATTGCGGTGCATCGTTTGGCAATGTCAAGATCTCGGACCTTGATTTTGCAGATGATGCAGTCATCTTTGCGGAGACTTTAGACATCCTCTGGGGGGCCCTCGAGGTGCTGAATGAGGAGTCGGAGCCGTTGGGATTACGGATTTCTTGGGTCAAAACAAAGATCCAGGCTTTCGGTGACATCTTGGATGCTGCTGTCCTGTCTGTGTCTGTTTGTGGTGAGGATGTTGAGGTCGTGGATAGATTCACTTACCTTGGCAGTGATATTCATGTCTCCGCAGGTTGTGAGCCGGAGGTCAATAGACGTCTGGGTCGGGCCTGGGGAGTCATGGATTCACTGGATCATGGGGGTGTGGCGCTGCCGGTACCTGTGCGGGAGGACGAAAGTCCGAGTCTTCAGGTCCTTGGTACTTCCAGTCTTGCTCTATGGGTGCGAGACTTGGACTTTGACCAAGGATCTGAGACGGAGACTTAATTCCTTTGGTACCAGGTCTCTTCGGAGAATCCTTGGCTATCGCTGGTCGGATTTTGTGTCCAACGAGCGGTTGCTGAGAGAGACTCGGATGAGATTTGTTACCTGCATAGTCCGTGAGCGTCAGCTGCGGCTGTATGGACATGTGGCTCGTTTTCCTGACGCTGATCCTGCTCACCAGATTCTCTCAGCGAGGGAGTCTCATGAGTGGAGGAGGCCAGTGGGCCGACCACGTGCCTCATGGTTGCAGCAGGTTGACCATCATCTCAAGGAGATGGGGATGGGCCTGGCATCTGCCTGGGGGATGGCCAGACGGAGGCCCCTGGAGTACCGGCGGAAAGTGGACGCAGCGACGCGCTGTTCTGGCACATGCTCCCATACCTGACCTGACCTGACCGCGACAATACTGTACTAGCAAAATATAGGTTCAAGCCTGGCAACTCAAAGCAGATTTCTCAGACCATATCTTAGCCGATAATTCTCGAAAGATCAACACAACCGTATGAAGTTCACTGGCAAAGCAAACATACAGTGGTATTTCATTTCCACCCACTTTTCAATTGCATAGATATTATTTCCTGCATTTAAAATTCTGTCTTAGAATTCAGTTTTAAAACAGACTGAAATTGCTTCTTCTTTGATGGTTCAAAGGCCGATGGCTCCAGAAAATGGTCAGACTCAACCACACTTGAGAGAGGGGGAGAGTCTCCATTTGCACCTAAAAGTGCTTCCAATGTATATTGCACTATACATGGGGTGGGACGTTAATAGCTTTTGGCAAATCACGAAGGCCGGACTTTTCATCTCCACACATCATCCTACCACCCCACGTGTGTTGTATGCATGCCATTTCCCTCTGCGGAAGAAATATAATTAACCTCCGCCATCGAAGATCGGAGGTTACTGTTTTCACCCCTTTCTGTTTGTTTGTTTGTTTGTTTGTTTGTTTGTGAACAGTATTACGGAAAAACTCCTCGACAAATTTCGAGGAAACTTGGTGGGGGGATTAGGTATGGTCCAAGGATCATGCCATTAGATTTTGGACTTGGTCCAAAATCCAATATGGCCGCTATGGTGGCCATTTTGAAAAAATATTTGAATTTTTATTTTTTTGCATGTCTACATGTTTTAAGTGATTTCCAACCCCCCCCCCCAAAAAAAAATTGTTGAAGGAAAAAATATTTTTTGCAACTTTTTTTTCAACAAAATTTCGATTTTTTTTTTTTTTGCATTTCTACATGTTATAAGTGATTTCCAACAAAAACATGCCAAAATTATAATTACGGCTGATTTTGGAACTTCAGGTGGATATACCCACGTAAAATCAATTTCTGTCTCAAGGAATCTAGTTATGACGAATGAATTGAGTATGTAAAAGTTAAAAGTAAAAGGGAAAGTTGCAAACTATAACTCTGTGAGCACTGTTGACATCAAATTGAATGAATAGGATATCAGGTTCACTTGAGTGACCTCGCAGTATTGGCGGCGGAGGTTTTGCACTCTACAGAGTGCTCCCCCTCTAGTTATATTCATGTATTCTCAATTATATTCACTTGTTGAATTGTTGCTGGTACTTTATAAATATAAATTTTGTACTATAGTCAAATTGGTTGTCAGTAATGTTTCCCTTTTCCCAAAAGTCTTTTGACCTACATCTTAATAAAAGGAATATCTTACGATGAAAAAAGGGCTCACTGCATAGAAACAGGGTGCCTGGTTGTTAGCACTGCAAACTTTTGACATGATTGTGTCATTCTCTCCCTCCCAACCCAAAGTGGCCACGTATTGCAGTTTTGAGTTCTTTTACCTCGTGCCTATCAGCTCATCCTGCAGTTGAAAATGCAAATGTCTCACCCTCCCATTCTTTGGATGTCAAATTGTGCATAAGAAGGGTGACTTTGGGCTTCTGTTTCAGTGAATAATTGAATGTTCTTCCTCCGTATTTACAAAATTAAAGATTCTCCTTTGGTATGCTGATCGATCGATCGTGTGAAAATCGAGTTCTTTTCCACCACACCTCTTACCGGGCACCCATCGCCAAAATAAAATTCAACCTGACTGCTCCAGCAGAGAGTGACCAGTGGGGCACAAACACTTGTACTATTGTTAAAAAGAACTACACATGTAAAATAAATACAGGCACTAACCGCTACACGCACGCCTGGTTCACACATTTTCACCAATATGCAATGAATAAAGTGATGAGCACTTTTCATAATATGCCACGGATTTTTACTGATACACATTTATTTTTCCTGCCACATCTAAAGGGGCTCGTGTATATGTTGCAACAATGAGAACGGAAGGAGAAGAGGATGCGTGTGCTCTCAGGAGGATCACAGGTAGTTATTCCATTGTAAAGCAAAGGTTATAAATATAATACAGGACTACTGTATTGTAAATTAATATCTATAAAATCGGTCGGGTGCCATTAAAAGTTTTCTTTTTTTGGAATCTTATTTTAAACAGTCACTAACCCCAGCAAGCCTGCCAACAACAACGCATATATCTTCAGACAAGGAGGCAGACAGTCCTGCCTCACCGACACAATGACCCCCACTTCCAATTCACATATCTCCAGGCCTCAACATGCAACTGCTTCTCCTATAATAGGCGAGTATAGTACTGAGTGCAGTCCTATACATATTTATCTTTCTTCTACTTTGATGCATTTATGTGGGGTATTCATTTAATTACACATTTAGTGATGTTCTGTATTGATTCATAGAGTTATTATGTCTTTTGCATTTAGTTAGGTTAGGTTTGGTTGCGCAAGGTGTTCCCCCAGGAACGCATCTTCAATTTATATATCACCATCAAAGGGAAAATCTTTTTCGAGATACAAAATATGCAAAATAAATTGTGGTGTTAAGCTCTGCTAAACTGTCTCTTAAATGATTTTTCCATTTCTTTTATTGTGTTGTCATAAGTATAAACAAATAAAAGGTTTGCATTTATCACAATTGATCGTTAGGCCAACAGGAATGAGATAGAATTAAGAACTCGTCTTGCTGGTGAAGATTAGTGAAGATTTTCAAATTGGGTTGAATGGTACATGAAAATAAGGTGGGAGAATACCTGGACGTCAGTTTGCTATCTTCCAGAAGTTTCTTGAAATCATCCTTTATCAGTTGAAGTTTATTTCGTTTTTCTTTGCGTTCTTCTTCTGCACGAATCTTTACAAAATCTTCAAATGCCTGCAGATAAGGAAAGGAGCAAATTTGACTGTTCATAAAGAATGCACAAATGCTTCTATTGGTAGAGAAGGAAAGCAAGAAAACCGCACTATACCTGTTTCCGTTCTTTTGGTGTAAGAAGAAGGTATCGAGGATCAAACACAACTTTATGCAGCTCTTTTTCCCAGGTTGAAAATGCAGACACCTATGAAGAAGTTAAAAAAACAAACAAAAAAAATTACACAATGGGAATTAAAAGCAAGGAAAAAACGCATTACTAATTAAAGTGAAATCTGGATTTTATACACAAAGAACAAGAGGAGAGAGGCAGAGAGAGAGGGGAGGAATACAGAGGGAGAGAGAGGATGGATGAGAGAAAAAGAGAGGGGGCACAAGAAGGAGGGAGAGAGGAAGAGAGAGAGAGAGTGAGAGAGAGTGAGAGAGAGTGAGAGAGAGTGAGAGAGAGTGAGAGAGAGTGAGAGAGAGTGAGAGAGAGTGAGAGGGAGTGAGAGGGAGTGAGAGGGAGTGAGAGGGAGTGAGAGGGAGTGAGAGGGAGTGAGAGGGAGTGAGAGGGAGTGAGAGGGAGTGAGAGGGAGTGAGAGGGAGTGAGAGGGAGGGAGAGGGGGGAGGGAGGAAGAGGGGGAAGAGGGGAGAGGGGGAGAGGGGAGAGGGGGAGAGGGGGAGAGGGGGAGAGGGGGAGAGGGGGAGAGGGGGAGAGGGGGAGAGGGGGAGAGGGGGAGAGAGGGGAGAGAGGGGAGAGAGGGGAGAGAGGGGAGAGAGGGGAGAGAGGGGAGAGAGGGGGAGAGAGGGGAGAGAGGGGAGAGAGGGAGAGAGGGGGGGAGGGAGGGGGAGGGAGGGGAGAGAGGGGGAGGGAGGGGAGAGAGGGGAGAGAGAGGGAGAGAGAGGGGAGAGAGGGGAGAGAGAGGGGAGAGAGACAGACGGAAAGGGAAAGGGAAAGGGAAAGGGAAAGGGAAAGGGAAAGGGAAAGGGAAAGGAAAAGAAGAAATGAGGATGAGGGAAGGGAAAAGGAAGTGTGAGGAGGGTGGAGAAAGGGGCTGGATAGAGGGGGTGGAGAGGGGGGTGGAGAGGGGGGTGGAGAGGGGGGTGGAGAGAGGGGGTGGAGAGAGGGGGTGGAGAGAGGGGGTGGAGAGAGGGGGTGGAGAGAGGGGTGGAGAGAGGGGGTGGAGAGAGGGGGTGGAGAGAGGGGGTGGAGAGAGGGGGTGGAGAGAGGGGGTGGAGAGAGGGGGTGTGGAGAGAAGATGAGGTAAGGGGAAAGGGAGTGTGAGGAGGATAACGGGAGAAGCGAGGATAAGGAAGAAGAAAGGGAATGTGAGGGGTGGTGGAGAGAGGGGGTATTGGGAGGAAATGAGGGGGAGGGGTGAGGGGAGAGAAGAGGGAGGGGGAGAGGGGTGTTGGGAGAAGGAGAGGGGGGAGGGAGAAAGGGGCAGGGAGAGAAGGGGAGGCAGAGGGGGAGGGAGAGAGGCAGAGGCAATTGCCGAATCAGAGGGTCAATCGCCGAATCTCGATATACCTAAGTACCCGCGCGGGTAGCCTACCGGGAGACCGTACCTCGGCGCAGGTCGGCTTGGACACAAACCGCCCAAGCGGTTCGTTCCGTTCTGCAGTGATAACCGAGCGGGTATTATCGCCCGACCTCGCCGGATCCGATTCTATTTACCGGGTATTTAACAACTCCAACTCTTATTCTGAGATGCAAGATGGCATTTCAATGTGGTGAAAGGAGGACGCAATGAATGGGGTACATTCACACAAACACATTTATTTACACATGCACATATACAAACAATCATGCAGTCAATGCAGGTATGGAAACAAATAAAGTGAAAGCACTACAACCGACTATAAGCAATTTATGTACAGCCACTTAACAGGTTTTACTTATGGACACGGCGCCACCAACATTCATTCAAAAGCAAAAGGAAAAGACCACCCCCATAGACAGGGAGGTCAGACTGGGCCCGTGGGCCTTTATGGCGTGGGGCTTGGCAGACCGAACAAATCCCACGAGACCGTTGCCGGTTACCTGCACCCTCATGGTGTGATGGTGGGTGAGCTCTCTCCGGCGTTCTCCACACGGATGCGCAGGCTTGCACAACAGAGCTGGCAAAGCGGCGCCTCCCGTCCGCGTCCCTGGTCCGTGTGCCACGAAGAAGTCGAACAGCCACGAAGAAGTCGAGCAGCCACCACAAAAAACCCAAGCGCTTGAAAAACATCCACGAGCTCACGAGCTGCCACCACGGAGGAAAAAAACCACGAGCTCACGAGCTCTCGGGCCGACGAGAAAAACACACGAGCTGCCAGACTTGGCGTCCTGCACGCCCTTATATTGCTCACGCCACATCCCTCCGCTCTCGCCCCGCCCTCCTTCCAGAACCTGCAGGAACCTTCCAGAAAAAGGGGGTGCCCTCTCGCCCCCCTTCCCGCGCGCCTCACGGGTGCCGAGAGAATCAGAATTGGCACAGGTCCAGGGAGAATCAGGTGGGAAAATCCGCGCGCCATCGGAACTCCTCTGGTTTCCTTCACTTCGTCGAGACTGTTTTCATTAACGGAGAGGGCCGTGGTTTGGCGTGTGGAGACCGCCGCGAAGCGGTGGTCGAAAGCGACGTTGGTTGTGGTGATGGTGGTTGTTGTGATGGTGGCAGGGTTGGCGTTGTGGTTTGAGGTTGAAATGTGGTTGGTCCAAAATAATGACAGGAAAAGAAAAACGGCTATCTCAAAGAATCACAGCCCTGTGACATGAATAAATCCCATTAAACAACGGTGGGGAAATCTAACTGAACACAGACTTATCGATCGAACCGAACTACGGACCTTTATGGTGTTTTGCGAATTTCCACAGCCGTAACACTACCCCCCTCCCTTTTTACAGACTCGTCCCGAGTCGTCAAATTTTCCCTAGTACGTTTTACCATCGGATCCCTGAGTGCGACATTTAGTGTATTCGTGTTCCAAAAATAAATAACCTACGGGCTGAGTAACTAACTAAACAAACCCACTCATACAGACGACTTAAATAAATTGCCGGCGTGATGACAAACATGCAGGGGCAAGCAAAACCATGTACAATCTTAACGTTAACTTATAAATTTTACACTACACCATGGCCCAGGATCGATGGCCTCTGTGGAAAAAAAATAACAGCAGGGAGCGAGGCTACTCACAAGCAGTCTCTGGCTCGTGAGATAAATGCAGGTGCAGGGAATATGGCCGGCTGCTCAAACGCAGTCCTCGGCCTCCCCCTTGACATGAACGCAGTGAACACAAGCGGTGCACGGGCTGCCAATGCAGTCCCGTGATGCGGCTGCCTACAGGGCAGTCCCTGCAGAACGCGCGACGATCTGACGCAGCAAACAAACGTTGCACGAGCCGCCAATGCGGTCCCGTGATGCGGCTGCCTCCAGGGCAGTCCCTGCAGAACGCGCGATGATCCTGGCTCACATGGCAATGAACAGGGGCAAATGCAACAGGGCAGCAGGCATGGGGCAAAGGCAAAAGCAGGCAGACAAGGTGTGGCAAGGCAGGACAAGGCCGTTGGAGCAAAACGGGTCGGTGGTGAAGCTGACCGGCACAGGCCTTGTAATAAAACAGCCGGCAGATGATCCGACCGGCACAGGCCTTGCAGCAAAACAGCCGGCAGATGATCCGACCGGCACAGGCCTTGCAGTAAAACAGCTAGCAGATGATCCGACCGGCACAGGCCTTGCAGCAAAACAGCCGGCAGATGAAGTTGGCCAGCCTCTTATCCATTCAAGGAGGTTGGTGGAGGGAGTGCGGTGGTGCTGGCCACTCAGAAGGCGGGTTCGGACCTACCCTACTGTCTCCCTCCCAACCTATCGCCTTTGCCTGTCTCTGTTCATACCCACTCCCTTAGTTTGCAAACATCCAAATTTAGCCCCATCTTATTTTTTGGTTTTCTTTTATTTTTATTTCCCCTTCCATAAATCGTCTCCCTAACCCTCTTTACAGTCTCTGTTCGGCCAACCTATTCTGTCCTAGCCTACTCCCAACCACTACGGTCCCTTCCCGGAGGGGAATAAGGGAGAGCTCGCGTCCTGTGTCGAGGCCCAATTCAAGCCTCAGAATTGCCTCCTCAGATCTCAGCGATCTCAACCCAACGTGGGTCCAGCGGCCCACAACGAGAGCGAAGGGATGGATGGTGCGGAGGGGTACACTTCGTAATCTACCCTAACCATTTAACTGTTAACTACCCCGGGGCTTTCAACAAGCACCTCTCGCTTAAACTATCGGTTCTATCAACCCAGATTCCCGTCGCCTGTGTTGGTGTCCTCTCAAATTTCGGGCCATGCCCCCCAATTTTCCTTCCGTGCCCTCAGACGGTCTCATGGCTGGGATGCGTGGCTCCCTTGGCAGGAACTACCCTCTGCCGATTCTCCAACAATGCCACCCCTGGGCACGACACTGCCTCCGAGCCGATCAGCTCCCTAAAATTGGGGAGTGCCCTCTCTGGCGACTCCCGCTCGATGCCCACGTGGTGTGTTGGTGCCCCGGGTCCCTTTCCGAGGGTCGCCCGTGCCCAGTACACTGCCCCAGTGGCATTTGGCGCCACGGGCCCCGCATCATGAGGGCCACCCGTGCCCACTACACTATCCCGGCCCCCCATGGACCCTTGGCCTACTGCGGCCGACCAGCCCGGTGCCCGGGGTATCCACTAAGCGATACTCACCGTTCGTAGCCACGCTCCCAGCCCGTCAACAGGGCTCCTGCACCCCTCCAAATGGGTTTTGAGCCTACATTCACACCAACAGCAAAACGACCTCCATTTTGTCAATTTGACTAACCCCCTAACTCACATTATCCTGACCCCCGGGGTCCCTTGGACAGGAATCACTCCTACCCCAATCACTCATCGCACCATGCATACCACATTCACTCCACTCACTCAGGCCCGCTGGCCTCACTCACTCATCAAGTACAGTTTCCAATTCAACTCACTCCTCGCTGATCACTGCCATTCTGCTCCCTAAATCCCATAACTACCTCGTGCTCCCTCGTCGTCCCTTTCACTACAGCACATCCTTTTAACTCTACGTAGCTCAACTACGTCCCCTCAACACATCCAATAGTCTGTCTCTGTCCTCCAAAATCCAAAAATCATTTCCCATTCTAAATCTCAACTACAATCCCTCTAACTATTCCATTCCACGGGCTCCATGAGGACTTATCCCTGCCCCATGAAGCCGGTCTCGCTAAAGGCCCAGTCACACCTTGACATTTTAGCCAGCTTATGCCGATTTTTGGAAATATGCCGCTTATGCCGATACGTCGTAGTACGCTGGCTTTAAACGTTGAACTTTTGGGTTTTCCTCAAATTTTTTCATGCTTGAAATTTTACGACGTATGCCGGCGTATGACTCACACGTTCCGCTACGCTGGCCATAAGTTGTAGGCACGTTATGCGATCGTTGACTCATGTTGAAACACGTTACTTGTAAGTTACTCATAAGTCGAAACACGTCAAGGTAATGTTTAGCGTACCCGAAACTTATTTCTAACCTATGAGTAACGTATTGTAAGCACGCTACACGAACGTTGTTCACACTTTGCAACACGTTACTTGAAAGTACTACTACCACTACTACTACTACTACCAACATTGACATCAGTAAATTCTCTCGAAATACTACTACTACTACTAATAACATCGACATCGCTAAATTCTCTCGAACTACTACTAATAACATCGACATCACTAAATTCTCTCGAACTACTACTACTGATGCTACTACTACTAACATCGACATCACTAAATTCTCTCGAACTACTACTGCTAATAACATCGACATCACTAAATTCTCTCGAACTACTACTGCATCTACTACTGTTACGACTAATACTAATACTACTACTACTACTACTACTAACATTGACAACACTAAATTCTCTCGAACTACTACTACTGCTACTACTACTACTAACATCGACATCACTAAATTCTCTCGAACCACTACTACTACTACTACTACTAATAACATCGACATCACTAAATTCTCTCGAACTACTACTACTACTGCTACTGCTACTGACATTGACATCTACTCAACATGGAGTCTGGAACACTGACGGGTTCCTCTTGTGAAGCCCATTTGTATATACCAATTCCTCTAAACGCTGCCAATACGGCATTATACGGTAGCTGTAAGTTAAAAACACGTTCAGTAAGTTCTGTGGTCGTCTGGAAGACGTCAATCAAATTCGTCTACATACGCCAATGTGCGTTTGAGATACGTTACACAGAGGTTCAAAGCACGCTACTCATAGGTTCAAAGCACGCTACTCGTGGTTAAAAATTAAGTTTCGGGTATGCTAAACATTACCTCGACGTGTTTCAACTTATGAGTAACATACAAGTAACGTGTGGCCGACGTGTGTAAACGATTGTGGAGTGTGCCGAGAACTTATGCCAGCGTATGCGGAACTTGTGAGCCATACGTCGAGTACGTCGTAAAATTTTCAGCATGCTTGAAATTTCACGACGTACTAGACGTACCACGAAATATGCCAGCGTATTCATTGTTTTTGATCGTGCTCCTAACGTATACACAACTTACCCATACCGTATTCGACGTGTCCCAGCGTTTTAGACACATTTTTCATAGGTCGGCATACGCTGGCTAAATCGTCAAGGTGTGACTGCGATGTTGACACTTCCAATTTTCAGGCGGTTATGATTTAAATCTGCGTGCGGCAGGTTTTTAACAGAGAACGCCACGAGTTCGTCGGCGATACGTGCAGCGCGCTATGACCAAGTTAAACCATCATTGGGCATAGGTTGTGAACGCCGACAACAGGCTAAGCATTCGTTGGTATAAGTTATCTTTAACACAACGAAACGTTCTGTGCCCGTTACTAATACGTTATGCATACGACCAAAACTTTTTTAAAAACCTCAAAACTTCAGCGTACGCCAACGTTTTACATGCATTTTTATACGTTGCCATTCCTGGCTGAAACGTCAAGCTAACCCTTCCCCCTAACTAGTTGTGTCCTGTGCCCTGGACAGGGGGTTCTTCCACCCCTTGCCCGGGAATCCTGTTCACCCGAAGCGAGGCTTGCCTTTTTTTTTTAATGCGCACACCAGCGCGGCAACTCGCAACCTGCGCTTTCTCCCCGTGATGTCATGGCAGCTGCTCGCGCTTCGCGCACCTCGTACCTCCTCGGACGGTACCATCCGGCAGGGATTTCCCTCCTGCCGGATTCCGACCATGCAGCCACGACGTCACCCTGCACATCAAAAACAAGCCTCGTGTTTCGAGGGGTTCCCCACGCGAACACACGTGCTCCGCTCGTCGGAGCTTCACACACACGCCCGCATGGAGAACCCATCCAGTCCAAATCCACATCCAGCCTACCTTCTGTCCGTCCGCGGGATCGGCTAATCCACCGCATGCGTTTGCGGACCGGGCATCACTCCCGCAGGCGCGCACATGGCAGCCTCGTGCATTGCACAGCACTGACCCTGCGCGCGCTGCCGTGCAAACCCGGCACGGTTCCCAATGCAGCTACGGCCGCTGGTCGGCCTTTGTCCACCGTCTGGTCCCGTCTCCGTCACACTCTCGCGCACAAACTCCCCCGTGCCATGAGGATCACACACCTCAAGATGGCATTCACACCGGGACATGCGGTTACATGTTCCCGCATGCCAGCCGCCATCTCCCTTGCATACCACTCTCTCACACACACGGTCTCTCTCGCACTCGGCCGTTCACTCAGGCATGCCATTTCTCTCGCACACGTGGTTCCATTCACACACGGCCGTTCACTCTTACACGTGGTTCCTTTAACACACGGTGCCTCATCCACACACGGTTCGTCATCCACACACGGTGTGCTGGGAGGCACGCATTTCGGCCCACTCGCAACCTCGCATACCATTTTACTCACACACACAACGCCTTTCACCCACGCTATGCGTGTGTTGCAGCACACATTTCGCCACACTTGTGAACACACATACCGGGACATTCACGCTGGGGATGTGCCACAAGGGGTTCCGGGGCCCTCACACTCCCCAAGCTCTGTGTGTACCTATCCGCAACACTCGCCCCCTCCAACTCGCAAAGCTCGACCGGACCCACCTGGTCGAGATCCGCTTCAAGGGAGCATAGCGTCTCCCTCTATTCCTGAAGGAGGCTATCCGGCTGCTTGCACCGGGTCACGACACATTCCTCAAGCTCCCCCTCATCGTCCTTCACTAACTCTGTGTGTGTGCTCGTTTTTCACCCCGTCTTTATTGTGTCGTCTCTCCGGTACCGTTTCCATCTCCCGAGTCTCTATACATTTTATTTCTGTTGTCTCTTCGTGTCTATTTAATTCAGTCTCGACTCGGTCTATCTCCCGTATCTCTGGCAATACTTCCATTTCCTTCGTCGTCTCTGTTATTTCCCTCGTCTCCATTTTTATTTGTGTCTCCTTTATCAGGGTTTGCCCTAATTGTTCTTTCATCCGACAAGTGGTGTCAATCAAGTCCTGCACCACCAACATTACTCCTTGTGATGCTGTCACACATCCCACCTAATTGTGCCGTTCTACTTCCTGGCTCCTTTTGAGTCGTTCTTCTTTTCTGAGCTTTTTGAGTTGTTCGTTCTCTTTCCGGAGTTTTTCCATCTCCGTGGACTCAAATTTTGCTCTCTCCTTGAGTTGGTTAACTTCAACCTCGTTTTCTTTGTGATTTCCATTCCACCGACTCTCATGTTCTTCATTCTCCAATCTCACAGTTTCCCTCAATTGGTTGATCTCCCTTTCCTGTTTCATTCCTTGTTCCTTCACTATCTCCTCATACTCCAACCTTGCTTTTTCTTTCAATTGGTCAACCTAAAATTCATGTTCTTTTTGTTTTCTATCCCTCTGTCTCTCACGTTCTTCCTTCTCCAATCTCATAGTTTCCCTCAATTGGTTAATCTCCCTTTCCCGTTTCATTCCTTGTTCTTTCACGATCTCCTCGTACTCCAACCTTGTTTTTTCCTTTTGTTGTTCAGTTTCAAATTCATACTCTTTCAGTTTTCTATTCCACTGTCTTTCTTGTTCCTCATTCTGCAATCTCGTCGTTTCCTTCAATTGGCTGATTTCCTTCTCCTGTCTCATTCCTTGTTCTTTCATTACTCTTTCTTGCATCTCATTCTTTAGTCTTGCTTTGGCTTCTAACTGTTTGATCTGTTCAGTGTGGTTCCTTAACGTTTCATTCTCCGTTCTCGCTCTTTCCTCTCTTAACATCCTCAGCTCGTTTTGTAATCCCGTTTCTTTGTTTTGGTGTTTCAGTAACTCAGAAGCTTTTCTTTCTAATTCCTCTCTCAACTCCTCACACTCCAACCTTGCTTTGGCTTCTAACTGTTCGATCTGCACAGTGTGGTTCCTTAACGTTTCATTCTCTGCTGTCTTTCTTTCCTCTCTTAACATGCTCAGCTCATTTTGTAATTCTCTCTTTAGTTTCGTGTTCTCGTTTTTTTTAGTCAGAGTGTGTCTGTGTCTGTGTCTGTGTCTGTGTCTGTGTCTGTCTGTCTCTCTCTCATTTCATCCCTTTTCTCACCCATCTCGTCCCTTTTCTTGCTCATCTCCGCATACTGCAACCTTGCTTCTTCTTTCAATTGTTTTAATTCCAAATCCTGTTTCCGTTTTTCCTCTTCCCGCTTTTTTTTTCAATTCTTTCTCCAGAGGTTTCTCTCCTCTTTTTATCGTCTCTTCTGGGCTTTCTCTTTTCCGATTGCCTTCTTCTACCTCTCCCTTCAGTTTTTTTAATTCCAAATCGTATTTTCGTTTTTCCTCTTCTTGCTTAGTTTGCCTTTGTTCTTCCTCCCTCCTTTCTTCCTGTACATCGGCCCATCGTTATGACTCCGTTCGCACGTAATCCTCATGAACCCTGTCTATGTGCCGCCGTGCCTCGTCCAATTCAAAGGAAAACGAATGCAATTCCCCTATACAGTTGTCACCATTCCTCCACTGCTGCAAGGACTTCGACACTTGTCTCCGAAGCCCGTCAATGCATGCTCTGGTATCCTGCAACGCCTGCCATGGCGCCTGCCGCGACCACGTGGTCTGAAGTGGTGGCTGAAAGCACTCGCCTAGTGTCGTGCCGTTTGTTGCGCTAAAAATAGCCGCCTGCATTATGCGACTCCGTTTGCCGATAAAGTCTGTGCTTAGTATATGGGGTTGAGCTCCCCCGTGGATTAAAATTACAAAAGGAACCGTCCCGGGCCATGGGTTCTACATTATAAGACATATCTAATCCACCCGGCACCCGTTCGCCTTGAAAAGCCATCTTATTTCACAGAAATAATTTTTAAATCGCTTGAATTTGGGGAAAACGGAGGGTCGCTTCACTCACCCCTGATCCGGTTCCGTGAATTTAGTTGGAGGCGGGCTGGATTTGAATCCCACTCCCAGACACCACTGTTAGGAATTCTGGCCCGCCTGGCATGCGATCGGCCGCGTACCTCTAATGGCAGCCGCGTCGCCCACCGGACAATTCAATCGTGACCCTCCTGGAACTACCGCCAGTAGCCAGTCATGGGTGGGGGTTTGACCTCACCACAACCCAGTCCGCATTCCACCCACGCGAAATAGGGTGAATCGCCGAAAGTCGATATACCTAAGTACCCGCGCGGGTAACCTACCGAGGGGATGCACCACGCCGCAGGTCGGCTTAGGACACGAACCGCTGAAGCGGTTTGTTCCGTACTATAGGGATAACCGAGCGGTGTTATCACCGACCTCGACGGTTCAGATTATTTATCGGGTGTTTAAAACCCACTACCAATCATTCCACGATTCAAGATGGCACTTTCAAAAGAGGGGAAGGACGCAATGAACAGGAAACATTGCACAAGCACATTTATTACACATATAACACAAACAAGCAAGGGCAGTCATGGAATATGTACAGCAAGAAATGAAAGACGTTGCGACCGACTATAGCATGAAATGTACAGGCACTTAAACAGGTTTACTTCACGGACTGGCGCCACAAACACACATACAAAAGCCCAAAGAAAAGAAAACCTCCCTTCTGCGGCCGGTGAACCCTCTCCGGCAGTCTCCTCGTCCGCACGTGCAGGTCCACCACAGACCGCCTGCGGCGCCTCCCGTCCGCGTCTCCGAGGCATTGCCCGGACTCGCCACCGGCCCGCGCCTTCACCGACAGGTCGCTCAACGCCAAGATGAGAGGGAGGGAGAGAGAACTCGACCTCGACGAGAAAGAAAGAGAGAGATTCAGCACGACCCCGACAGAGAGGATGATGTCGATGACCCAGACAAAAAAGTACTTGACCTCGACCACCAAGAGAGCGAGCCCGACCCCGACCACCAAGAGAGAGCAAGCCCCGCGTCCTGTCCGACTTATATAGCGCGGGGCTCCGCCCTTCACTCCTCCCCATTTTCGGCTCCGCCTCCCTTCGAGAAGGTTCCCGAAAAGAGGAGTTCCCTCACCCCGACCGCCTCACACCGTGCATCCACCAATCGGCGGCGAGCTGCCCTCCCCCTTTCCTTCACACCAAGCGCGGGGAAAACAGGCAGGAAAAACCCCACAGGCTTCACAAGAGCTTTTGTTCTGCCAATCCTTCTCGGACGGTTTCCGACGCAGAAACCGTCTTACCGTGGTCCGCGGAGGATGGCATTCGTAAGCGGGCGTAGTGGCAAAGATGGTGGTGATTGTTGTGGGGGTGGTGTGAGCGTGATGGGCGTTGTGGCGTAGTTGGTGGCGGTTGTTGTTTGCGTGGAGGTTTGTTGCAATGGTGGCTCAAAATAATGATAGATAAAGAAAAACGGCTATCTCAAAGGGTCGCAGCCCGGTGAACATGAAGAATTCCCTTTAAACAACGGTGGGGACCTATCTGCACATAAGCTTAGCGTCATAACTGATCTAAGGACCCTTTATGGTGTATTGCGAATTTCCACAGCCGTAACAATATTTTAGGGGCGCATTAAATGCGTGTTTCCCAATAGCACTGTTCATCTTTTAATAGCGCATTAAATGTGTTTCCCAATTGCAATGTTCATCTTTTAAGAGTGCTTTAAATGGACGTTTTCTAATCGATCCGTTACCGGATTTTTAAATCAAATTCACTCGCGAAGTCCCGTATCCTGATCCTAATGGCGAGGTCTCGTATCCTGAATGACCAGCTACAGGTTTTTATGAACAAAAGGCTTATTACAACAGAGAGCGACACATACACACACACACACACACACACACACACACACACACACACACACACACACACACACACACACACACACACACACACACACACACACACACACACACACACACACACACACACACACACACACACACACACACACACACACGCCAACTTTTGGAAATCAGAATTAGGGAGAATTTGCAACCGACACCAAATAATGTGCGCGAAGCGCACATCTCGAGCGCGGAGTGCTCGACCCTTGCGGCGGGGTCCAGGGCCCGCCTTAGGGCCCTGGAAGCTCTGGGGTTCTAGACGCTCTCTAGTGCCCTCTGAGCCCTATTTTGGAGCATTTAACATGTTAAGAATTCCCACTTTTTGAACAAAAAAGGGGAAAATTGTGCACTTTTTAATGTTACATGTATGTTAATATTAGTAAGTTAGGGGACAATCAAAGATTAACAAAAAGCACAAAAGAAGCAATATTTTTCTTACCTTACTTGCTGGTACTACTGCTGCTTGCTTTTTCCATGGCAGCTTTGCTGAGTGACAGCTGTGTGGCTCTTTTAGCCCTTCTGATTATGTCTTTGCTGTATTCTCTCTGGTAGCAAGGGGTGCTATGAGCTAGTTTTTCAATTAAGAGAGCTTCCAGGGTTTTGACACTCAAATTGGGACGAAATTCAGTATGATTCTTCCGTACAAGACTGAGTGCCCGCTCACATGATGCGTTCGAATGAGGAATGATCAAGATTCCCTTCATCACTTTGCTCAAATTAGGATACTTCTTGGCACCAGTGCAGGGATCTGTGAGCTGTGAAATCCGATGCCACTGCTCATCCACTCTCACTGTCTCAGTAGCAATTCTAGCTATGGAGGCGTCTGCCTGGTAGTGAGCGAATTCACTCTCAAGACTGTCTATGTCACTATCACCGCCACTGAACAGACAGGGGAATTTCTTGATGAAAAACTCCACACAGTCAAACCCCACTTCTTGGTGTAGCTTAACATCCAGCACCTGAGCATGCTTGGCTAATTCATCATCTAGCGGCCAGGTTTTGAAGATGTAATTGCAGGCTTTCACATAATATGAGCGAACTGCACTGAAGAAACCTTGGATGTCTGACTCACTCAGAGTGAAGGTGGATTTCTTGAGACTCCTTTGTTCCCTTATATACAGTTTGGCATCGTTCCTAATCATGAGGTCCTCATCATTCTTCTGATGATTTCTGTCAGAGAAGGGTACATTTACCAGAGCAACCGATGACACCGATGGTTTCAAAAACCGTACGAAGATATCTTTCAGAAGACCATTCAATTCTCCGTGCAGGAGATGAATACAGGGTTCGTCTCTTTGGAGCAGAAGATTCCCCTTCTCAAAAAGCTTGTTAGCATATCGAAGGAAGAAACAATAGAGTTTTGTTTGTGGAGACAAGAACATCCTGTTGACACGTTTTTCTCTAGATTCCTGCACAGTGTTTGAGGAAGATGCGCTTTTAGTTGTAGAACTTGTAGTACACTTAGCCGCAGGGCGATCACACTTGCGTTTACTGCCAGCAGAAGAGGTCAGACTCGTAGTACCAGATCCAATTTTACGTTTGAGGAGAGAGCTTGAGGTAGGTGCAGCCAAGGAAGAAGACCTCTGATTCGAAGGTTTTGCTGAGCTTCTATCAAGTGATTTGGCAAAAGCAGAACTTAACTTTGGTCCTTCTTTGCCTGTAGATGGGACTATCACAGTCTTTCTCGACTCTGAAGGGATCTGCTTTGTAGATGAACGTGATGAAGGGCCGGTGATGCTACCTGCTCTCAGCATTGGTTTTGGTGCTGTCCCTGCTGTCTTCTTCGCAGCAGATACTGCAGTGGTAGTGGTGAATGCTGCTCCACTAGTGCTTGATCCTGCAGTGCCAGTACTGGCAGTAGATACAGTGCCGTCCTTCTTGCTCGTTGTTAGAGTCTTGGCTGCAGTTGATTGCATTTTTCTTCGTACTTCTTCTTTGAAGAAGAGGCGAAGTGGCTCCCACTGTTCAATCAGCCTGTCTAGGCACTGACCAAGGGACAGCCACCTTGTTGCGACATGCTTCAGAATCTTGTGTGTCGGGGCATCACAGAGTTCTTGCAGTGCTTTCACTCCTTTGACGCGTTTACTACTTTTGTCCAAGTAGTAGTAAATATCGATGAGAAAGTCATCTAATTCAATGGGTAAGGCCTGAGCCGCCTTCTTGGCCGTATTGTGCATCATATGGCAAGGGCATCCCATGATGTAGCAGTCTGGATTTTGTTTGTGGATATAAGCAGCGACTCCTTTGTGCTTGCCCACCATGACAGAGGCATTATCAGCACAAAAGGAAACACAATTTCCCCACGGAATTTTCCTGTCACTGAACTCATGATCAAGCAGTTTGAAAATGTTTTCTCCAGTGGAATCTTGTTTGCACGCAGGCAAACTTAGCAAACCTTGCTTCACAATCCCAGCACTGTTGTCATAGTATGAAATCAGGACAGGATATAGCTGGGCTTCACCACTGTCATTGCTACCGTCTGTAGCTAGGCTAAATGGAGCTAGTCTAGCAATATCGGCAATAGATGAAGCAGTAACATTTGACAACTCACCAATTATTGCTGAAGTTTTTGTTCTTGCACATCCATACTTTGAAGCAACTTTTGAATCTGGAAACATCTTTTGAAATAGAGGTCCAGCATGATCTGAGACTGATATTGGCAAGTTATGTTCCACAATAAATCCACTAAAGAGAAGTTCCGCTCGGGTAACATCCTCTTCCTCGCTTGTCCCTTGTTTGGTGAAATAATTCAGAAGTGTACCGGTACTCGTGCTCGAAGATCTCTCCTTTGCAATGTCTGTGTGCCGTTTGCTTCCAACGTGCTTCCGAATATCATCGCGACCTCCGTGCTCAACTGAAATATCAACGCTGCATACTGTACAATACGCATGATGAATTCCTCTTTCAGACTTTCGAATACACGGGTATTGGAGACTGTATTCGGTCTTGTACTTCTGAGACCATTTCTTGGTCTTCGTAAGCTTCTTTTCTGCCATTTCGTAATCAACATCGAGGGCTTGAAGCATCGGTAACTTCGAAGTCGATGTTCCACAGCTGCAGCGCGACTCGTAGAACTCTAGCGGCTGTTAAACACCGCACGGTGGTCGCGACCGCCGGGCTGGTACGGGCCCAGCTGCATGCAGTGAGCGTATCGCATGCATATACACTGTGCATACATACCGCATGCACTGTATTGCACACATACCGCATGCACTAAATCTCAGTGCATGATCGCATAAGCGAGATCCAGACCCAATGTTTCGCTGCTCCTCATTTGAATTTGCAATTTTTTACGTACAATTTGGTAGCAGCGAACGTTATGGAGTTACCACATGCTATACGTAGCAGACGATGCTTTTCATTCAATTCTCATACTAGTACATTCTGATTAGTGAACAGTGCAAAAATATCAAAATTTCGGGAGGATAAGGATAGTGATCGTAAGGGCGGGAGTTTGGGTGAATTTTCGGAAGCCTCCCGATGAAATCGGGAGGGTTGGCATCTGTGACACACACACACACACACACACACACACACACACACACACACACACACACACACACACACACACACACACACACACCAAAACTGAGGTAACTGATATTAAGTAAATCCCCTGTTCGGAATCACTATCAATCTTATCTATCTAATGTTATTCATTCACACGGGAGCACGGGACAGACCCAACACAAGGTTAATGAGACAGATTAGAGAATGTAATCTAAGTTGTGAGGTAATGATTTTTTTTTTTATTCTCAGACCCAGCATTAACCACATAAGCACGTGGGACATGAATGAGGATGAGAGTTGGGTGGACAGAGGCGGTGAAAAAAAAAAAATTGTGTAGTAGGTTGTGACCACAGTTGGGTCTTGTTTGGGTATGAGGGTGAGTATATCCTGCTTTACAGAGACAGATGGAGAGAGGGGGAGGGGAGGGGGAGGGGGAGAGAGATAGGGGATATTGAGAGGGGGGAGGGAGGTAGGGGATTGAGAGAAAGAGGGGGTGGAAGAGACAGAGGGGGTAGGAGAGACAGAGAAAAACAGAAAGAGGGTGGGGAGATGGCAAGAGAGAAGAGAAAAGAGAAGAGAAGACAAGAGATAAAAAAGAGAAGAGAAGGAGAAGATGAAGAAATAAATAAAACCATCCTCATCCATCTTACCCCACGATGAAGCAACATATCACGAAACTGATTTGCACGAGCCTCCAGAGGCAGGGCAGCTCTCTCCCTCGCTGCATGCATCTCTGTCTCACTCGCCTCTTTATCCGCTTCAGACTCGGTGTCGTCTTTCCTGCCCCATACACAAAGCCCCCAGGATGAAAATAAAAGATCAAAGGTGTCGTGAACTTGCGCATATTTTTTTTGCTGAAACTGCTTTCCACTGCCAGTGACAAGAAAAACATTCTAAACTAGAATGGCACGAGGTCGATTGCAGACCTCCACAAGGCTGAAGAGTTTACATTTTGTATTGCACTGATAGGCCGGATCTGCATATGGACCTGACCCAAAATCTAATCGGCTTGTTCGTTTCACCTACCCAACTCATCCACCAAGTTTTGTCATAATCCATCTACAACTTTCTGAAATATCTTGCGAACTACAGTTTTTGTCCCCTTCTTTCAATGGTGAAGAATCACCAAAAATAAATAAATAAATAAACAATTCTCGAATTCAAGGATCCAGATCTGGATCTTTACCAAAATCAAATCAATTCGTATTTGTCACACACTCAATTTGTCCACCAAGTTTCGGCTGAATCTGTACATAACTTTTTTGAGATATCGTACAATATTAATTGCTTTTGGCCCCATATCTCAATGGTGAAGAATCGCATTTCTCTTTTTTTGGATACATTCTCAAGGCTTCAAAAAAATTCAAGGATCCAGATCTGGATCGTCACCAAAATCTAATCAATTTGGCCTTGTCACACACTAATTTGTCCACCAAATTTTAATCAAATCCATGCATAACTTTTTGAGATATCCTGGTCACAGACAAACAAACAACTAACCGGAGTGGAAACATAACCTCCGTCAACCTTCGATGGTGGAGGTAAATAAACGAGCTCGATCCCACAATTAACACGACATGAAGAAGGAATACTTCCAACCGTGATTTCAATCGCATTCAACCGATGTCCTTCAGCAAATACATAAAGAAGCAAACCCACTTTCTCCTTTTGGCTTTAATCTCCTCCTCCTCCTCTTTTGTTTCTTCAACTGCTTTTTCTTCTTTGTCTAAAACGGTGGAAGAAGAGGATCGTTAACGGAAACTGCATGTCAAACTAAAGAGCCGAGTGGTGCCCACGATTGGTAGGTTGCTGCTGGTGTCAAAACAAGATGGCAAAATGGTGGCGTCAATCGAACACAAAGTCCACTTTGGCCCAACGACTACATACCATGCTTTGATTGCTCACTGTTGTGCTTATGTGGTGGGCTTTGAATGATGCGGTCAACATCGGCTCGTTCCAAAAGTTCCTCGGGACGCTCCCACATGGAGAGACGTGTTGTGGGGTTGAAGAAGAAGACACGATCATCGCCAGTCCACACAACACACCTGTGAGCATGCAATAAAAATGGACTTGTCAGACTCCTGACATGCAAAAAAATTCCTGTCTTGCGTTACTTGTAAAGGTGACGTTTATTAAATGGGTTCCACTGTTGCTGACAAAGCAACAAATTACAACAAACATATCACACTTCCACATGCCAAGTGAATCTCTGAAACACCTAAAGAAAAGGATCTTGCCGACATGGAAAAATAATCAAGGATCAAAATAACGGTCTCAACATCTTTATCATGATTACGAGGGCAGTTCAAAGTTCATGTGGGGTATTTTTTGTATTGCAGAACCTGAAAATATAATAGTTGAATGCTGAAATTCTGTACGAACATATTGTTTACCCATCACAAGCTATACAGGAAGTGACATCAATCACTAATCAGGAAGTGCGTGGGTCAATCACCATCACTCTTTGCATGCATGAATATGATCTGTATTGTAATTGATGCACTAAAAATTAGTTGCTGTCTGAAAATAAAGACATATGCATATATAGATGTGTATAAGCAGAAATATGTTGTAAATTGTAATGGTGGTGGACTAACATTTTCCCCCCTTTTTTCAGGACATTTGATACAGTGATACCATTGCACTGACATGCTATAACGATGTCCAAAAAGTGCAAGATAATCGATGCTGGTTAAGGTGCATCTTCTAAAAGACAATGCCCAGAGAAAACAGCCTTGATTGACTGGAAATTGTGTGCAATTTGCCAACAGGACACTGAAGAAAAGCTTGTTAATCCCAGCATAGTTAAATATAGAGGAAGTGATAAAGAATGCGGCTACAAACTATTTTCTGACAATATTTTGGAGTTTCCTCAAATTGATGCCTTACCAGGGGATATTGACATTGTGAAGTGGGACAGTAGAGATGGCATTGAAGCCACACTCAGAACAAGCCAGGCAGTATGGCACAAAAGCAGCAGAAACAGGTTTGACAAACAAAAGCTCCAACGTGCTCAGAAAAAGAAGTCAAAAGAAAACCTGGAATATGAGACAAGTCCTGTTAAGACCAGGTGACGCAGCGTGGGTTCAATGGCAAGGACATCTAGTTGTTTCTTTTGTGAAGAAGATGACACAGATGAGTATCTCCATGATGCAAGGACTGACAAAATTGATATTCGAGTTCGTCGATATGCACGTGTTACAAGATAGGAAACTGTTGGGAAAGCTCTCCGAAGGTGACGTGCATGCCTTAGATGCTAGGTATCATCTATCATGTCTGACTTCCATCACCAACCATGTGCGAAAACATAATGCTCAGCATGTAAGAGACACCCAAAGCACTAAAGTCGATAGTCTAATACTTGGTGAACTAGTTTCGTACATCGAAGAATTCCGCCAAGAAGAAACGTTGCCAGTCTTCAGATTGTCAGATATGGGGCAACTTTATGAGTCCAGATTAAGAGAAGATCCAGACTTTTCTGGAAAGGTCAATACAACACGATTGAAGGAGAGACTGTTGTGCTTAATCCCAGATATGAGAGCTCAAACTCAAGGAAAATATGTGGTCCTCATGTTTAATTCCGACATTTGAGAAGCGATTAAAATAGCTTGCTTCAACAATGATGATGATGATGATGATGCAATCCACTTAGTTCATGCAGCACAAATATTGAGGAAGGATATTTTCACCAAAGAATATGCTTTTGATGGATCCATGAAACCTGGATGTGAAAATGATGTTGTCCCAGAAAGAGTCCTAGCTCTTGTCAGAATGATCCTGAGAGGACCAAGTATCCAACATCAAAAGCAAGCATCAGGTACCTCAACAAAAACAGCCTTATCTCTGTCTGAGCTAATAGTGTTCAACACAAAGAAAACCTGTAGAGATTCATCTGGATCTGAGTCTCGGCAATCCTGCACAGAGCTGATCAAATGCGGCTGCAAAAAGGCATGCAGATCACCATGCAAATGTTTCTGTGCATCTCTCCCGTGCACTGAACTTTGCCATTGTGCAGGAACATGTTATCAGACAGATTGAAGTCAGAACTGTATCTAGAACTTTTCAGTCAGAACTGTTCATCTAGCCCATATGAACTATACTTGGGACAGTGTATATGTCATTTTAAAGCAGAAAGACTGACAATCGAGCATTTAAGTATGTTTATTGGATTCCTTGTGTGTGAAAACATTGGATTAGACTCTTTATTCGTTTTGCTCGGTCTCTTGGTGACCGAGATGTTGTTGTTCATCTTTCGGCTGCTCCCGTTAGGGGTCGCCACAGCGGATCATCCGTTATGATCCGCATACTGATTTGGCACAGGTTTTACGCCGGATGCCCTTCCTGACGCAACCCTGGTCGCCTCTTACGACACAGGGATCAGGATTTGGGTTTCGCCATGATTCCGGGCTGCTCTACACCCTGCCCAGTGCAGATCCCCCGTCCTCAAGCGATCCTCCGACCCAAGCCTCCGAGTAGCCGGATTACAGGCGCACGCCACTACGCCCGGTCTTGGTGACTGAGATATCGTAAAATATTATTTTCGGTGGCGGCTATTTTGAAATTCAAGACGGCGGCCGTAAATGTATTCTGATCAGGTGTGTCCTGCTCTTATATGAAAGAACATATAAAAATGGACATGTATGCCAATTTTCACACTTTTTTCACAATTTGAACGATTTTTCTTTAATCTACTGTACTATACGCCAAGAAAACCGATGGAAAACCAAGACGCCAAGGTGAACAATGAATAGCCAAGATCTTGTGAAAAAAGCCAAAGAGTGGTCACACTGGTGAAAACAACCTCCATCTGCCTTCGGTGATGGAGGTAATGCCCATTGTTGCGTGGGTCCACGTACCACGGTGTTCCAGGAACTGCTGAAGTCGCAATCGGCTTTCCTTTCTGCAAAGCCTTTTCCTCCTCAGACATCTCTTCCTTTTTAGGCTCCTTCCATGTCAAAAGAAAAACGGGGGGAAAAGGCCAATATTATTGTCATATTTCACAAATGGTACATAGTTCTCAAAAAATATTGATTATGCTTTACCCGATTACCAACTCCCTATCACTAAAGCTGGCATCACAACATTACAGGATCAAACACTTTTGGTGGCAGACAGCTCAAAACGCTTTGTTTCTTAATAGTGGATTATACTGAGGAATGCAACGATGCCTCAAAAGTGCAATTGAATAACGTGAAAAGCGCAGCGACATGCAGATACGGCAACATCACAAAACAAGGCAATTAAATCCCAAACACCTTGTCATTCACACAACAGAGCAAGAGACATTACAATCGAAAAAAGAAAAAAAAAAGAATTACTCCGTTGGACGAAACCTTTAGTTTGCAACCAGATTATTTGCAAATAATAATCACTATACAAAAGCGAGTTGTTTTCATCATTTTTGGACATTAACCCCCCACAGCAGCAACTCCCCCCCCCTCCCAAACACCTTTCAAAACACCACTTTTTTGAGCCGAATGTCTGTGTGTACATCCCAAAAGAGTTAATGCAGGACAGACTATAGAGCCAGCGAAGAATAGTTTTTTTTTTAAATCAGGTCCTCAAGGCAGAATCACGGTTATAAAATTCACACTTACAACATGGGCAACTGCTGGACCAAGGATAATCGTTTACACTCGTCAGTTAGAAATTTAACCAAGAAATTTACATTTAACCAAAAAACAATTTGTTTAAAGCTCCGAAGTTTAGAAATCTGCACATTGCTTTGGGAGTAGTCACTTGACCATCCAAAAAGGATTGCTAGTCAGATTTAAGAGCACACTCTTTAATATTCATCACAGAAACGCTGCGTGCTACAGATCGCAAAGGTCACAAGTCATCATTTTCTCACCAGCAAGCACATTTCTGCTGAATGATGGCCAATAGTCAACTTCACTGGTGGGAAAAAAAAATGGACTCGCAATACAGGGCAGGTTTTGAAGTCCTTGTGCCAAAAATGAATCGGCACACGAAAAGAAACAAATTATCGCACGACTCCCACATGTGAACTCAATATGCTACTAGGCACTCCATGAGAGCACCTAAACAAAAAAAAAGCGACTAACGAATGGCGTGGGATGTCAGCGCTATGACAAAGCAAGCCAAGCGGCTTCCTTTACCTTCGCCGCACAATGCCAGACACTCTTTCAGGCTGAGAGGACCTTGCCAGGACTCAAACTCGCGCTGCACAGTAACCTCGCTCTCGCTGACAAGGAAGCCCCAGTGTCCCACCCTTTTCTCCTCAATCTTGTCGTCCTTCTCCGCATCCACCTCCATGTCCTCGGGTTCCTGCTGCCCTGGGCCCGACCCCCCTTTGGTCTCGGCTTCACCCTCTTTTCCATCCCTCTCTGAGGCCAGAGACCCAAAAAGGCAATTAAGTACACAGAAAACAACAGTTGGTCACCCTGACAGGGCGCTAATACATTAGCCGACACGGCAAATTGAGGTCACGGTATTGTCCCACGTCCTGCAACAAACCAAACCAAATTCAGGTGGTTCGGAGAGGCATTGGAATATTTTACAACAACAAAAAAATAGGACAATAAACGTTTCCGATATTAAACCAACATTATGAATTCAATCAGAGGATTATCAATCAAAAAAGCAAATTAAACACAGAATTAAAGTGCATCAGGTTTCAGATCGATTTTCAATTCACTTTCACTTCTGCTTACAAAATACAAATCAAAACAAAAATGGGCATGATTACATTCAAAGGCCTTCCTATTTATAGCTTACGCACCTTTGTCCTTCTCCTGCAGCTCGGCCGGCCGCTCCCACGTAGACTCCAATGTACGCATGTTGTAGTAATAAGTGCGCCCATCCACCATCTTGTGCTCTGTCCAGTCTTTGCCTGGACTATGTCCCGAGACAGTAACTACCATAGGGCTGCCTGCTGGCGCTGCTCCGGCTGCCGACACCAAGAGAGAGCGAGATGCCGGGATGGCCACGGCCACGGCCACGGGTGGCGGTATCATAGGCACCAGAGGAGGAGGCATCGGCATGAGGCCTGCAAGGGCGAACCAAAACAGTCGGGCGTGTCCATCACATTTTGTGCATGTCTGTCAAAGTGCCGAGCGTTTTTTAACATGACACTCGGATTTTCTACAGAAGATTAAAAAAAACACAACAGATGAGTAAACAAGCATGTACAGAGAACCATCCCATAAGCTCCCCGGAACTACGTTCCAGGTGAGCTAAAAATTGGATTGGGGTTTTATAAAGAGATTGCAAGATGGAGGGTGTAAAACATTTTTTGGTGAAAAAATATTGCATTCAAACGAAAAACATTCACGAGGAAGTATCGACTTCGAAAATAACTAAAAAGTTAAGGTGAAATGAGAGGCAAAAATTCACAAACTAAATGCTGCAATCTCCACCTGACAAAGAAAGAGGCATGCCTGACAGTGGGATGCGAAAAGGAGGAACCATCCCTGGAGGAAACGCTGTGACTGGCCCAAGAGGCCGAGGGTTTTGATGTGGAGCCTGGCTGGGTAGAGGTAGGCCAACCGATGTCACCGGACTGCCAGACGTCACTGGTCCTGTCGTCGTGACAATAACAGCTGAACCTTGAGCATTTAAAACTGTTGAGAAAAAATTGTTTCACACAGTCTCAATTATGTTATCGTGACAAATTATATAGTATGCATTCATACATGTACAGAAATACATACCAGGTATCAAGAAAAGAATAATTATGGAGAAGGGGTTAGTTTTGCAGAACTTTTGGTAGGCTGCAGGGTGCACAAAGATATCATTACTTCACGATGTTTTTCACTAGTCCGTGGACTAATGTCATCCGAGAACTAATGCCCAGGTACTTCTCCTGGGATTCATGTTTTCAATTGACCTGTGGTAGCAAAAGGTGAACAACAGTGTCGTCCAGAGACCATCACGATATTGTATCAGCTGTCGCTGTAAAGTGAGACATTTTGTCATAATGCTCCATCAGCTCATCAAACGGAAGACCAAGAAGGAACCCAAAGAAGTAAAGAGCAAAGATGGAGTCATCAGGAGGAATCTGGATAGGATTCGGGTTTCAGCCACTACTCCACAACCCCTCAAAAACCCATCCAGTGTGCAGCCAAGTGAGTCTTACAGAAAATTTTCTGCAAGAATTCACTTCTTCTTAGATAGATAACGAAAGAGAGAAATGGAGAGTAAAAGAAATGAAAGAGAAGAAAAAGAAACAATTAGAATGAATAAAGAGAATTGTGAAAAAATTAGAAAGATGAAAGGAACAAAGAACAAAGATGTCAGGAAGAACCCAAAGTAGATATCAGGAAAAACTAGCCTCTCTCAACAAGCTCAGCCGTCTGCAGGCTCATGTCCACAACAACAATGTGCAAGCGAAGCTTGGTCTGTCCAGGCTGGATCATTTTGTGTTGGAGATACTTTGCAACAATGGAAGCCTTGAAAGAGATGTCACGAGAATAGTGCAGGTCTGGTAAACATACTCTTGTGTGTAATCCGTTTCCACATGACCGAACAAAGAGACCAAAGATAGGACCAGCAGCATAAAGGGTCTTCCTCACAATATAGTTCAGAGATAAGTTGAGGAGAAAGGGAGCTGAGGTGTCTCCTTGTAGATCAACAGAAAGCAGATCAAAAGCATGTTTCATCATTCAGAGATAAGACCAGAGATGAACAGCGATTAAAGATGTACGTGATGGCGTCTACTACGACTTTTGGTACACTCTGGGGTGCACCGAGAACTCAAGCATGTGATCCCTATGGATAGGACAAAAGCTTTAGAGATATTCCAAAGACGGCTGGCTCTTTCGTATTGCTTTTCATTGTATCTACATTCGAATCCTGGATGAATGGATAATGCAAAAATCTGAAAGGCTGCAGAACCACCTGATCTGAAGTTGTTCTGGCTGTAAGACAATGAAGGGGTCAGAATGAAGATAAATTATGTTTTGCAAAGCATGCCAGAAATTTTGGCAGCAATGCTGCTTTGATTAATTCCTCTGTAGATGGTTAGTTAAGAAGTATCGCCACTTTTCTTGGAAAGAGGCAAGTTCCTGCTTTGTGAGGACTCCAAAGTTTACGACCTTAGGAAGTCTTTAACAACAATATCCCCCTTCCGCCACGCGGCGGGGGATAAAAAAAACTAAAATGGGAAATTTAATCCACCCTTCTTGTTTGTAATCACAGTTCAACCAGTGATAGTGTGCTGTTTGCCACATTCACATGATCAATTTGTTGGAGAGCTTTTGATGATTTTTTTCCACGAAAAATAATTAATCAATGGGGATGGGTGGGGCACCATCAACGACTTCCTCAGTTTGCAGAACAAGTCTCAAATTGCTGCTAGTCGTGCTGGGCTTGTCTGAAAGTGGCTCAACCACTGCTCAAGAGTCTCAAATAAAAGAATCTAAAGGATGGCAGCATGCACATATTTACCAGTAGCGATCTCCTTCGTTAACTTGCACATTATTCATATATTGAGACAAACAAATAAGTAAGATGTCGAGAAAAATGTGCTTTACATATTTAGTTTGACTGACTTACCCGAACTTGATTGGCTGCTGCTAGGCCTGATCCCCGTTACTGATGACAATACACCAGAAGCAGGAGTGGGCAACAGGCCGGGCTGCCCGTTTCCAGATGACTGGGTCCCTCCGGACTGTGAGGCCTGGTTGCTGGAAAGTTGAGCATTCTGTGCTCCCGGATTGACAAGGGAAATAACTTCAGCTTGGGTAACAACCTTTACACCCTCTGGCTTCGCCCAACGAGACTCACGGGTGCGAGCGTTGTAATAGTACACCTGGGATTGAAACAAGCACGTCACAGTTACACAACTCCTGTGGAAAGAGAGAAGGTTCTTATGTTGATCAATTAAAAATAGCCCCGTGGGGGACTGACAGTTATTTCCCCAACAGGATGGGTGAAAATAAGGGATTAGGGGGAAGGGGCCATGCCCCCCCCCTTCCTGAAGTGGTATAATCATGGGGAGCACAACATTAAGTTAACGACATGGTCCTTATGTTTCATGAAGAGTATGGTCTGCATCTGGCCGTCGGTTTCTGAGAATATTATTAAATATCTGAGAAGATTATTAAATAAATTGCCTGGATTTGAGGCAAAACTCCCATTTTCAGCCTCTCATAGGGAGGGGGCAGATCCAGATCGGAAGCACACCCCCATGAGACCTTGCTGTTCTGATGTATCGTACCAAATTTGGTCCATATCGGTCATCTTATATATTATTTCCGAGTTTGTGGTTTCGTGTCGCGCTATCTTCGACTTTGTTATGCGCTCGAGTAACGTGATATTTGGCTTACATTATCTCAAAGATCATATGAGGTGCATGGTACAAAAAAAAGTAAAGAAAATGGTTCTGAAACAGTGAAATCGTATTCCACTTACTGCATTAAAGTAAAATTACTACTGATACTCTGCATCAGTTCCTTTCTCAAACACCCACCCCAACATGTCGCGCAGAGCACGGGTTATGCTCGTGTATGATAGTTTGTGAGCAAAATGTTTTCGTGAATATGAGGGATTAGGGGAGGGAGGCCGTGGCCCCCTTTCCATGGGATATATGGCCATGGGGAGCACAACTTAAAGTTAGGGCATGGTCATGATGCCTCGTGGCGAGTTTGGTTTGGATCTGTCTGGCGGTCTCTGAGAAGATTTTTGAATAAAATACCAATAGTTGGGAAAACCCCACTTTTATCCCCTTTTTAGGGGCACATCAAGATGGAGAATACAACCCCATGAGAGCTTGCTGTCCTGATGCATCGTGCCAACTTTGGTCCATATTGGTCGGGTAGTTCGTGAGAAGATGTTTCAGTCAAAGGTTAACAGACGGACGTACACCAGGACCCACTTAGTGCTTTGTCAGCAAGATAACTCAAGCATTTTCATTGGAAGAACATGAAATTTTTCAAAGATCGACATCAATTCATATCTCATAAACTTTTGCATACAAATGAAAAAAAGAAATCAGTAAGATTTAAAAGATTATGCACCTGAAGCATCAATGTAATGATGCAAGGTCACAAAAAGCAAATTTTGGTGCATTCTTCAGAACAATATAAATTCGTAATGTATTGAATGCAGTGAAGATGTGCAATATCATGGGGAGTTAACAAACATGGCCGATCAATGTCTAAAATCAAAAAGTAAGGTATTTGGGTTGTCTACACTACGCACTGTAGCCGGTAATCACACGACTACAACCTGCCGATTCCCAAAAAAAATTGCCGATATCGGACGAGCGTGTGTGTGTGTGTGTGTGTGTGTGTGTGTGTGTGTGTGTGTGTGTGTGTGTGTGTGTGTGTGTGTGTGTGTGTGTGTGTGTGTGTGTGTGTGTGTTATTCTCTCTGCAACATATTCTCAGCATAACATATTCTCTCTGCAAACTCCCTTACCCCCCACGTCTGTCTGTCTGTCTGACTGTCTGTCTCTCTCATCCTTACTCTACCCCCTCCAAATACAGTGCAGCACCCTCCTTCTACTCCACTCTACTCTTGTGGTTATCTCCGAATGCATCCGGGCGGTGTTCAACGTCCTGGTACGTTCTCTACGAGGATCCAGTCGGGATCTTCCGAATGACCAATTTGTAGGTATGAGTGTGAACGTTTCTTCAACAACAGAAAAATGCATGTTAATGGAAAGTAGTCTCAATGGAAGTGTAGCTGCACAAAAACCTTTCCTGACTTTGCCAATCATTAGCAAAGGTTTTCTGGTACACATATGCACATAAACTATTATCTATTGGAACACGATTATCTCGATATCCCATGATGCTACGCAAAAATGTGCGATCTTTTGAACGACTGCAAACATTGGTGATAAGCACTTCAGAAAAGGGAAGCCTCGTGCGCACAGCAAAGCATCGACTGGCGAGTTAACTTACTACGTATTTGAGGGTGTTTTGACACAGCACAAACATCGACACATCATCGCCCGCATTGATGCAGCAAAGGTGCTAATTAGTCAAGCAGCTTACAATCGCCACGTAGAGGAGGCATAAACAATGAAGACCTCTAAATTGTCAAAAGGTAAGCTTTCATACAACTTGTTGCACATCGCTGAAAGAAGTTTCCCAAATCGAATGGAACAGCAATGTTGCAGATTCCAATCCGTATCATGTGAGCAGTTGCTAAAATTAATGTTGGAAATTACCTAAACATTCAAGAAAGGGATTAAGATGGTGACAATGGAAATGAGACGTGGTCGGCAAAATGTCTTCACACTTCTTAACACGAGAATGGAGTGATAGCAAATGGAAATTGAAAGCATGAGCAAGTCAATAACCCTCATCCTTTAATCCTTTGACCTTGAAATTATCGTATTAATATGATTACCTTGCCATCCTGTGCTTTGTTCTCCACCCAAAGTTCTTCTGGAACAACTGGACCAGAGACGGATGCTGGACCAGATAGAGCAGAACTTGTAGTTGCAACTTGAGAAATAGAAATCTGGGTCTGTGATACAACTTGTGATGATGGTTGAGATGGAACTGTTGATGGGGTCTGAGTAGTCAGAGGCTTCAGGGAAGGTTGGGATGGATGCTGCACCGTAGGCTGGGAAGGGTGCTTCGTGGAGGGCTGGGACGGGTGCTGCACAGAGGGCTGCTGCACAGAAGGCTGTGTGGTATGCTGTCCAGAAGGTTGCACGGAGGGCTGCGACGGTTGCTGAACGGAGGGCTGCGACGTTTGCAGAACGGAGGGCTGCGACGTTTGCAGAACGGAGGGCTGCGGCGGTTGCTGAACGGAGGGCTGTGACGGTTGCTGAACGGAGGGCTGTGACGGTTGCTGAACGGAGGGCTGTGATGGTTGCTGCATGGAGGGCTGCGACACCGACGGCTGAGACGGGTGCGGAACCGATGGCTGTGGCACCGTCGGCTGAGATGGGTGCGGCACCGACGGCTGAGACGGGTGCGGTACTGATGGCTGAGACGGGTGCGGTAAGGAGGGCTGAGACGGGTGTGGCAAGGAGGGCTGAGACGGATGCGGCAAGGAGGTCTGAGACGGATGCGGCACGGAGGGCTGAGACGGGTGCGGCACAGAGGACTTAGACAGGTGCGGCACAGAGGGCTGAGACGGGTGCGGCACGGAGGGCTGGGGCGGGTGCGGAACGGAAGGCTGAGGCGGGTGCGGCATGGAGGGTTGAGGCGGGTGCGGCATGGAAGGCTGAGGTGGGTGTGGCATGGAGGGCTGTGGCGGGTGTGGCACGGAGGGCTGTGATGGGTGCTGCGACGATTGCTGATGAACGGAAGGTTGCGATGCCTGATGGACTGAAGGCTGCGATGGCTGATGGACGGAAGGCTGCGATGGCTGATGGACGGAAGGCTGCGATGGCTGATGGATGGAAGGCTGCGATGGCTGATGGATGGAAGGCTGCGATGGTTGATGGACGGAAGGCTGCAATAAGCGGTGTGTGGAAGATTGAAGTGGCTGTTGGGCAGAAGGATGTGATTGGTGCTGTGGCAGGTTTTGGGATGGTTGTTTTGCCGGAGTCTGAGATAAGTGCTGTGGTGGGCTCTGGGATGGATGCTGCGGAGATGTCTGGGAGGGGAGTTGCACCAGGGTCTGTGACGGGAGCTCTGGAGGTGGCTGGGATGTATACTGTGGGGAAGATTGGGAGTATTGTGGAGAAGGTTGTGACATATGTGGTGGAGGAGCTCGAGAGGGGTGCTGTGGGGGTGGGTGAGATGGGTGCTGTGGTGGCGGATGAGATGGATGGGGAGGGGGTGGGTGAGACGGATGTTGAGGAGGTGGGTGAGACGGGTGTGGAGGAGGCAGATGAGACGGATGCCGCGGGGGCGGGTGCTGCGGGGGTGGGTGAGAAGGGTGCTGTGGGGGCGGGTGTGACGGATGCTGTGGGGGCGGGTGTGACGGGGGAGGATGTGACGAGTGCTGAGGGGTGCGTTGTGGGGGAGGCTGAGGGCCGTGTTGCGGGGGAGGCTGAGGGCCGTGTTGCGGGGGAGGCTGAGGGCCGTGGTGCGGGGGAGGCTGAGGGCCGTGTTGCGGGGGAGGCTGAGGGCCGTGTTGCGGGGGAGGCTGAGGGCCGTGTTGCGGGGGAGGCTGAGGGCCGTGTTGCGGGGGAGGGTGAGGGCCGTGTTGCGGGGGAGGCTGAGGGCCGTGTTGCGGGGGAGGCTGAGGGCCGTGTTGCGGGGCGGCTGAGGGCCGTGTTGCGGGGCGGCTGAGGGCCGTGTTGCGGGGCGGCTGAGGGCCGTGTTGCGGGGCGGCTGAGGGCCGTGTTGCGGGGGCGGCTGAGGGCCGTGTTGCGGGGGCGGGTGAGGGCCGTGTTGCGGGGGCGGCTGAGGGCCGTGTTGCGGGGGCGGATGAGGGCCGTGTTGCGGGGGGGGGTGAGGGCCGTGTTGCGGGGGCGGCTGAGGGCCGTGTTGCGGGGGCGGCTGAGGGCCGTGCTGCGGGGGCGGCTGAGGGCCGTGCTGCGGGGGCGGCTGAGGGCCGTGCTGCGGGGGCGGCTGAGGGCCGTGCTGCGCGGGCGGCTGAGGGCCGTGCTGCGCGGGCGGCTGAGGGCCGTGCTGCGGGGGCGGCTGAGGGCCGTGCTGCGGGGGCGGCTGAGGGCCGTGCTGCGGGGGCGGCTGAGGGCCGTGTTGCGGGGGCGGCTGAGGGCCGTGTTGCGGTGGAGGCTGAGGGCCGTGTTGCGGGGGAGGCTGAGGGCCGTGTTGCGGGGGAGGCTGAGGGCCGTGTTGCGGGGGAGGCTGAGGGCCGTGTGGCAGTGGAGGCTGAGAGGGGTGTGGCAGTGGAGGCTGAGAGGAGTGTGGCAGTGGAGGCTGAGAGGAGTGTGGCAGTGGAGGCTGAGAGGAGTGTGGCAGTGGAGCCTGAGACATGTGTTGTGGTGGAGGGTGAGACGCGTGTTGCTGGGGAGGGTGAGACACGCGATGTGGGGGCAGCTGAGATGCGCGCTGTGGGGGAGGCTGAGAAGAGTGTTGAGAGAGAGGCTGAGACGAGTGTTGTGGGAGAGGCTGAGACGAGTGTTGCAGGGGAGGCTGAGACGCGTGTTGCGGGGGAGGCTGAGACGCGTGTTGCGGGGGAGGCTGAGACGCGTGTTGCGGGGGAGGCTGAGGTGCATGACGCAGAGGAGGCTTCGACATGTGCTGCGGGGGAGGCTGAGACATGTGTTGTGGTGGAGGCTGAGATGGATTTGGCGAGAGAGGATGAGACATGCGTTGCAAGAGAGGCTGAGACATGCGCTGTGGTGGAGGTTGAGATGGATGCTGGGGGGGAGCTTGTGACATATGCTGTGATGGTGGATGAGTTTGATGCTGTGACAGCGGTTGAAACTGAAGCTGTGACATTGCTTGGGATTGTATTTGTGACAGGGTCTGGGATTGAAGCTGCGACATTGGCTGGGATGGAAGTGGGGACATTGGCTGGGACTGAAGTGGCGACATCGGCTGGGATTGGAGCTGCGACATTGGCTGGGACTGGAGCTGTGGCATTGGCTGGGACTGGAGCTGTGGCATTGGCTGGGACTGGAGCTGTGACATCGGCTGGGATTGGAGCTGCGGCATTGGATGGGATTGAAGCTGCGGCATCGGCTGAGATTGAAGCATCGGCTGGGATTGATACTTCGACATCGGCTGAGATTGAAGCTGCGACATCGGCTGAGATTGAAGCTGCGACATCGGCTGAGATTGAAGCTGCGACATCGGCTGAGATTGAAGCTGCGACATCGGCTGAGATTGAAGCATCGACTGAGATTGAAGCTGCGACATCGGCTGAGATTGAAGCTGCGACATCGACTGAGATTGAAGCTGCGACATCGACTGAGATTGAAGCTGCGACATCGACTGAGATTGAAGCTGCGACATCGACTGAGATTGAAGCTGCGACATCGGCTGAGATTGAAGCTGCGACATCGACTGAGATTGAAGCTGTGACATCGACTGAGATTGAAGCTGCGACATCGGCTGGGTTTTTAGCTTTGACATTGGCTGGGGTTGAAGCTGTGACATGGTTTGAGAATGAAGCTGCAACATTGCCTGGGATTGAAGTTGCGACACTGGTTGCGATGGAAGCTGCAGCATTGGCTGGGACTGAAACTGTGGCATTGGCTGGGTCTGATTTTGGGATTGGATGTGTGACACTGTCAGCGAAATGGGATGAGAAATGTCTAAGGCCATCGGCTGAGACATTGCCACCGACATGGGCTGAGACATTGCCACCGACATGGGCTGAGACATTGTCACTGCCAAGGGCTGACACATTACTACTGACATGGGCTGAGACACTGCCACTGACATGGGTTGAGAAATTGGCACAGACAAGGGCTGAGACACTGACATTGGTAGAGATGGAGACTGCAAGAGAAGAGTCTGGTTGCAAGAGCCAGTGTTAGATCCACTGTGTGTTGGCGAAGACGAAGCTCGTCCTGTTACCGATGTGGAACCAGGTGGAAATATTAGTCCTGGAGGTGGCGGCATCCCGGGTCCTGGGTGTGGCACAAAAGGTCTCTGTAGAAAAAAAAGCACCATTTTGGGAATTTATAATTATTTGGCAAAACCCCACGAGAAAGAATAATTTGTCCAAAACATTGCAGATAGAATTAAAAAATTATAAACAAATGTGAATTTTCTGCGAATATCCTGAGAATTGTAAGGTTGCATCTCATCACACCTGCATCGGAGGACCATGCTGATGAGGAAGTGCAGCATGTTGGCCAGCCAAACAAGACTCAAATGGCAGTCGACCAAAGGGTGGTGGGTTCGGGTGCATGACGTTAAATGGGGGTGGAGGAACCTGCAGCAACGGGAGTGGACCTCCTCTAGCATCACTGCCAGGTGAGTTTTGAATCATTCCTCCAAAATGAGGTGACTGCAGTAACTTTGGCCCACTGCTGTAGGAAGAAAGCACATCAAATTCAACAATTTGCAAGGCAGCATAAAGGTTGAAGAGCACCCAATGAAGAACTGAAAAGGGCACTCGGTAGAGCACATACCTCCGCCACATAATGTCTGATCCACGAGAACATATCGAACCCAATACATTTTTGAAATATCATGCCATGCAGTACTCTATCGCATTTGGTACTATCTCTCATTGATGAAGAATCACTTTATAAATTAAAAATAATTATCGTATCGAGATCCAAATCTTCACTAAAATCAAATCAATTTGTTGTGGTCACACACCCAACATATCCACCAAGTTTTCCCCGAATCCATCCACAACTTTTTGAGATATCGTGCCATATATCGGTTTAGCACTATCTCTCAATAGTGAACAATCACTTAAAAAAATTATCAAATCCGGATCTGGATTCCGATCTTCACCAAAATTGAATCAATTCGTCCTTCTCACACACCAAACACGTCCACCAAGTTTCATCCAAATCTGTCCACAGCTTTTTGAGATGTTGTACAACATATCGTTTTTTGCCATATCTCTCAATGGTGAAGAATCACTTTAAAAATTCTCGGATCTTCACCAAAACCTAATCAATTCATCCTTGTCACAGAACCAACCTGTCCACTAAATTTCGTCCAAATTCAGCCATAATATTTTGAAATATCTTGCTCACAAACAGATAAACACGTGTGAATACATAGGCTAACCTCTGTCTGTCTTTGGTGGTGGAGGTATTAAAATTTTTTTAAAGGAAAACTGCAAAGGAGATTGATGAACAACTAGGCAGTACAAGACAAACTAGAACGGCACTCTTTGACGTCGTGACGTCGATAGATATGCCTCCCTCCACATTTTACATCATTATAATACTTGTATCAAGTTCGATTTAAATCCCTGAACCCATATTCAAAACAATAAATAATTCTGGCTGCCAGAGCAAGCTTCCTTTTAGGTTGAAATGTAAAACACATATTCCCCGTGACTATTAGATCATAGCTGTGACGTTTCATGTCGATTGATTAAGCGGTTCGAGAGAAAGGATTTTTAAAAGATTTTTGTTTTATCCGATACGGATGCGAGACCATGTGACCTATTATTTATTCTTGAACACCCTGGTATCCCCAAGGATTTGGGAACATGTGTGTGAAGTTTCCTCTCGATGTCAAGCCGTTCGGGAAAATATTTTTTTTAAGGTTTATTCTTTAAACAAGCTCAAATGAGTTAAGATCCTCGTCCTCTTAATGATGACGTCATAAAAACGAATATGACGTCATTGTGATGTATCAGGTTTGCGATAAATCATCTGTGCTAATGCCCGGCTTGATTCCCACAAACAAAATCAAACAGCTTGCCTAGTTTCGGAGATAATGGTATAGGCGATTTCCATAAGCGGCGATATTATGACGTCAACTTTTTCCTAGGAAGAATTTCCAAAATCGGAGATGGTTACTGCCTGCGCATGGGCTTTCTGCATATACATGGCAAGTTTCACGAAGATCCGATGAAAACTGTGGGTTGTGAAACAAAAAATAGGAATGACGTCATAAAAAATTGATACGTCATAGTGATGTATCATATGTGCGGTAATTCATCTCTGCTAATGCTCTGTTCGATTCCCGCAAACAGAATTCAAAAAGCTTGCCTAGTTTCGGAGATAATTTTTTAGGCGATTTCCATTAGCGGAGATATTTTGACGTCATAACTTTTTTCTTGGAGGAATTTTCAAAATCGGAGATGGTTACTGTCTGCACAGGGTATTTTTACATATATATATATATATATATATATATATATATATATATATATATATATATATATATATATATATATATATATGTATATATATATATATATATATATATATATATATATATATATATATATATATATATATATGCCAAGTTTCAAGAAGTTTCGATGAAAACTGTAGGTTGTGAAACAAAAAAGTCCACAAGAAGAAGATGAAGAACAACAACGTGAGTAAGACTTAGAGATCCTCCACGAGGATCTAAAAAAAAAAAACACAACTGCCAAACCATGTGACCTATGATTTCATCATAGGTGGAGAACTTTTTGTTCCTCATGGATAGGCGATCAAACCTGTAAAGCTTCACCTCGATCTGTTAAGCCGTTTTGGAGAAGAATACTTTTGATGGTTTTTACGTTAAAAAAAACAAATTGGCTGCTAATCCACATGACCGATGACGTCATCAATATTTTCCCCCCCATACAATTTAACCCTGGATGATGCTCAAATATTTTCATACCGATCGGATAAAGCGTTGGACATATGCAATTATGGTGTCATAACAAAGCCTCCCATGACATCATCAAAAAATAACACTTGTTTTCCATGGGGAGTACTTGACATGCGCCAAGTTTCAATTTTTGCCGTGGAGAGGTTTCAGGGATAGAGGTTCAATATTTTTCTTTTTTCCAATATGGATGCCACACCACGTGACCTATGTCATAATTGTCATTCAAACATTCCACATGAGAAGCTGCACCAGTGGTGAAAATTTTGTGTCGTTCGGATAAGCGGTTGCAGAGAAAACAGAAATTTAGCATTGTCCGGAAATACGGACGGACGGACAACACGAAAACGTAATTCCTCCGGTGACTTCTTCAGTGGAGGCATTAAAAAAAAAATTAAGTGGGAGTACAAGCACTTGAAAGAAAATGGTGAGATAACAATGGAGCAGCTCCCCAAAATAACAAATATTAACTGCTTGCATTGCTCTCGGAAATCGACAAAGCTGCAACAGAAATTATTCATCACCTCTACGCATGACCTACTCATCAATGTGAAACTTTTCACAGTAAAGGGACAGTCAGCCTCGTTGCCTCCACGCACACCCCTCCACCTTCGGAGTGAATGCTCTGTGTGGATACAGTGTGGAGGCCATTGCCTGGGTACTGATTTTACGTGCTCACGAGGTGCCACTAATCATAGACAAGCTCAAGCTCGCTCGTCGATGATCTAAAAAAAAAAAAAGCTGGCTCACACATGATCTTCAGAGACGTCGGACTAATCTGCCTGGTCATCAAGACAATCTGCCCTCTTTTGAGAGTAAAGATGTTTTCATTTGAACAGCAGTACACATTTTCATCAGTACCATGAGATCAAATTATTAATATAATGAACCTTCTTCCTTCCCAGCCTCTTTCCCTTTTCTTCATCTTTGTTTCCTTCTTCCAAGTGTTTTTACCACTTCATCGGGAGTTTCTTTTACGACTATCAGGAGAGTGGTGTGGAGTTAAATGTAGATTTTTGTTTTCTTCCTTTATCTGCATAAGGTACAATTTCCTGCACGGATGTTAACGAAAACAACAGGGTACAAAGGAAGGTGTATTTTGCATGTGGTTTCGAGAACTACTACATTTTGTACCGTGAGCAGCTGAGCAGTGTAGTGGGTGAAACATCTTTGCATTTCTCTCACGGGTGTGGGTTCGATTCCCAAGGATGCCGAGCAGAAATTCCCCGCATCGAGTGGCACTCGTGAATTTGTTCTTGGCGGTGAATGGCAACCTAGAATCAGGATCGTTCCTTCGCCACGGAAACGCTCATGACTTGTGGTGAGCATCCTCTGTCAAGAGATGCCATACAAGTTCTACAATACTCAGATGTACGTTTCCAGAAAGAGTTCGGACCTCAAGCCAGCTACAACCCGTGTGACCACTCGGCTTTTTTCACAAGATCTTGGCTATTCGTTGTTCACCTTGGCATCTTGGTTTTCTATCGCTTTTCTTGGATTTTAGGTTTTCTATTATCATCGCTTTTCTGAACCTTTGTGAATTCTTGCCTTTTTTCATTGGCTCACCTTGGCATTTATGAAAATGAGGAGTGGTCACACTGGCTACAACCACCATCACTATCACTAGTACCACCATCCATCGTTGCCTATTCATTGAGAGGTACATTGCATTAAACAATGTCTGACAGGATGACGCCAACGCAGCAGACTTATCTTTGAGCTATCGAGTCTGGGTTTCATTTCCGACCGGACTACAAACCGTCGGATAGCCGCTTCACGTGCAGGGCTTTGCATCACAATGTGCAGCGTCCATCGGACGGACATCAAGCCGGGTGTCCCATTCGCTGTTAATAATAATTATAGGACACTAAATTCACCATTGGAAGAGAGAGGAGAGTTGTCACCAGAATGCTGAACAAATTAAATTCCTGCAATAATTACCTCCGGCCAAACGTCGGACCTGGCCGGCCGGTTCGTGAAAGACTTGTGGGAATGTTTTTTTTTTTTTTTGCACAGACTCCCAATGGTGGGAATAATTGGGGGCCGTTAATGTAGTACTTGTAGAAGTAGTGGTAGTAGTAGTAGATGATTGCAGTCAATGAACCTGCTGCCAAGGCCTGACCAAAGCAAATGCAGATAACCTTCTCCTTGGGGGGGGGGGGGGGGTGACCGAGGGAGCCTGATCCCTGCCCTGGACGACTACACAACCCTTCCCCCTATTTGTACGTTACTCAATTTTAGATCCTCGTGGAGGATCTCGAAGTCTTAGTCACGTTGTTGTTCTTCATCTTCTTCTTGTGGACTTTTTTGTTTCACAAACTACAGTTTTCATCCAAACTTCCTGAAACCTGACGTATATATGTAAAAATACCCTGCGCAGACAGTAACCATCTCCGATTTTGGAAATTCTTCCTAGAAAAAAAGTTATGACGTCAAAATATCTCCGGTAATGGAAATCGCCTAAAAAAATATCTCCAAAACTAGGCAAGCTTTTTGAATTCTGTTTGCAGGAATCGAACAGGGCATTAGCAGAGATGAATTACCGCACATATGATACATCACTATGACGTCGTATCAATTTTTATGACGTCATTCCTATTTTTTGACATGTTTTGTTTCACAACCCAGAGTTTTCATCGGATCTTCGTGAAACTTGCCATGTATATGCAGAAAGCCCATGCGCAGGCAGTAACCATCTCCGATTTTGGAAATTCTTCCGAGAAAAAAAGTTGACGTCATAATATCGCCGCTGATGGAAATCGCCTATACCATTATCTCCGAAACTAGGCAAGCTGTTTGAATTTTGTTTGCGTGAATCAAGCCGGGTATTAGCACAGATAAATTTATCGCAAACCTGATACATCAAAATGACGTCATATTCGTTTTTATGACGTCATCATTAAGAGGACGAGGATCTTAGCTCATTTGAGCTTGGTATTTTAATGGCCAACTATAAAGGATTTAAAAAAAAAAAAATACTCTCAAATTTAAACGATGTTATTGTTAAAAATAAGATTACACACATAACCCTAAATCGAGGAAACACGAGGGTTGCTCAAGCTAGACAGGCCGGACCGTGGATTTGAGGCCTAGGGCGCGCGAACGACGATCAAGACCTAATACAGGTCCCCCACAACAATCGCAAACGTCTCACCCAGCCAGCAGATCTCCAACCACATTCCCCCGGACCGCAGGCTCGTCTCCAGAACCCGAAGAGGCGTTATCCGCCTGCGGGATCTGAGAAGCCACCGGGGACTGGCTGGCTGGCCTACCCGCCATGAGAATGCGATCGAATCTGACCGCGGCCTTCCGTCTTGTGACGGGGAATATTAAACCCGACCTTTTCGATCCTTGTTCGTATCACAACACAACCAGTTCAGAATGGGAAAAACCGCACGAGACGTCACTGTGGAAGCAGATTACAATGATGAAACGAAAATAAAACGTAAGGCCTGATTCAACTGAAAATACTCTTCTTCTTGGAGGTCTTCTTCTTCTTTTATTCTTCTTCTTCTTCGTTCTCGACCAGCTCGGTCGCTTCTTCTTCTTTTTCTTCAAAATTGTTCCTTCGCATAAAAAGAAAAATAGTTTGTTGTTTTTTTTTACATGCGCTGAACTCTATAAACATCATCAAAATTAAACTCGATTGTAAACATTCACATTTAAAATTAAAATAGCTCCAAGACAATTATTGAAAGAGAAAGTTGAACGTCGAAATAAGAATACACCGCCCATTGTCTAATCACTTCATTTCATTCTTTTTTATTGTCCACGTGAAACATGGAAAATTTTTCATCTACTGGCAATTCAGATATGTATGTATATATATATATATATATATATATATATATATATATATATATATATATGTTTCGGTTTTTTTACAGATATGTATATATATATATATATATATATATATATATATATATATATATATATATATATATATATATATATATATGTGTATATAGATATATAAAGATATGTATATACATATGTACGTATATAAATATATGTATGTATATAGATATATAAAGATATGTATATACATATATATGTATATATATATATATATATATATATATATATATATATATATATATATATGTATATATATATATATATATATATATATATATATATATATATGTATATATATATATATATATATATATATATATATATATATATATGTATATATATATATGTATATACATATCTACACCTATGTCTATATATGTATAAAATTATATCTATATATATATATATATATATATATATATATATATATATATATCTATATATATATATATATATATATATATATATATATATCTATATATACATATCTTCTTCTTCTTTCGGCTGCTCCCATTAGGGGTCGCCATAGCGGATCATCCGTATGATCCGCATAGTGATTTGGCACATGTTTTACGCCGGATGCCCTTCCTGACGCAACCCTGGTCGCCTCTTACGACACAGGGATATGGTACACCGATTTTAACCGGGGTATACACCGGCCCAGTACACTGGTACTCACTTTGCCGACATCGGAAGGATGACAACAGGCTGAGTCAACCCCCTGGTGTATTAATTCAGTGGCCCAACGGGGCTTGAACTCAGGACCTTTTGGATCCCAAGCCGCTGCCCTAACCACTGCGCCAACACCAGGATATATAAATATATATATATATATATATATATATATATATATATATATATATATATATATATATATATATATATATATATATATATATATATATATATATATATATATATATATATATATATATATATATATATATATATATATATATATATATATATATATATATATATATATATATATATATATATATATATATATATATATATATATATATATATATATATATATATATATATATATATATATATATATATATATATATATATATATATATATATATATACAGATATGTATATATACAGATATGTCTATATATATATATATATATATATATATATATATATATATGTATCTATAATATATATATATATATATATATATATATATATATATATATATAGATATGTATATATTTTTCAGATATGTCTATATATATATATATATATATATATATATATATATATATATATATATATATATATATATAGATATGTATATATTTTTCAGATATGTCTATATATATATATATATATATATATATATATATATATATATATATATATATATATATATATATATATATATATATATACTGTATATATATATATATATATATATATATATATATATATATATATATATATATATATATATATATATACCATATATATATACCATATATATATATATATATATATATACAATACAGGTCTATATATATACCATATATATATATTTATATATATATATATATATATATATATATATATATATATATATATATATATATATATATATATATATATATATATATATGGTGTCCCGAAAAAATGTACTCACATTTTGGCTCCTCATAACTCATTGAATTTTTCATTTATTTTCAGTTCAAATTGACCCTCATAATGGCAGAAGTACGACTAGGTGTTTTATATGTAAGAAAATATGTAATATGTGTTTTATATGTAATGTGTAAAATGTGTAAATATTTTATATGTGTAAAAAAAAGAAAATATGTGTTTTATATGTAAGTTTTATATGTTTTATATGTAAGAAAATTGATCATAAAGTGCTACTGGAAGCACGAAAACATCATGGAAGTGCAAAGACAACTTAGAAGACATTTTCACAAAGATCCACCAACGTGACGCACCATTGCTCGCATCCAAGATAAGTTTGAAACAGATGGAACTGTGCATGACGTCCATAAGGAGCGTTCAGGAAGACCACGGTCATCAACCACCCCCGCAAAGGAAAATCAATTGCTGGAAACCCTCCACCGATCCCCACGGAAATCTGTACGACAAATGGCTCTTGAGACAGGAATCCCAAAATCAAGTGCCCATCGCACTTTGAAGCTAATTAATTGGAAAAGTTACATTCCAACATTAATCCACGCTCTAAATGAAGATGATCCTGACCGGAGAGCTGAATTTTGTGAGTGGTACCTGGGCAAATGCGAAGAAGATGCAGCATTTCCATCCAAAATTGTTTGGAGCGATGAGGCCAGCTTCAAGTTAAATGGCTCAATTAACCGACACAATTGCACCTACTGGGCTCCTGAAAATCCGCATGTTACTATGGAACACCATTTAAACTTACCAGGGGTTACTGTGTGGTGTGGGATATCAGCATTGGGCATCCTAGGGCCATTGTTTTTTGACCAAACTGTCACTGGGGATGTTTACTTAAACTTGCTGCAGGAATCCATTGGTCCACGTGTCGAAGAGATATTTGGTGACAAAGAGATTTACTTTCAGCAAGATGGAGCACCTCCCCACTACCACCGTGATGGAAGGGCCTATCTCGAAACAACAATTACGAACAGATGGATTGGGCGAAGAGGTAGTGTTGAATTCCCTGTGCCTTCCCCAGACCTCGCTCCAATGGACTTCTTTTTCTGGGGATATCTCAAAGATAAGGTTTACAGCTCAAAACCAGCAACAGTCGATGAGCTGAAAGAGGAAATCGAAAGACAATGTCTTGCAGTTCCAAATGAAATGATTCGTAACGCTGTTGAATCCATAAGTCCGCGCTTTCGGCTGTGTTTGGAACGTGATGGTCGTCAGTTTGAACATTTGTAAACATGCATTTATCCATTTATACATTTAACCATTAATCTTGTTTCTGAGTCAATAAACAACGCATTTATTATCATTTAAAGAGTGAGCACATTTTTTTGGGACACCCTGTATATATATATATATATATATATTTATATATATATATATATATATATATATATATATATATATAAATATATATATATATATATATATATATATATATATATATATATATATATATATATATATATATATATATATATTCCTGGGTATTTACAATTCCTTAACTTCTGACAAATAACCAAATGTACTCACTCGTACATATCAAATTGAAAGTAAGAATACTTTGAATCAAGGACTGACAAAAATGAACCAAGATTTTATTGTGGACGTAAAACTCTCAATTTCCTGAAAAAGTACAATCTTTAGTTTGCTTTCCCAGCCAACACTTGAGAATTCTTGCTCCCTGAATCAATTTGTCATTGATTACTCTGCTCCCAAATACTTATACTCAGAAACTTGTTCTCCACAATACTATTCCATTGCCCTATTGGTATTTTATTACAATCTGACTGGTTCCATTGACCGACTGGTCCCATTGACCGACTAGTATTTTATTGGTGTTGTATGTTGTACTGGACCAGTATTTAAATTTCCTTATAGAAACCAATATATACCACTGGTCCAATTTCCTGTGGGATTTTTTTAATGTGATTTGGCCGATTGGTTTTCTATGGGATTTTTCGTTTTGTTTTCTGTGCGTTAGCAGTCTACAAACGTCTTAACTTCGTTCACATGTTCACGCTTGTCGTTCAGTCGGAACCCACTAATCTACTATATCATCAACATCTTTGACAAAACCACAATTAGGACATGAACTGCAGCACTCACCTGTACCGTATGGTCAACAAAAACAACAAAATGGGGTTGACAAGCAGACAACATAACCTTGTGGTGCCCCTACACTCAAAACCCTGGCACATGATCTCAAATAAGTAGCTTATCTGGAATTGGAATTCCAGATAAGGTATTCTCATCGTGTACCATCCGTCCGTCCGTCCGTCTCCTATTTCCAATTCTCCAGCCAAACCGCTGGGCCGATCCGGCTGAAATTTAGCAGCAAGGTTCTGCTCCTGACTGGTAACGGGGATTGCAAAGCTTGTTCTCCAGTCACGTGGCTTTAAGTAGGTCAAAATGGCAGACTTAGTAAATTCCTTCAAAAATCTTCTTCTCCAGACCCACCAATCAGAATGCTACCAAATTTGGGTGTTAACATTAGGCCATGGCCCAGATAAGCTACAGGTCCACTGGTCCTATTTTTACACGTCACCCATTGTGGTCGATCTGTAAGAAAACTGAATTAATATTGAAAGCTCAGGTGTGACATCTAATTTCACTAACTTGGCAAATAATAATTTTCATACAATGATATTTATGGCACTGGATAAATCGATATTACTGATCTTTAGGGCAATTTTTTGTGGCGTTAAAAAACGGGGAAAGTTGCATTTATTTTTTACCAAAATTTGCACTAAAAAGTACCTGAAAATCCATGCTCAGAGGCTACTGCAACGACCAATAGTCATTTCTTTATGAAATTCTCAAAGCTTGCAAGTAGGCAATGATGCAACATTTTCATCGATTCAGCAATGATATGACATTTTACAAGGTTTTTAAAGTCGGCATGAAATCAAATCACTCAAATTGACGGTTCGTTGCTGTGATTGTAATACACAGAAATATATTTCTCAATGTTTTTGGGTGAGAAGTTACAGTCCTTCGCTAGTAGATTTTTTTTTAACATCGAAAAAGAGCGTTCAACGCTCACCGAAATAACTTGACACTTTTGCAACTTTCCGAACAAACTTGGTGGAATGTCATCGCTCGCTAGATCCATGATCTGCTTTCTGTCCTTGTTCTGCTCCAAACGCCTCTCCAAATAAGACGCCATCCCACATGGATCAGTGCTGGAGCTGAGCAATTTCAGATCGTTGAAAGCATCAGAGATCGTATATGCAGAACTTTCGCATTTAGTGACTAGCTCAATCAGGCACTTGTAGTCATGATCGATACTGAGCAAGTCCTTCGCCAGGTGTTCTGATGCTATAGCTTCCTTCGCTCTGGTAACACGCAAACCATCACCTTGAAATTCCCCAATGATTCTCTTGACTTCTGGCAAATTGTCAGCATAGTAGAAAGCTGCATTTAACCAGCTTGCACAGCGGGTTACAATGGGTGGAGGGGGGTATCTAACTGCGACGAACTCCTCCTTAGGGTCTTTGTTCTTGATGACAGCACTCTTGACCCTGGCGATCAGATTATCGATGCCAGAGAAGTGCGCTCGAACCTTTTTGGCACGGTCATGAAGTAGATGCGCAGTACATGTGACATGGAATAGTCGCGGGGAGATTTGCTTGAGGAGGCGTCCAGCAGCAGTCATGCAGCGCGCAGCGGCGTCGCTCAAGAGTCGAACAAGATTCGACCAAACACACTGTAGTGTTCTGATGGCATCATCCACTGCATGTAGTACTGTCTGTGAGTTGACTGGGGCTGGAAGCTGAATGCAGTGCAGCAGGAAAGTCTTTTCTGGTGATTGGACATTGCCCACGAAAGTGTTAATGTACCTTGCGCCTGCCACCTCTGTTTCATGGATGACCATAAATATGTTCTTCCCCTTGAGCAAGTTCTGGGTCCGCAACGTTTCTTTCTCTGCCATTGATGCCACTCGCGATCGGCAACAGGACTCCGAAGGTGCATTGTAGCCCATGAATTGGAATGGTGACTTCATCTCCAGATTATTGAGTTTTTAGAGAGATATCTGCTGAGAGAAAGCTTGTAACTAATTGTCAACAAATTATTGTCCCTTGCTCACTTTCTCAGCTCGCAGCAATGTCTGTCGAGGTTCATTTTCAGCATCCTTGGCTCTCGTGTGTTTTGTACTGTCACGATGTTTCAGAACACTGGACCGTCGTCCGTGGCACACGACTGGAGAACATAGCTTGCTGTTCCCAGAAGTTACGACGAACTCGGTTGGAAATTCTGCTGCATCGGCTCGTACTTTTGCAATAGAAGAAGCAGCTTCCTTGGGCATAATTGGTAAGTAAGGCTGACGTCCTTATAATAGAGATTAAACTCGATATTTAAGGAAAAGGAGGTAAGATATAACAACTTGATCGCAAACAGGAACACCACAGCAACACATGACAGGAAGTCAGCTCGTTCAATGCACACGTGATACTCGATCAAAATGTTCTTTCTATCGCCGCTTCACGCAGGCACCACGCCACATGGCCGAGTATTTATCAGATTTAGCCACCCGAGCGTGATTAACACCGGAAGTTGCGCTTGTAATGGAAAAGTTGGAAAGTTGCGCTAACGAGATAAAGTTGCAAAAAAGTTGCCCTTATAACTCCCTCCCACTACATCCTCAGGCAAAAAGAAAGCGATATCTTTGCGTTTCCGCGACATGGGAATGCCATGAAAAAAGTTGCAAAAGTTGCAAAAACTTGCCCTGCAGTGATCTCACAAAGGAATTGGGAGCAGCAAAATGATGGAACAATCTTTGGAGATGAACAAGCAGAGCATCCTTCACACCCCGAGATTACTCTGATATGCACATTGAAATTGGTCAGCAAGCCCACTTGACTCCTCAAACATTTGAATGATGTCCTTTCAAAAGACTTCACTCCATTACGTGTCAAGGCCACTAGATGGTAATCATTCAATTCCAGTGGATATATTAAACTTTTGGTACTGGAATGATAATTTAATATTTCCAATTTTGTGGAATGACACCATGATCGAAGGAGGAGGGGGAGATTGGGACCATACTCTGTGCAGAACATTGGTGCTGCTTAAACAGTCTCCTTGGCTATTGGGCACAATCCTGGATGGGTCACCGATCCGACACGGTATACCAGCAAGCTGGCACTCATTTTGCCGGCCTCGGAAGGATGACAGGTCGAGTTAACCCCACCTGGTATTAATTCAACAGTGAGCAGGATTTGAACTCAGGACTCTAGGATCCAAAGCCCACCACCCTAAACATTAAGCCAACACCAGGAATATGATCAAAGGTTGATTGATAAATACATGTAAACACTGAGGCAAGTTGTTTACTCCACAGTTTCAAAACCTTATTTCCTCCACCACCGAAGGTGAAGGAGGTTCTGTTTTCACACCTTTCTGTCTGCTTGTGTGTCTGTTTGTTTGTCTGTGTACAGGATATCTCAAAAAGTTGTCGACGGATCCCGATGAAATTTTGTGGACAGGTTCGGTGTTTGACAAGGACGAACTGATTCGATTTTGGTGATGATCGGGATCCGAATCCGGATCTGGATACGAGAATTATTTTAATTCCAAAAGTGATTCTTCACCATTGAGAGATTGGGCCAAAAATGATGTAGTATTGTATAGCATAATATTTCAAAAATGTATTGGGCCCGATATGTTCTCATGGATCAGGTAGTCCATGGTGGAGGTATACGCTCTACTGAGTGCCCTTCTAGTTAGATTTGGACAGTTAGAAATACATTTGGACCAATGACCTTGCTTACCTTAGTCCACCCAGAATGCTTTGTTCGCATGCGCAGAAACCCATTGTGGGCATGCTCAAGTATAGCGTGTGTGCAAGATAATGATTGTCAGCTAAAACGACTCACAGAGCTAATAAAAGAAGTGAAAAATACTTGGAAAAGTATCTGAGAGAAAGGGGTGTGCCTCTGCACAACAAAAGAGTTGGAGAACTTTCTCAGCTCACCAAAGGGTTGAGATCTTGAAGCTCTCTGTACTGCAGACTCGTTATGATGCAGACCGGAGAACCGTGGATAGATGCGTACGACCTAAACCCTCAAGGATTGCTGCCAGTCAGTGGACTTTGAACCTTGCGAGAGTACCTCCTGTGAACATGGCAGGATTGGTGATTTATTTAATGGATGTCTGCAATTTGGAAATTCGATGCTGTGCATCATTATCAACAAAGTAATGGTTACCAAACCTTTGACAAAAGATATCTTTACGATGTGCAAATACAAAAGCTTGGATGAGGGAAAGGCAGTGGATATAGTATATCTAGACTCGAAGAAGACATTTGATAAGGTACCACATCGGAGGTTCTTAGTGGCTGGTCAGGTAGCTAATTGGATTGGAAACTGGCTCAGTAATAGTAAGCAAAGAGTGGCTGTGAGGGGGAGGATGTCTTGCTGGGAGGATGCAAGTAGTGGTGTACCACAGGGATCAGTACTCGAACCATTACTATTCATTATTTACATCAACAATTTGGATAATGGGGTAAAGAGAAGGCTATCCAAATTTGCAGATGACACAAAGCTTAGAGGTAAGGTGGGTAGCAGAGGGGGTGGTGATCAGATACAGGAAAGTATTGATGCTTGCATAGATTGGGCAAAAGATTGGCAGATGGAATTTAACCTGAGCAAGTGTAAGGTGTTGGGGATGGGAAAGAACAATGAAAATAGAGATTACAGGATGCAAGAGGTACTTTTGGAGTGTGTCACACAGGAGAAGGATCTGGGGGTGGTAATATATATGGGAGGTAAGCAGGCAGAACAATGCCAGGCAGCTATAGGTTAAGCAAATAGAGTTTTAGATTGTATTCGGAGGGAGATCATTTATAAATCAAAAGAGGTGGTGTTAACATTGGACAGGAATTTAGTGAGGGCCACATCTGGAATATTACGTAACATTGGAAACATATTGGAATCTAACAGTTTTGGTCACCACAATTCAGGAAGGACATAGATGCCATAGAAAGGGTTCAGCACAAATGCCATAGAAAGTAATCAAGGGTAGAGCCATAGAGACATAATAAGTGCAAAATAATTATTCAGCAGAGTATATCGTGAGAGGACCAGGGGCCATAGCCTGAGAGTATAGAAGAGGAGAGTTAAGATGGTAGTAAGACAGGGGACTTTTACTCAGAGTAGATAATGCCTGTAAAGGTAGTGGCAGCAGAAAAAGTAGATAAGTTTAAATTAGAATTAGAGAGGTACCTGGAAGTTATGGAGATAGAGAGGTATAGGGATGTTGATCAGACTTTTAGGTAGCCTGAGTATTGACGGGTGACTGTGTGCACGTGTACGAAGTGTTGTTGGTGGGGGTCTCGTCAAGGGGTGTTATATGGTTGATGTGTGCTTTTTAACCAAGCCCATGCCCTCTCCCCTCGGGGGGGGGGGGGGGGATACACAAACTACAAAAAAAAACCACATCTTGCATTTTATTATTTTGTTCTTACATTGATAAATTTGTGTGGTGTTGATGTGGTGCAAGCATGATGGGCTGAACGGCCTCCACCTGTGTCTGATTTCCTTTTGTTTCCTTGTGTCCCAGCTACATTAACATGGGAGCCAGATATACCAGGCGGACTTCCCCGAGGGAGACACTATTATATCTGGTTTGGGTGTCTCCTATCAGCAATGAAAAGATCATACCTGGGTCATGTGAATGCATGGGGTAAGTTTAAAAATCAACTTTTATAATGATGTTTACTTTTCATCATTTTGGGGAAGGGAATGTTGGGGGTGGGGGAGCTGTGAGGGCTGTGAGGGCTGTGAGGGCTGTGAGGGCTGTGAGGGCTGTGAGGGCTGTGACAAAGACATTTTTAGATCCTCATGGAGGATCTCAAAGTCTTTCTCACGTTGTTGTTCTTCATCTTCTTCTTGTGGACTTTTTTGTTTCACAGCCTACAGTTTTCATCCAAACTTCCTGAAACTTGGCACAGATATGTAAAAATACCCTGCGCAGACAGTAACCATCTCCGATTTTGAAAATTCCTCCGAGAAAAAAAAGTTATGACGTCAAAATATCTCCGCTAATGGAAATCGCCGAAAAAATTATCTCAAACTAGGCAAGCTTTTTCAATTCTGTTTGCGGGAATCAAGCCGGGCATTAGCACAGATAATTTATCGCAAACCTGATACATCACAATGACGTCATATTCGTTTTTATGACGTCATCATTAAGAGGACGAGGATCTTGCTTGTGATACATGTTCAGATTTAAGAACTGTCGAGTTGCCAGATACTATACTGTACGTAGCTTTTATCATACCGGCTGGAACTAGCTCGTGCATTGGAAAACGAATCGTGACGGATATAATTGTGGTATTGGGAGTTACATGAATATTAATGATGCATGATGAGCCGGAAATGACGATCCGGAACCGGAAATGACGTCAGCGGGCTGTCGTGGTATGGGGGCACAAGACGTGATTGAAAGCAGTTGAGCGAATAAGATTCTTCGTGTGAGCCGTCTTTACTTTGCTTGCACGTAACAAGAATGTTTTTGATTTTTCAACACCCGATCGCAAAAAAAAAAACTTTCCCGAAGGCTGACGAACTCGTGAGAATAGCTCGTGTGGCCACGAGAGCATGTTTCCCGCCAAAAAACGAGAGTCGGCTCGTCCGCGTATATACACACTCATTACGGCCATGGCGGTATAGTACGCGTGTGCCAACCCGGAGAGGAATAATTTTTTTCCGTTCTTTGGCCCCAAAAATCCGCTTGTCAGGCATGTTGTTAAGCTATGAAGTGTGGTTATTTAATTTTAAAATTATATAAACTTTAAATTGCTGTTGTTTAGTTGAGCAGGGCGAGCAACCACCGGTCACCCCGTTCCCACTGCGCAAGTTTTCACCAAACGTCTCAACGTACAACTATAAAGACGTGTAATTCGCCATTTCACGAACAGTCTTCCTGTATTTTGTGGCAAGTTTGCAGATTTGTTCAGAGAATGTTTTGCGTTGGATGCATTTAATTAATTAATTAAATAAATTGTGACAGGATATAATTTCCGACTCGAGTCGATTTAATGTCATGGAGAGACGTAACCGGGTGAGTGTGTAAAGCGATGTATTTATTTATTTAACGAAACCGTGGTCGATGGTTGTTGTGAACACGTTGATTTTACAGGATACATGAGGAAATGAACGATTTGTTTTGTTTTTTTTTTTCGATCGAAAGTGACGCGGTTTTTACGTCATAGTTCATCGAATGCGTCATAGCTCGAACTCTTCTTCTTCTCCTGTTTAATCTTAAGACACTACCCTTTCCTTTTCATAACCCTCCTCCACGCCCCACCTTGGTGGTGATGGTGGTCGTATGGCAGCTATCATTAATTGGAAGCGCCACTGTGTCGCTGATGCAGTGCCCCTCTAGCAGTACACGCACTGGAGCTGGTACTCATTTCACCGACATCGGAAGGATGACAGGTTGAGTCAACCCCCCCCGGTGTATTAATTCAACGGCCGACGGGGCTTGAACTCAGGACCCTCGGATCCCAAGACCACCACCTGAACCACTGAGCCAACACCAGGCTACACCCACCTTGGTAGCAATGGACATGAGAAGAACAGAAGTTTCATACGAGTCTCCTGCTTCAACGTACCGAGTCTGAAGTCTGAGCTGCCTGGTGTCAGCGATGCAAAGTTCCTTTCACCCCAGATAAACGCAAGACCCTTCGTCTTGGTGAAGGTGCCGCCAAAGAGTGTTGCACAACGGATGGACTTGGGCTTGAAAATGTCCGGAATGAGGAAAAGATCGAGGCATCACAATCGACAAGGACCTACTGTAACTAACATTCCATCATGACGTAGCCTCCACTGTAGTTACCAAGGTGAAGCATGTGCTTGGGTTAATAATAAATAATAATTATTATAAAACGTACCTTCACGAACTTGGTTGAAGTTACATTGCCGCCACCGTTTGAAGTCTCTGGTCTGACCTGTTTTGAAGTTAGTACGGCAACATGGCATGGTGTATGCCTGGTGTTGGCTTTGTGGTTCGGGTGGTGGTGGTCTTGGGAGCCTAGGATCCTGAGCTCAAATCCCTGTTAAATTGATATCAGGTGTCATCCTTCTGAGGTCGGCAAAATGAGTGCCAGCTTGCTGGAATCTTGTGGCGGAGTGGCGACCCGTCCAGGATTGTGTCCAACAGCCAAGGAGACTGCTTCGGCAGCACCAACTCTCTGCACAGAGTATGGTCCCAATGGATGGATGGGTGGCATGGTGTCCCAGATATGTAGCAGGCCGATAAATTGGAGAAGGTACAGAGATGGGCAACCAAATTAGTCCCTACCTTACGTCGTCTCCCCTACCAAGAGAGACTGAGACACATGAATATGAAGTCTCTAAGTTTTAGACGCATACGAGGTGACGTGACGCATTTTTTACAGATATTAAAAGGACTACACCGTATCAACCCCCCGCCCCCCCTCCTTCAACCACTTCTTCACTCCTGCAATTACCAACTCTACCAGAAGTCATCCCATGAAGGTGTTCAAGCCCAGGTGTAGGCTACTTCTCAGAAATGGTTTCATCAATCAGAGTGATCAAGGATTGGAACAACCTCCTAACTTCCCTGGTGGAATCCACATCTGTAAGAATCTTTGCAAATAACGTGTACAAATTTTTGCAAAATGAAATGTTCACCCTGCATTGACTGCCAGCATGTGTTCCTCAATGGTTTAAAACCATTAGGTACCATCCAACGCAAACCAATCAATATGGAAGTGTGGACCACGATTCGCCACAGATATCATCCTCCTCATCCCGTACGTCAGTGATTATGACGACGATGTACGAGGAAGGTTCAAAATGTTTTGCAATTCATTTACTTGGAGAGTACCGAAAGGAAGCCACATACCTTCTTGTAGTTTGTGCTCAAATTTCATGTCTGGAATACCATCTGTGGATGACTATATATATATATATACATATATATATATATATATATATATATATATATATATATATATATATATATATATATATATATATATATATATATATATAATGCTGTTCTGTTCTTTTAAAAGTCATTGAATGATGGACTTTCCAAATCTTGAACAATGTGTGGTCATAAATTTGTTGTGCAAGGAAGGAAGTGCTGCAAAGTAATTTGACGGACACATGGTTTCTGTGCTAAGGGAGATGTCCCTCGTCATACCACAGTGGCACGATGGTTGGAGGAGCTCAATCATGACAGGGAATTGATTGAAGATCACTCGAGGTCTGGACCACCCTCAAACGTGTCCGATACAGAAAAAAACGGTTGCTGAATCGATGTTCAAAAGTTTCGCAAAGTCTGCTGTCCCTTCACGATAATGAGCTATTTCACAAGGCCAGATTTGCACAGGCCATCATTCACCAGCTTGGCTTTGAACAGTGGAATTATGCACCTTTTACATTATGGATACTTGGCCCTGAGTGGCTATTATTTGTTTTGATGTCTGAAGTCTGAGCTGCCTGATAAACGGTTTCAACCAAATGATTCGTTGCAGTGCACCATTGACCAGTGGTTAAATGAGCAGTAAGAATATTTCTATTATCAGGGCATTTTGCGAGCTTGAAGAACAAATGGTTTAAGTGTGTTAAGATGAAGCATGATTGCATTGAGAAATTTATCTATTTTCTAATGACTCACACCCTCTGCTGTGACATCCCTCATCCTTCAGACAGGCAGGCTGCAGCCTCTTCCCTCTCATCAGACCTTAAGGAAAATGACAAACTGGTCAAACACTTGGCAACATGGCTTTCAATCCCGATGGATCTCACAATCACTATCTCTCTCTGAAAAGACCGTCTGGCAAACCCTCCTCTCTACTTTCTTTACAATCCTCTTGAGGAATTCCAGTCATTCAAGCTCCGATGTCTCATTATCAGCCATGATCTTTCTTGGGCAAACCACATTTCAAAGTTGGCCTCTGAAGCCAGCCACTGACTGGGCAGCTTCCGTCGTATAAAGTCCTTCCTTGGCACACCTGAACTCCGATCCACCTACAAGGTCTTCATCTACAGCTTGATGGAGTACTGTTCTCGCCTCTGAGCTGGCGTCCCTGCCTCACGTCTTGCTCAGCTTGACGCTGTAGAATCCAAAGCCTTCAATATTATTTGAATTTCCGACGATGAAGCTGCGTCTATGGGCTGATCACTTTGCCATCGCAGACAAGTCGGTGGTCTCTGTCTTCTCCCACCTCCTTTCTGGTCTTGCACCCCCTTTCTAGTCTTTCTATGCTTTGTCTCCCCTGCCCCCCATGTTTCTGCAGGGCTCACACGGTGCACTATCGACCCCCTTTTGGTGAAACTACTTACATCCAGGATCATGGCTCATCTCCACTCATTTGTTCCTCTTTCTCCCACCCGTGGAACAACCTTCCAGTTCCTCTTCAATCTCATTCTTCCCTCCTGGTCTTCAAGACAGCTGTTCACCACCATCTCGGATTGTCCCCAATCCAAAGTCATGAACTTTCGACCCTTTTTAAACCCCACTTCCATCCCACTTCAACCCTCCTTCTGAATTTCCAGTTCTTCCTCCTGAGAGTTCTCTTCTGCATGTATCCTCTCCTGCTCCTCATTCCTCCCAGACCCATTGTTTGTCCATCTCCCTCTGTCTTAGCCGTCGGCTCTGCTGTTGATGTTTCCGCCCTCTCTCAGCTGTTGTGTTTGTTCGCTTGTGTCCTGATTTGTGCAGTGTACTAGTAGCAGCCTTTCCACAAGCTTTGACTATGTATCCCAAAAAAGTGAAATGGAAAACCTGTTACCTTGTTTGTATAAAAAAAAATACTTGAGTTGCATAATTTTTTTGAAGTGCCCCTCTTGTGTCATTGTTCTTCAGGTTGTGATGGGAAATAATGCTGGACATCAAACCACATTGAAAATGAAACTGCAAGTACAGTATTTGAAATAGCCTGCTGTGACATAGGCATTGATAATGCATCCATTAGTTCGCTGGGGGCTTCGTGTACCTCTGGTGCTGATATTGGCTGTGTTGTCTCACTGGGATGCATTCGTGCTGGCTCGGCAGTTTGGGCAACAAGAGGCTCTTTGGGCAGTGGTTTTCATTGCAGGTGAGTAGTTAAGCTTTAAGATGCAGTGCTTCAATGGAGATGTGTTTCGGTTTAAATGTGGTGAAACACCCCCAAATCCATGCTTACCATCCACATCCACGAGCTCATTTGTTGTTACTTTTCTCACATTTGCGGAGCTGCCTTCTGGAGGCCGTTCCATCTCGTTCTTCTCGAAAGGGCTGCAAGTTGGTGAGACACCACTAACTCACGTAATCCTTCATGTCGATACTTGTGATCTCTTATACGTCCATAATAAAGCTATAAAGGCGGGTTGAGAGCCGTGGAGGGTTAGAGATGCTGTCAGGACCAGACAAGCACAGCTACACATGAGCTTTGGAGTCATTTATCGGCACGAGATGCCCCCCCCCCCGCAGCCTGCTAAACACGCCCCCTCCACTAAAACCCCTACCACCGGCTGCACCCGGACCTGCCCTCCCATCCTCCTGCCGGCCCGTGCTTATGGCACAAACTGTTTCCCCGCTGCGGAGTGCATAAACTTGGAACTCGCTGCATCATGCTTGGCACAGCCTGCCTTGTTTTCAGTCCTGTCAATGTCTCTCTATCATCTGTCTCTTGTGGTTTGTGTGAGGCCTTCAGCCTAAAGCATTTAGATAATTAAGGAACTGTTTGTTCGTTCAGTCATGGGTGCGTATGTGAGTAGAGGTTAAATTACCTCCACCACCAAAGGTATACAGAGGTTGTGTTTTCACCCCTGTCTGTCTACAGTATGAGCAGGATATTTCCCATCCATCTTCTGGCTTGGCAAGCTTCAAGTATATTTATGCTCTTCTTGTGAGCTCTTTCATGAAAGTTTCTCATTATCTTTATGAATCCTTGGCTATCGCTGGTCGGATTTTGTGTCCACCGAGCGGTTGCTGAGAGAGACTCAGATGAGATTTGTTACCTGCATAGTCCGTGAGTGTCAGCTGCGGCTGTATGGACATGTTTCATTTTACTGGCACTGATCCTGCTCACCAGATTCTCTCAGAAAGGGAGCCTCATGAGTGGTGGAGGCCAATGGGCCGACCACGTTCCTCGTGGTTGCAGCAGGTTAATCAGCATCTCAAGGAGATCGAGATGGCCAGGCATCTGGCTGGAGGATGGCCAGACGGAGGCTCCTGGAGTACCGACAGAAAGTAGACGCAACGACGTGCTGCTCCGGTGCATGTTCCCATACCTGACCTGATCTGACCTGTTGCAGCTATTGGGTTGGCCAGTTGCCAGTCCTAGTCCTGACGAACCGTATCAAAGCGGTTGCTACGGCGATTGATTTGATCATTCTGAGCTGGATCGCAGGCCTGTCTGCCACGATACCAAGCTCCAATGGAACTATCGAGCCAGTCGATGTGTGGCGCTAATCAGTGCTATGTACCCACGACTCTAATGGAAATCGAGCCTAATTGCCGGTGCAGGCACAGTCTCGTCCTGGGTGCTAATCAACCGAACCAATCTGCCCTTTTAGGGATGTGTACAATTTAACGAGGGACCAAGACACTCAAATACACCTGGAGACCAAGTGCTTTTATATTGTATTTGAACACACAGGGTCGGAATACAAGAGGAAGTAAACACAGTAATAACTCAAGCGGCACTCAGTGGAGCAGAGCACATGCCTCTGCCAGGCAAAACAGTTTATATTTTGTATCCCACCGAGGCAAAAATGCTACAGTTAGAAACAATACTATATGAGAGTAGTACTCTCATATACTACAGTAGACTGCAGAGAATTACTACAGGAAAGGAATGTTATTTTTGCCTGGGCACTGTTAGGCTAGATCTGCATCTGGGCCTTATCCAAAATATAATCAGCTTGTTCATGTCACTTATCCAACTCATCCACCAAGTTTTGCCATAATCCGTCCACAACTTTTGAAATACCATGCTATATTTCATTTTTGGCCCCATCTCTCAATGGTGAAGAATCACTTTAATATTTAAAAAAAACTCCCATATCCAGATCCAGATCTTCACCAAAATCGAATTAATTCTTACTTGTCATGCACCTAACCTATCCACAAGTTTCGTCCAAAACCGTCCATAACATTTTGAGATATGCTATATATCATTTTGGCGTCATCTCTCAATGGTGAAGAATCACCTAAAAAGTACAGGATCCAGATCGTCACCAAAATCTAATCAATTTGCCCTTGTCACACATCCAACTTGCCCACCAAATTTTGTCTGAATCTGTCCATATCTTTGTGAGATATCCTGCTCAGACAGTCAAATCTGGGCAATAACATATCCTCCATCCACCTTCGGTGTCAGAGCTAAGAATATAATTGGAAGTAAAAAGGAATTGCAACAGTCACGGTCAGTGGAGAGATTGTTATGAAAGTCCACTAAGTTCACTCTAGGGACATATCTTGAGTTTGTTTCAAGCGACACTGGCATAAGCCTTGATGTGCCGCTTACTTGCTTCATGAGCAGCATTTAGGGATAGAGAATGGACAAACCCCAAAGGTTAGCATTCATGTTGGGGGAGGAAATTCCTCAATTGCCCTGCTGAGTGTGGAGAGAAAAACTACATCATTATAATACCCTCGCCGGTACCCAGAAATATCTGGGAGGTGACATCACTTCACCCAAACTCAGTGGCTGTATTTGTCTGACTCGTCTGGTGTCGTGTGTGTGTGTGTGTGTGTGTCTGTTTTGTGTTGTAGCTCCTTCATGAGCCCAAGACTCTGGAGAAATTACATACATACATACATGCATCAGCAGGGTTCTGGAATCCATCATCGCTTCCAACATTAAATCCTTCCTTTTCTCCAATGGCCTGATTTCCGATCATCAATTTCGATTCAGACTCGGTCACTCTACCCTGGACTTGCTGCTCCTGCTTTCCCAACAATGGATGGAGGTCCTCAATGCCAGACATAACATCAGAGTACTCTACCTCGACATATTGCGTGCTTTCGATACGATCTGGCACCCTGCCCTGCTCACCAAACTCTCTTCCTCTGGTATCCAAGGCAATCTCCACTCATGGCTCACAGACTTCCTCTCCTGTCACAGTCAACATGTGGCCCTTAATGGAATTCTCTTATCCCCTCTTCCTGTCCAGGCTGGAGTTCCTCAAGGCAGTGCTCAGTGCTTTTTCTCGTTTTCATCAATGATCTCTGATTTTATGGAAAATCCTCTTTATCTCTTTGCTGATGACTCCACCCTCTGTCGTACCATCTGTCATCCTTCAGACCGGCAAGCAGCAGCCTCTTCACTCTGCAGATCTGGATAAAATCAGAAGCTCGTCCAACACGTGGAGCATGTCTTTCAATCCTGACAAATGTCACACTCTCTCTCTGAAATGTCTCTCTGAAAGGACCATCTGGAAACACCTCCCCCCCCCACATCTACTTTCTCAACAATCATCTTGAAGTCCTTTCATTCAAAACTTTGGGCCACACTATCTGCCATGATCTTTCCTGGGAAAGCCAAATCTCCAAGCTAGCCTCCAAAGCCAGTCGTGGAAAGTCCTTCCTTGGCACACCTGAGCTCCTGACCGCGTACAAAGCTTTCATCCGTAGCTTGATGGAGTACTGTTCTCCCCTATGGGCTGGTGCTCCTGCCTCTCACCTTTCTCAGTTTCACGCTGTGGAAACCAAGGCATTTAGGATCATTGGTATCTCCCGTGATGAGGCTGAGTCTTTGGGGCTCTCACTTTCTCACCACATTCAGGTCGGTGGTCTTCGTCTTCTACTGTCTCCTCTCCGGTCTCGCCCCCCCCCTGCTCTGTCTGAGATATGTCCCGCCCATATTTCCACAGGGTGCTCAAGGTCCACCAGCAATCCTCTTCTGCTAAAACGACCAAAATCAAGAATCACTGCTTACCTTCATTCTTTCATTCCTTTTTTTTCCCCCACGTTTGGAACAAACTCCAACACGCTCCTCAATCCCACTCTTCCCTCCACGTCTTCAAAACAGCTGTTCACCACCATATTTTACCTTCCCCCATCCAAAACCACGATCTTTTCTACCTCCATTAATCCACCCCAAACCCACCTCCTTCAAATTCCCTGCTTTACTTCCTGAAAGTCCCTGTAGTGTCCATCTTGTTTACCCCCTATATCCTGCCCCATCTTGCTCCCTTCCACAGATCTCATGTGTCTATTTCCCAGTGTTTTCTGCTTCCCTCTCCAATCCTTCTTGTCTCCTGCTCCCCTTGTTATATGTTCTGTGTTTGCTCTTATACGAGCTGTGACATTGTATTAAAAATAAATAAATAATATATTATAGATAATTATAAGTTTTTGTTTGTCTAATCTCCTGAACGGTGAAAGATAGGAGGAAACCTCTGAAACAAAAAATGTCGGGACTGGCCCTGGGAAGGTTATAGGGTAGGTGGTGAAGCCCCTCGGCCAGGGGGGGGGGTGTTTCCTCCTCACCAACCCCCTAGGATATGACTGCCGTGGCCCAATAGGGAACTGATACTTGGCTCGCATCAGACATACGTACAGAAGATTAAATTCATTCAAAAAGAACCCGAGCAACGCCGGGTGCATTCACTTTGTATTATATATCAACACGTATACATACATACACACATTAGATGGTATTCGTGGAATGCTTATCCCACGCAGTCTTGAGAAGGACTTGATGTGAGCCAACTCTTTTGGTGGCAAGTCTGTAATTGCATCTATCTATACTTTTGAGGTAAATGTGTACAAATTATATTTTGAAAAGTCTACTGCAGCATGCATTCATAAGCCTTTACGAAGTATCTTATATTCTCGAGTGTTTTCGTAACTCCCAAGGCTGATAAAGACGTCAGAATAGATTGCTAAAGTATTGCACTTGTTCTTCGCTTTTTTTCATCAGCCAAGCACAATAAAGGCTGAAGCGATTGCAATGATTCTAATTTATAACGCGAGGAAGTAACATTGTCTCTGGGCATTAGGTTTTGTTTAATTCACCATGCAAGTTCTGAGGGGTGGGCATCATCCAAATATAATGCACTATATCAAATGGTTATGTGATATGTGGTAAAGTTTCAATTTCCTCCATTGCGCAGTTTATGATGTACGCACTTAACAGTGGAACTGCCACTCCATAACTGCTGACATTGATGACCAGGTACCAAGATGTCCCGCTTTGATCAGACACCTGACCCATCCTCTTTATTCAATTGAATTCAGAATTGGATTAAAACAAATTCAATTCAGATTAAATGGAAGATGAAATAAAATGGGAACCGTTTTGGAATCAGAAGGAACCCAAACAAGCAAAGAGCAAATATGAAATCATCAGGAGGAACCTGGATAGGATTCAGGTTTCAGCTGCTGCTCCTCTAGAGCAAATATAAAGTCATCAGGAGGAACCTGTATAGGATTTGGGTTTCAGCTGCTCCTCCTCTACCCTCAAACCCATCCAGGTGCAGTCAAGTGAGCCTTATTTAAATAAATTTTAAAAAAATAACCCAGATTCAAAAAAATAAATAATTCTGGCTGCCAGACCATGCATCCTATCAGGTTGAAATTTAAAACATACTGTATATACCCCCATCACTACTGGATCATAATTTTGAAGTTTCACGTCGATTGATCCAGCTGTTCAAGAGAAATTTTTTTAAAGATTTTTGTTCAACCCAATATGGCTGTCAGACTTTGACATTAATTATTTGTGAACACCCTAGTATCCCCAAGTCTTGGGAAACATGTGGGTGAAGTTTGCCCTCAATCTGTCAAGACCTTCTGGACAAGAATTTTAAAGGTTTATTCTTCAAAAAAAAATCATAGCTGCCAGACCATGGGACCTACGACATTAAAATTTACACCCTATACTTCCCAAGGCTTGTGGATCACGTGTGCTGGGTTTCGGATCAACCTGGAAATTGATTCTGGAGAAGAAGAATTAAATTTTCAATCCAAAATTGCTGCTCAACCATGTCACCTATGACATCATAAATTTACACTCTGCCTCTAATTGGGGAGGGTCACATTTTTGAAGTTTTGTGTTAATCTGATAAGGTGCGTTTTTATAATCCAAGATGGCTGCCAAAGCACATGACCTATGACATCATCATTTTTACACAATATGCAGCAATGGTGTGAGATGGTATTTATGAAGTTTCGTGTCGATCGATGAAGCGGTTCAAAGGAAATTAAAAAAAAATATTTTCCTTCAATTCAATATGGCTGCCAAACCAACCGACCTATCAATTATTCGTGAACACCCTGGTATCCCCAAAGGTTGGGGAACTTGGTCATGTTTCCCCTTGATCTGCCAGCCATTCTGGAGGAGATTTTTTTTAAAGGTTTTAGTGTAAATCCAATATGGCAACCCAACCATGTGACCGATGATGTCATAGGTGTGGAACTTTTGTTCCTCATGGATAGGCAGTCATATCTGTAAAGTTTCACCTCGATCAGTTCAGCCGTTACAGAGAAGAATTTTGAAGGGGTTTTTTTGTTTTTTAATATCCATTTTTTAAATGTCGTGACTGACGTCATCAATTTTTTATCTTTCCAAAACAAAGTTTTTGCAAGATATGTTAGTCAGCTTGTATGTTTTTTTTAAAATTTATTTATTTTTTTGTTTGTCTGTAATCACGTATCGATCACTCTGCAGAGCACAGTTATCATTGGAAATTTTTGTAACTTTGCATATCAGAGTCCTATAGAGGTCCCTTTCAGTGCATAAAATTTAAGGTCAAGGTCAAAGGTCAAGGTCACTTTGTCGCAAATCAGGGGAGTCGACGAAACCTCTTATTTTTTGAGTAATTTTGATCGGATCGTCTTCAAACTTCATGGGAATATAGTTCATGGTCTGGCGCTCAGCTGATTAATTTTTGGTGGTGATCGGCCTTGACCTTCATGGTTAGCACTGGAGGTCGAAAGTTTTTGACCCCAAGGTCAAATTTTGAAATCTTAGATGCCATATCGAGTAATACCTCATATGAAAGCGCTTGATAAGTGCTTTCCAGATCTGTCAAAAGTTTGACGCTATGGCATCATTTGATGACGTCATGACGAAAAAACGGATTTTTCATGAAAATTTTATTTCCTCAGTTCTCATCAAAATCTCTTTCTTCCATGCACAACGGTCCTGGAGAGATACCATTAACCGTACGAAAATACAAAGGTCAAGGTCACAAAAAGGTCAAGCATCAAGGTCGACGAAACCCTTATTTTTTGAGTAACTTTAATCGAATAAATAAGTCACTCATGTTCACATTTTGGCAAGATACTGGTCACCCTGGTGGTGACATTGGTTTTTTTATTTTTCTGTCGACCAATTTATCCCGATATGACCCTAAAAAAGTTTCATACTGATCGGATGTAGCGTTCTATGTATGTGACTGACGTCATAAAGGCACCTACGACATCATCAAAAAAATCTCACTTATTCCCCATGAGAAGTACTTGACAGGTGCCAAGTTTCCATTTTTTCCCATGGAGTGGTTCCATGCAGAAGTCCAAAGTTTCTCTTTTTTTCCAACATGGCTGCCACACCACGTGACCTATGATGTCATAATTATCATTAAAACATTCTTATGAGTCATCGCACCTGTGATGAAAATGTTGTGTCTGACAAGTGTTGCAAAAAAAATGAATTTAAAAGTGAATAACAAAATGCAGACATGTACGTACGTACATACGTGGCCGATTGCTTAACCCCACTCTTTGCTTCGCATCCGCGGAGTGAAAACACTGCCATGGTAAATGAGCTGTGGCTGCCATTTCAAGCATGAGATCTCCCTCAGAGCAAAAGACTGACAAAAGGGGCTGATGCTGAAAATGTCAGCCACACATCCTTTCTCACTGTGGTATACGTACTCTTATCTGCATCTTTTGATAAAATCCAGAGTGAAAGTACTGGCTTGTACATATGAGATATTTGTCCGCTTCTGAGGCTTTTATTGTATGTACATATCTACATGACCGTGTTTTTACTTTTAGGACATGCTTTGGTTTGGATGCTGTTTTTGCTGCCATTGGAGCTGCTCAAGTCCTTATATCTCGACGTTCTACATATTATCACGATTGGATTGATTTTTTACTTCTCTTTGTGAGTAATTCATTTGAAGAATGGCTTATCGTGTGTGTGTGTGTGTGTGTGTGTGTGTGTGTGTGTGTGTGTGTGTGTGTGTGTGTGTGTGTGTGTGTGTGTGTGTGTGTGTGTGTGTCATTTTGCTGCAATTTAATAAAGGCAGCAATCGTTCTTTTTTTTTTTGCATCAGATATACAGTATTTTATTTGGAGCGATTAATATTTGCATGGGATTGTCTTGGAAATATGTTGCTGAGGTTAAATGTTTATTCCGTTTATAGTTTCTTGTATTATCTTTAATTCTTCATGTTTTTACTTGAAGGACATGCTTTGGTTTGGTTGCTATTTTCTCCATGGAGCATGCTACGCTTTGTACTCAAATAAGAAAATAGCAAACAGCGAATATAAATGATACTGGATATTTCATTATTGTTTCCTACTTGCAGGAATGTTTGTTTAGATGATATCCTTTGAACTTGCATTATTCAAAACACGGTTATGGTGAATATACGAGGTGAATTTGGAGGTCTTTGGAATGAGGTACACCTGGATCCTGTCTTGGTGAACCCATGATGGTCTCTCAAAACAAATGGCATTTCATATCGGGACCCTCCCAAGACACCATAATGCTTTACTGTGACACATGTACTTTACCCTTTGCATGATTTCTATACCAGACTTGGTGGCATAATGGTTTGAGCGTCTGCTCTGAGTCTGGGAGGTCAGTGGTTCAAAGCCTGGCCGAGTCATACCATAGACTTAAGAAAAAAAATAAAAATTGGAATGTACTGCTTCCTTGCTTGATGTTCAGAATTTAAAAGGATAAATTATGGACTAACAGTGCTGGGAGGCATTGGTATGCCACCCAGTATAACCTCTGCCAATTGACTTTTGGCAGCAGCAACGCTCTGTAAAGAGTATGGGACATCAAATCAAATCAAATAACATGATTTCAACGGGATCCATTTTGGTTTATTTTATAATGCAGTATATTAATTAATATGAAATGTTTTTATTTGCTGCCATTTTGTCAGCAAAAACGGATACGGGACGGGCTTTGCATTTTGAAATGCTTTCTCGTTTTCAGAGAAATATTTCATTTTTATCTCAATACGTGACCAAAACATTTGGGTTTCCTGGCTGTTCGCCACAGGTGGTCACTCTTTTCAGGTAGTTATCAAAGGAAAATGCTCCATGCATCAAATAGTTATTCGGAAATGAGAGCTGGTCGCTCGTTCCGGGGGTCTTAAGATATGATCCACTGTACTCGCACTCGTCCAATATATGCCAAGATTTTCAATAGCAGCATTTGTGTATGATTAGAAAAGCAAGTGTTTTTTTGTTTTACAATCAGTTTTAAGCAAATTTTATACACTTGTACATTGAAAAATAATGGTAGTTTTGGGTGTTTCTTGGCCGATTGCGTGTCCCGTTAAAAGAGTTTTTTGTTTTTTTTGAACACCTCATGTAATGCAGTGTCTACAACATGTGTATTGCAATGCTAAACTCAAGTTATCTCGAGGTGACACTTGAACTCTTGATAGTTACTTTGGTGTGAAAATGTTGCATGAGATACTTGTATGCTACTCGGTCTTCTTTTCTTTATACCTCTGGTTTTACCGCTGAACACTATTCGAGCTCGTGTGAAAGTTGAAAATCAGAATGAAAATAGCTGGGATTGCCTAAGGCAGAGGGATCTTGTTCGATGTCGCATTGGGCAAAGATGATTGGCTGAATCGGATCAGCCACACATTTACCAAAGGGCATTTTTTAATGTGGCCGAGGTGTTACAGGAATCGCTGATAAAAAATACCTTGGTTTGCTATTCTTTGGGAAGGATAAAATGGGGTCAGTTGGTTAAGAAGATCCCCCCTTCTCCTTTTACCTGAACCCTTTAAGCAAGTTGTATGCACATTATTACTACTTATATTTAGCAGATGTTTGGGTTTGCAAAGTGTATTTTAAATGTTTTCTTCACAGACAATCTGTGGAATTGAAAGCTCATGAGGTGCATACTGATTGGAACCTCACACTTTTCTTGCTTCTGCCCATTTTGCTTGGTAAGACGAGGATATTTTACTTGGTAACATGGTGAACCTGAAAGGATCCACGGGTGTCATTGCTTCCCTAACTTGTGATTTTGATTTTCCTCCCACCAGTGCAAGGCCTATTTATTATTTCACCTGCAGCTCAGTTGATGCCATGTTACGCTTTTATTGGTCCTGTCGTTCCGACTCTGGCGAAGCTCATTGGTTGCCCAGTCCATTTGCTCCCCATATCCAAGTCCTTGGGGTTGGGCATTACTGTTTCTCAAGTGATATACCTGCTGCACATTGCCATTCGACGAGTGAAGAGTGAACTTCAACACCAACTGGGCAGAGCCTTCAGAGTACGTATTGCTGCTGTCAAAAATTATTTATGTGTTAGTTAGGTGGTGTGCGGTACAGTGCAATGTTAATGCTTGTAAGTCTATGATTCGATATGGAACAAATTATTGTTGTATACAGAGATATGACAGAAGTAGACATCTTAAATTTATTCATTTCATTTGTATAAAGCAAGTTTTACTCAGCGATTTGTACAAATATTCAACTATTTATTTGCTTAAATGAGTTCCTGGGTCTTCTACCTCAATTGACTATGCCTCGAACCCAAGGAGCACACGACTTTTGCGATTTTCAAAGAGGATGAATTGTTAGCCAATCGGAAGGTGGAGTGAGCCAGCGGCAGATAACTCAGAACCTTGGAATTCCACTTTCTACGGTCAATCGGATGATTGTGCAATTCACCAGCGAAGGCAAGGAATCCACAGCTTCCTGTTCTGGTCGATCTGGGCACTCAGAAAGGTGTCTTCGAGCTGTCAAGCGGTCCATTGAGAAAACTCCCCATTGCAAGGCAGCAGATATTGCAGAGGAGGTCCAAGTTAGCTCAAGAACTGTCGTGCGGTACCTTCATCAACTGGGCTACTATGGGAGAGCAGCTCGGAGAAAACCTCTTCTTAGACCAGCCAACATTCAAAGGAGAAAGAAGTGGGCTGACAAGATGGCCAACAGACCCTTGGACTTTTGGCAAACTGTCATTTTTTTTTTCAGATGAGTTCCAATTTGCTCAATTTTCTGACACTAGATGCCTATGGGTCTGGAGACTTCCCAGTCAAGAGTTCTCTTTGAACAGATTGCAGCCAACTGTCAAACACGGTGATTTTTCAGTGATGGTTTGGGCTGCAATCTGGAGCGCTGGTTGGTCGGAGCTTGTGGAGTGTGTTGGCAACATAAACTCGACAAAATACATTTCTATCCTTGAGGATGGACTTCTCCCAGTCTTCTCCACTGGTCAGATGGTCAAAAACAACACTCTGTTCATGGAAGATGGAGCTCCATGCCACATTGCAAAAAAGACCAAAGAATGGCAGGACAGAAATGGGATAAAGTGACTTCCATGGGCAAGTTAGTCTCCTGACATGAATCCCATTGAACACCTCTGGGCCATATTGGATTGAGCTGTGTCAAAAAAGTCCAGAAAACCAACATCATGGGCAGAATTGCTAAACCTTTTGCGTGAAGCCTGCGCAGAAATCCCACAATAAAAAATTTCAGAACTCATTCGTTCTATGTCTGAAAGAGTAAAAGCATTGAAATCTGTAAATGACAAGCCGACAAAATACTAGTGCATGTATTAAAATAGATCAAATGTACTTCAAATGTTCAATATATATATATATATATATATATATATATATATATATATATATATATATATATATATATATACACACATATACATATACATAAATTATATAAAGGTCTTTCTATCGACTGACTTACTGAGTGATATTAAAGATCGGTACCTTCTGGTTGACGTAGACAGCTGAAATTTTGCGTGCCGATGGACATCGAAGCCAATACACCAGGAAATAAATCACAGAACCATTGGAAAGCATCTGTAAATGAAGAGATCAATAAATGAACAAACTAGAACGGGCACTCGGTAGAGCGCATACCTTCGCCGCCGCTACTTTTTTCCAGGCACATTTGAAAAACTTCGTTTATAAACGTCCATGATGTCACAACCATCAGTCCGATGGATGTCAAATTTGGTGTTAGACGTCATTGAGGGCAGTCCAACAAAATGGAATGATAAAACACTGAAAAATTTCGTGTTTAAAAATGACGTCATCTTGTGACGTCATTTTAACGCACTTCCAATGACGTCACTACCAATCGCGGACTACCATCCTGAAAGCTCTTATTTCACGGAACATTTTAACGTTGGTTTCATGTCAATAGCTCTATTAGATCTGAAGTTATGCCTACAAGTATATTTTGACCTTGAGTGTGACCTTGAGTGTGACCTTGACCTTGACCATAGAGTTAATTTGCAACACCTGTTCATAAATAGCAGATATTTTGGTACTGATCATAATGCCTGGATTTGGGACAATTTCCTTTACAAATTACATAGATATTTGAATCTAAAATATCAGGACATTTTAGCCACAATTGAAAAACGTTATGTTCAAACCTCAATGACGTGATAACGGTCAGTCCGAACGACGTCAAATTTGGTGTGTGACGTCCTTAAGGAAAGTCCTACAAAACGGTATGATCAAAACTGATGAGGTCGAAAATTGAAAATTTACGTCATCTTGTGACATCACTTTGACGCACTTCTGATGATGTCACGTCAAATCTGACACCACGTACCCGAAAGGTATTTCGTCATGGAACAATATGGCGTTGGTTGCATGTCGATAGCTGTCTTATGAAGGAAGTTATGCTCAAAAGTTTGTTTTTGACCTTTTCATGACCTTGACCTTGAACTTTGACCCGATCGCTCCCAAAATCTAATCAAATCGTCCTTGGATAATCATCCCTATCCTATTATAATTTCCTATCACGAATCATCCCACCAATTTTCATGCAATTCGGTTTAATACTTTCTGAGTTATGCGAATAACAAACAAACATACATATTCACAAATAAATAAATACACAGCGACCAAAACATAACCTTTCGCAGAATGCGAAAGTAATTAATGCAGGTGAGCGACCCGGGACAATGGGGAAGCACAGTAATTTTGTGGTCCGACGGACATCGAAGCCAATACAGGAAAAAAAAATCACAGAACAGTCGGAAAGCATCCGGAAATGAAAATATAAACAAATGAAAAATCAAATGCAGGTGAGTGACCCGAGACAATGGGGAAGCACAGTTTGTATGCTTACACAATTAAGATTTGTGAAATTACACAATGTGTAAGCATACCCTGCTGGTATGTATGTGTGTGTATATATATATATATATATATATATATATATATATATATATATATATATATATTTTTTGACTGTATTGCTTGTTGAGGTGTGATGTTTATTCGAAAAGTTAATTGTGTGAAAGGGTAACAAGTTGAAATTTTTATTTTTTTAAAGTCTTCTTTGAGATTTGTGATATGCTGTAATATGTTTTATCATTTTCGCTTGGGAATTCAAAAAGCAGTGGTTTATCAAGGAAGGTGAAAAGCAGCCCTCCCTTTATATACGTTGGTTTTTCTGTGTAAAACTTCAATACAGGGACTGAAAAATAGTTTCTCGGCTTCTTCTGGATGAAATTGGTTGCAAGTTTCAGAAGTAAATCCATTGTACATCGAGGTGATATGTTCCAAATTTCAGCAACATCCATGAGTTTTTAACGAAAATCCTCGAAATTCACGTGGTGTTTGTCAGTCCGCCCGTCCGCCCATCCGAAATGTGTTGGCGCTCATATCTCAAAGCCTATACATTGAAACGAGCTGAAACTTGGACTATACATTGGATAATACGTCTAATCAATGGCTTTCAAAACTAATTCCTCTTCAGTGCCATAGTTTTTGATTTTTTTTGCTCATTAGCTTGAGTTCTATACTTGTGTATGCAACAAGTATCCAATGGCGGTGTTGTTAGAAACAGAGACTCCTGCAGCAATCAAGGGAAGTGCAAAGCACCTCTTCCTCCCTTTATACCGAACGGTTTCTCTGAATGCAACTTTAACACAGGGACCACAAATTCCTACACGGGGGTTGCCCACCCAAAATACGTATTTGCTTTCCAAAGTTTGTTCATGGCTTGGAAAAAAAAATCGAGGTCTAAGGGGGTGTTTAGGGGGTTGCCGCCTAAAAAAAACCAAAAAAAACATGTATTTGCTTTCTTCTCGAAAACTACACACAATTTTGATGAAACCTGACCACAACCTTCATCTCCCATGATCTACCAAAGGTTTCTCATGACATTAAAAAAAATAATAATTAGGATCTAAGGGGTGCACAGAGGGGTGCCCCCCCCCTCAAATATGTATTTCCTCTCATCTCAGAAACTACACACACAATTTTAATGTAACTTGAGAACAACCTTCATCACCCATGATCTCCCAAAGTTTGTTCACGCTATTAAAAAATAAATAAATAAACCCCGGGGTTTAAGAGGGTTTACTGGGGGTGGGGGAATTTGCCCCCAAAAAGAGGTATCTTAAATATTACTTCCGAGTCGCGCCATCTTCGACTTTGTTCTGCGCTCGAGTAACGTGATATTCGGATTACATTATCTCAAAGACCATATGAGGTGCATGGTACAAAAAAAAGTGAATAAAATGGTTCTGAAACAGTGAAATCATATTCCACTTACTGCATTAAAGTAAAATTACTTCTGATATTCTGCATCAGTTCCTTTCTCAAACAAACCCACCCCAACATGTCACGCAGAGTGCGGGTTATGCTAGTTTGCTATAACATTGGGTTTTTTTGGTACATTTTGCCGATTCCGTCACACGTTTACTTCCTCCTCAGTATCATTATTCGACCAGGTGAGCGCCCAGGAGTATTACCCCTATTCTTGCGCATGGGTCAAACTCCAAAAAGTACAACATAGAATAATTTAGCAAAAATAGCACAGCAAAAATAAGGGCACTGAAAGTGGATTGGGAAAATAAATATCACTTTTTCAGGTGCTCTAATTCTTGAATAAAACTGGCTGAAACATGGAATACCGTATGTAATAGAGAAACCGTTCCATACTGTATATTGTGATATATTCCGAGCTTTCTCTGGGTCTCTTGCGGATGCTTTCTCCAGAATACTGTACTATAGATCATTAAGTGGCTGGCTTTGCATGATGGTGCTTTGATCTTGTAATCTTGTAAAAATATGACCTGGTGTGTGTTCCATTAGTAAGCAGCTTGCTATCCCTTGCCAAGCAGCTTGCTTGATTTTAAGTGCTCAAACAAGCACTCCAATGGAACAGAGTGCTCAGCACCCCTTAACATATCAGTCTCCAATGTAAACGATGCAATCATGGTTCTCCAACAATGCTGTCCGTGCCATCATTTTCAGTTTTATTCAATTCTCCTGTGACAACTTACCCAAACTAATTTACTGTGTTCGCAGCGGCTACAGAGTACGAGGAAGAGGGAAAGAAAGATAAATAAATGAAGTCAGAAGGAGGAGCCCCCAGCAAGCTTATCTATGGGCCCGGCCATTGTGCGCATTTTGGGGTGGGGGAGGGGTGAAGGGGTTTTGCATTTTTGTAAATCTTGAAGAATTCGGTATATATATATATATATATATATATATATATATATATATATATATATATATATATGTATATATATATATATATATATATATATATATATATATATATATATATATATATATATATGAGCCTGGTGTTGGCGCAGTGGTTAGGGCAGCGGCTTGGGATCTAAAAGGTCCTGTGATCAAGCCCCGTTGGGCCACTGAATTAATACACCAGGGGGTTGACTCAGCCTGTCATCCTTCCGAGGTCGGCGAAATGAGTACCAGTGTACTGGGCCGGTGTATACTCCGGTTAAAATAGGTGTACCATTTCCGTGTTGTAAGAGGCGACCAGGGTTGCGTCAGGAAGGGCATCCGGCGTAAAAACATGTACCAAATCACTATGCGGATCATATGGATGATCCGCTGTGGCGAGCCCGAAAGGGAGCAGCCGAAAGAAGAAGAGAGAGAATATATATATATATATATATATATATATATATATATATATATATATATATATACATATATATATATATATATATGTATATATATATGTATATATATATATATATGTATATGTATATATATATGTATATATATATATATATGTATATGTATATATATATACATGTATATGTATATATGTATATATATATATATGTATATATATATATATATGTATATGTATATATATATACATGTATATGTATATATGTATATATATATATATATATATATATATATATGTATATATATATATGTATGTATATATATATGTATGTATATATATATATATATGTATGTATATATATATATATGTATGTATATATATATATATATATTGTTGTGGTTACCAGATTCGCAAACCACCATTCAGGTCCCTTAGGTGAGGTATCTCGGTAAGTGCATGTGTAGTTAGGCCCAAACCCGTTGTCTAGTGGGAATACATGTCATTTATGCGAGCTGCGACTCTTCAGGATAGCCGTTTTTCTTTTACTATCTTTATTTTGGACCAACCGCCATGATCACAACCACAACATCAACCACCGACCACAACCACCGCTTCACCACAACCGCCACGACCTTCACGCACACCTCACAACCGTAGCATCGCCACCGTTCTTGCCCCGCTGTGGGTACCGGTGTTGGACTCATGCAGAACGCGCGTCGAACAGCGTGTACAAAATCACGGATTTTCTGCTTCAAAAACGGATCAAAAACGACACACGCCCACTTTTTGCCGTCCAATCGGTGAGCGAGGGGCGATTTGGCCCCGCCTCCAGAACGATCGATATATGCAAATTTGTGTGGATCAAAAAGCCTTCACGCCCACTTTTTCTCGGGCCAATGGGGAGCGAGGTGAAAGGTCAAAGGGAGGGGGTCAAAGGCGAAGTTACGGGGGGATAAAAGGACCGTGTTCGAGAGTCAGCAGAACGAGGTCGGAGAGTCAAGAAGACGAGGAGTCGGAACGGGAGGGTCGGAGAGTCAAGAAGAGGAGAGTCGGAAGCAGAGGGTCAAGACTTCGCGGGCGGTGGAGCTGCTCGTCGTGTGCGTTGGAGTCGGAACGGAGGGGACGGAGCTGTGGAAAAGCGGCGACACCAGACGAGGGGGTGCTCGCGTCGTGCAGGAAGCTGCACCCGAGGGAGGCCGACAGCGCGACCTGGCCGAGGTGGAGACGCTCGTCGCACATAATAAAGATCCTCTATACCCCGAGCATCAGCAACCCCCTCCTGTTTCCCCCCGCGCTGAGATAGTGCGACCAAGGGGGCCCCGTTCCCACCCCCTGCCAGGCACTGTCCACGAGGCCCGCGGGTTGCGGGGCCATCGCCGCTCCGCGTCTCATCACCAGACGGGTAGGCCCGACCCGGTCTCGGCCTCAGGCCTGCCCCATTCTTGGGGGATTTCTTTTCGTTGGTTTTGGGTATGTGTTGTCGGCGCCGTCTGTGAAGTAGAATTGTATAAGTGTTGCCGTGTGCTCGGTAGTCGGTATTAGCTCTGCACTGTGTTTTCACTTTTATGTTTGCTTTTTGTGTAAATGGAATTGTGTTTTCTTTTTTTGTGTGCATTTGGTGGAATTGTATTTGTGTGCTTTCCGTTCGTCGCGAATAAATGTGCTTTATTGTTGAACTGTTCTCCCGCTCGCTTCGTCTTTTCCCCCATTGAACCCTCATCTTGCTTCACGTAAAGGGTTGGTAGTGGGCTGAGTACGCCCGATAATTAATCGAACCGTAGGGTCGACGATAACACCGCCGGTTATTCTGATAGTACGGAACGGGTCGCAAGTGGCCCGTGTCCGAGAATCGACCTGCGGCGAGGTACGATCGCCCGGTCTACCCTCCGCGTGGGTACTTAGGTAGTTCGAATTTGGCGAGCAACCCTATCTCCCACGCGGGGGCTGATTGGCTCGATCGCGGTGAGACCGAAAGGTCCACCCGTGACTGGTTCCCGGCGTTAGTCCGAGAGGGTCACGACTGGATTGTCCGTCCGGTGGGCGACGTGCCGCGATTCGAGTTGGCCGTGGCCGTCGCCGCACGGCGGGCGCGAAGACCGCAACACTGGTGTCAGGTCGTGCGATACAAATTCATCGCCCTCCTCGCGGCACTGGTATTGGAGAGCGGGACATCCAGGCTCTTCACGGAATCGGAAATTCCAGGGGTGAGAGTGAGAAGCGACCCCGGTTCCCTCCAAATTACGAGCGATTTAAATTAACCCTTCACGAGAAGCAAGATGGCGTCTCAAGGCGAGCGGGAGCCGGGGGTATTAGAAATGTATATGTGTAGTAATGTAGAATCCATGGTCCAGGATGGAATCCCCGAGCAGGAAATGTTGATTGTGCAGGAACACGGACTCGCCCAACTGAACCCAGAACCTGAGGTGGGTGCGGCAGCGGCCGCGGTGTATGACACCTCCCCCCCCCCTCTCCACCAAAACCCTTCCCCGACCCCCGCCGAAACGGCTCACCCAAGCGCACCCGACATGACCCAGCTATACACCATGCTGGCAAAAATGTATGCGGAAACGACAGCGAAGATGATTGCGAACATGAACAAGCAAATGGACGAAGTAAAAACGAAGATGGAAGCGAATATGAAAAACGAAATGAAAGGCATGAACGAACAAATGAACGAAAAGATGGATACAAATACAAAGGAAGTGAAAACGACGATGGATGCGAATACACAGCAAATGAGGGAAGAAATGAAAGAACTACGGGGTGAGACGCAGAACATGGGCCGATGCCTGCAGGCGGGCATGAAGGCCGTGACCAGGGAGCTGGGAATGGCGACTCCACGTGTGGGAGCAAACGAGCTGGGTGGGGGTGCAACGGCTGACAGGCCCGCGGTGGAGGCGGGTGAAAAAATAATTCGTGGAACGTGTTGGGCGAGGGTCGTGACGATGACCGAAAAGGAAAAATTAAATGGGGAGACCAAAACGTGTGAGACGAGACACGAGGTGACGACAACAGAAATAATAGTTGAGACAAGGGAGGTAAAGGGTGAAGAGTTGGCAGAGACACGGGAGACAGAAAAAATAGAGGGAAGACTACACGATGAAGATGGGGTAAGTGACGCACGCACACACACGGAGGTAGTGGAGGATAATGGGGGTGAGCTCGCGGAGCGTGTAGGGACCCGGTGCGAGCAGCGGGATGGCCTCCTCCAGGAACGAGGGGAGGGAGTATGCCCCCTTGAGGCGAGTCACGACCAGGTGAGTTCGGTCGTGTTTTGCGAGGTTGAGGGGACGAGTGCTGTGGACTGGTGCACGGAGAGCTTGAGGGGTGTAGAGGCCCCGGAGACCCTTGTGGGGACACAAATCCCCAGTGTAGTTGTCCCTGTGTGTGTGGTGCAAGGCGTGAGTGCGTCCCCGTGTGTGGAAGCGACCCCGTGTGTGAGTGGTGTGGTGGCGATGGTGCCAGAGTACGTGCTTCCCAGCACGCCGTGCGTGGGTGAGGCACCGTGTGTGAGTGAGGCCGTGTGTGTGAGTGAAACGGCCAGTGTGAGTGAGGCACCGCGGGTTAGTGCCCCCGCGTGTGTGGGTGAGGCACCGCGGTTGAGTGCCCCCGCGTGTATGAGTGAGGCACGGTGTGTGGATGAGGCACCGTGTGTGGAAGAGGCCGTGTGTGTGGATGAAACGGCCAGTGTGAGTGAGGCACCGCGGGTGAGTGCCCCCGCGTGTATGAGTGAGGCACGGTGTGTGGATGAGGCACCGCGGGTGAGTGCCCCCGCGTATGTAAGTAGTATGGTTTGTGTGAGTGGTGAGGCACCGTGCGTGAGTGAACGGCCGTGTGCAAGGTCGCTGTGTGCAAGGGAGACCGTGTGTGTGAGAGAGCGGTATGAGAGGGAGATGTCGGTTGGCATGCGGGAGCACGCAGCCGCGTCTCCCCGTGTGAATGTGATGGAGTGGACTGTGTGCGTCGTAACACGCAGGTGTGCGTGGGTTGAATGGCGACGGAGACGGCGACATGGGAGAAACGAAAGCCGGGTAGCGGCTGTAGTTGTTTCGGGGACCGTACCGGGTTCACCCAGCAGTGAGCACGCGGTTCGTGCTGTGCAACGCACGAGACCGCCACGTGCTCGCTTGCGAGAGTGAAGTCCCGGTCCGGAAACGCACGCGGTGGATTTGCCGATCCCGCGGACGGACAAAGTTTAGGCAGGTAAATGGATTTGGACCGGACGGGTTCTCCACGCGATCGTGTGTGTTCAGCTCCAACGGGCAAAGCACATGTGTTCGCGTGGGAAACCCCTCGAGACGTGGGGCTTGTGTTTTTTTTTATGCGCACGGTGACGCCATGGCTGCACGTGTGGTTGGAATCCGGCAGGAGGGGTATCTCTGCCGGATGGTAGCGTCCAAGGAGGGACGAGGAACACGTGCAGCTGCATGACGTCACGGGCAGGTGCAAAGTGCGTGAGCTCTGAGTTACCGCGCAGGTGCTGCGCATGTAAAGAAAAAATAAAAAAAGAACAACAAGCCTCACTTTCGGGTACACAGGATTCCTGGGCAAGGGGTGGAAGACCCCCTTACCTGGGCACAGGATGGAAAACTAGTTAGGGGGAAGGGTTAGCTTAGCTAGACCGACTCCATGGGGCAGGGGTAAGTCCTCATGGAGTCCGTGGAATGGATTAGTTAGAGGGATTGTAGCCAGATTTAGGTGGGGAAATAAAATGAATTTTTGAGTTAGGAGACAGAGACAGACTTGTGAATGTGTAGAGGGGACGTAGCTTAGCTACGTAGTGTTAAAAGGAACGTGCTGTAGTTTAAGGGACGACGTGGGAGCACGAGTTAGTTAGGGGGTGCAGATAGAAGTATGGCAGAGTTCAGTGGTGTGTGTGTTGAAGAGTTGGAGAGTTGTGAGGTGAGTACTTGTTGAGTGAGTGAGGCCAGCGGGTCTGTGTGTATGGAGTGAATGGGGAATGCATGGTGCGATGAGTGATTGGGGGGAGGAGTGACTCCCGCCCAAGGGACCCCGGGGTCAGAGTAAAGTGAGTTAGGGGGTTAGTCAAATTGAAAAATGGAGGTCGTTTTGTTGTTGGTGGGAAAGTAGGCTCGAGACCCATTTGGAGGGGTGCAGGAGCCCTGTTGACGGGCTTGGGAGCGTGGCTGCGAAAGGTGAGTATCGCTGAGTGGGTACCCCGGGCACCAGGCTAGTCGGCCGCGGTAGGCCATGGGCCCATGGGGGGCCGGGATAGAGTCGTGGGCACGGGTGCGCCTGCTTGGTGCGGGGCCCGGGCGCCATTAGCCGCGTGGGCAGTGTAGTGGGCACGGGTGACCCTCGGAAAGGGGCCCGGGAGGCCGGCCTGCCACGTGTGCGTTTCAGGGGAGGTGCCATGGGGGGCACCCGCCGGTGTTAGGGAGCTGGTAGGCTCGGAGGCAGTGTAGTGCCCGGGGGTGCCATAGCGGGAGATTCGGCAGAGGGTCGTGCCTGCCAAAGGGAGCCACGTGTCCTAGCCAGGAGACCGTGTGAGGGCACGGAGCTTAAAAGTGGGGCGAGGCCCGAAATTGTGAGGATACCAACACAGGCGACGGGAATCTGGGTTTATAGAACCAATAGTTTAAGCGAGAGGCGCTTGTTGAAAGCCCCGGGGTAGTTTAACAGTTAAATGGATAGGGTAGATTAGGAGATGTACCCCTCCGCACCATCCATCCCCTCGCTGTCGTTGTGGGCCGCTGGACCCACTTGGTGTTAAGATCGCCGAACTCTGGGGAGGCCATTCTGAGGCTTCGTTGGGCCTCGACACAGGACGTTAGCTCTCCCTTGTTCCCCTCCGGGAAGGGAACGTAGGGGTTGGGAGTAGGCTAGGTGACAGGATAGGTTAGCCGAACAAGGACGATAAAGGGGGTTAGGGGACGATTTATAGTGGGGGAGTAAAAATAAAAACAACAAAAAAATAAGTTGGGGCTAAATTGGGGTTTGACAAATTAAGGGAGTGGGTATGTACAGTGACAGGCAAAGGCGATAGGTTGGGAGGGAGACAGGTAGGTAGGTCCGAGCCCGCCTTCCAAGTGGCCAGCACCACCGCACTCCCTCCACCAACCTCCATTGAACGGCAGAGGCCGGCCAACTTCATCGGCAGCTGTTGTTTTGCTGCAAGGCCTGTGCCATCGGCTGGCCGTGTTTGCTTCAAGGCCTGTGCCGGCCAGTTCATCTGCCGGCTGTGTTTGCCTGCAGCGGCCTTCTTCTGCGGGCTGTGTTTGCCTGCTGCCTTTGCCATGCCATGCCCACTGCCCCTGTTCACCAGCCCCCGTTCAATTTTTGCTTTGCCCCCCCCTGTTCATTTCCATGTGCGCCAGGATCCGCAAGGCAACAGTTTGCAAGCTGCGAGAACTGCCCTGTTGGCAGCTACAACACGGGCCTGCAGTGGCGGCCCGTGCACCGTGTTTGTGTTCATGCATCCATTCGTTGTGCTCATTGCGTGTGCCACTTGAGCTGGCACGGAGACTGCGTTGTGCAGCCCATGCACCGTTGTGGTTCACTGCGTTCAGTTCAAAAGGGAAGGCCTTGGACTGCATGTGAGCAGCCAGCCACGTTCCCTGTCACCTGCATTGTTTGAGCCAGAGACTGCATGCGGGCAGCCTGGCTCCCTGCTAACTGCTTTTCTTTTTGCAGAGTCAATGATCCTGGGCCATGGTTTAGTGTAAAATTTGTAAGTTAAGGTAAGATGTACTGTAAATATGAGTGCGCCCCCGGCATGTATGTCTTAGCGCCGGCAATTTTATTTAAGTCGTCCGTGTGAGTGAGTTTGTTTAGATAGTTACGCAGCCCTCAGGTTATTTATTTTGGGGACACGAATACCATGAATGTCGCACTCAGGGATCCGTAGGTAAAGTGTACTAGGGGAAAACTACACATGATGGCACACGAAAATTTGACGACTCGGGACGAGTCTGTAAAAAGGGAAGGGGTAGTGTTGTGGTTACCAGATTCGCAAACCACCATTCAGGTCCCTTAGGTGAGGTATCTCGGTAAGTGCATGTGTAGTTAGGCCCAAACCCGTTGTCTAGTGGGAATACATGTCATTTATGCGAGCTGCGACTCTTCAGGATAGCCGTTTTTCTTTTACTATCTTTATTTTGGACCAACCGCCATGATCACAACCACAACATCAACCACCGACCACAACCACCGCTTCACCACAACCGCCACGACCTTCACGCACACCTCACAACCGTAGCATCGCCACCGTTCTTGCCCCGCTGTGGGTACCGGTGTTGGACTCATGCAGAACGCGCGTCGAACAGCGTGTACAAAATCACGGATTTTCTGCTTCAAAAACGGATCAAAAACGACACACGCCCACTTTTTGCCGTCCAATCGGTGAGCGAGGGGCGATTTGGCCCCGCCTCCAGAACGATCGATATATGCAAATTTGTGGATCAAAAAGCCTTCACGCCCACTTTTTCTCGGGCCAATGGGGAGCGAGGTGAAAGGTCAAAGGGAGGGGGTCAAAGGCGAAGTTACGGGGGGATAAAAGGACCGTGTTCGAGAGTCAGCAGAACGAGGTCGGAGAGTCAAGAAGACGAGGAGTCGGAACGGGAGGGTCGGAGAGTCAAGAAGAGGAGAGTCGGAAGCAGAGGGTCAAGACTTCGCGGGCGGTGGAGCTGCTCGTCGTGTGCGTTGGAGTCGGAACGGAGGGGACGGAGCTGTGGAAAAGCGGCGACACCAGACGAGGGGGTGCTCGCGTCGTGCAGGAAGCTGCACCCGAGGGAGGCCGACAGCGCGACCTGGCCGAGGTGGAGACGCTCGTCGCACATAATAAAGATCCTCTATACCCCGAGCATCAGCAACCCCCTCCTGTTTCCCCCCGCGCTGAGATAGTGCGACCAAGGGGGCCCCGTTCCCACCCCCCTGCCAGGCACTGTCCACGAGGCCCGCGGGTTGCGGGGCCATCGCCGCTCCGCGTCTCATCACCAGACGGGTAGGCCCGACCCGGTCTCGGCCTCAGGCCTGCCCCATTCTTGGGGGATTTCTTTTCGCTGGTTTTGGGTATGTGTTGTCGGCGCCGTCTGTGAAGTAGAATTGTATAAGTGTTGCCGTGTGCTCGGTAGTCGGTATTAGCTCTGCACTGTTTTCACTTTTATGTTTGCTTTTTGTGTAAATGGAATTGTGTTTTCTTTTTTTTGTGTGCATTTGGTGGAATTGTATTTGTGTGCTTTCCGTTCGTCGCGAATAAATGTGCTTTATTGTTGAACTGTTCTCCCGCTTCGCTTCGTCTTTTCCCCCATTGAACCCTCATCTTGCTTCACGTAAAGGGTTGGTAGTGGGCTGAGTACGCCCGATAATTAATCGAACCGTCGAGGTCGACGATAACACCGCTCGGTTATTCTGATAGTACGGAACGGGTCGGCAAGTGGCCCGTGTCCGAAGTCGACCTGCGGCGAGGTGCGATCGCCCGGTCTACCCTCCGCGTGGGTACTTAGGTAGTTCGAATTTGGCGAGCAACCCTATCCCACGCGGGGGCTGATTGGCTCGATCGCGGTGAGACCGAAAGGTCCACCCGTGACTGGTTCCCGGCGTTAGTCCGAGAGGGTCACGACTGGATTGTCCGTCCGGTGGGCGACGTGCCGCGATTCGAGTTACGTGGCCGTCGCACGCCGGCGGGCGCGAAGACCGCAACAATATATATATATATATATATATATATATATATATATATATATATATATATACATATATACACATACATATGGGCCAGTTTCAAAACTATGGTGCACAGAGGGTCAAAATCGAAGTACTTTGATCATCATGAAAATCATTTTTTCCAGAAAGTAGACATACTGAGCTTTCTAAAACGGTATAGTTTTCCGGTGTTTCATTCGCTTAGGTCCCAGATAACGAAATTTGTGTATCTTGAAAACGAAAACGCATAAGATAATCGGCAGTGTGTGATTAATTTGTTAAAAAATTGGTGCCCCTTGATATGAACTTTGAGAGCATTACTTTGTTCCTCTTCAGAACACAAGGGGAGTACAGCATGAATACGAGATTTTTTGAATGTGCCTTATTTCCTATCGTGTGGCATTTCCCACAAGCCATGGAATGTCGTTTCTTTTCTATCGTTTGCCACATGGCACATACCGTATAAAGGGGCCTTTTCTATTCCCCTGGCGTTTTTCTCAAGAATTAACTGTACACGTTTCACCAAGCAGTGTGCAGTGATTGTTTTTCTTTTTATACAGGTGTTACACAACCAAGGGGGGTTTGCTCTGCTCACTATGGTATGGAATGACCTGGAACTTGCCAACACCTTTTTCCTGCTTCTTCTCACCAATTTTATGCTTTTCCCCACACAACATCAACCAAGCAACACTAACTGGACTGCAATTCTCATCAACAGGTATTTCAGCCCAAAATTGTTCTGTGTCCATGTAGTCCTCACATGGAGTATTGGTGTGGGATTTTGTTGATGAGATTTCTGTACACCTTTTACATAGCAATGTGCCAGATATGATATCATGCCTGCTTCAATGGCTCGAATAATTACCTCTGCCACTGAAGGTGTATGGTGGTTGTTTTCACCCCTGTTTGGTTGTCTGCGAACAGGATATCTAAAAAAGTTAGACGGATTCGGACAAAATTTGGTGGACAGGTTGGGTGTGTGACGAAGACGAATTGATTCAATTTTGGAGCGTATCCAGATCCAGATCAGAATTTTTTAGTTTTCCAACTGATTCTTCACCATTGAGCGATGAGCCCAAAAATGATATAAAGCAGGATATCTCAAAAATGTTGGAACCGATTCAGACAAAACTTTGTGGACGAGTTGGGTAGGTGGCAAGAACAGGCTGATTATATTTTGGTGAAGGCCCGGTTGCAGATCCGGCCTATCATTGGGATTCAAAATGTCAACTGTTTAGCCTGGTGGCTATGCGCTCTACCGAGTGCAGTTCTAGTTACTATAGCACCCCTGTCTTGTGTGAAATAAGTCACAAAGACAAATACCCTCGTGAGGCTCTGCTTGTTTGTGTTTTTAACATTTGTGTTTGATTCAAACGTTCCTTGTTATTGGATATCGCAGGATCCACGTTGGGGATCGACAGAGTACAAACACCATTTTGCAATTATCATTCCCTTGAGAATAATTCTAAATTCCATCATCTCTGGATAACTTTGTGTGTACACATAATTTAATATGTAAATGGACCCTTGCCATATGGCTCGCATCTCGTTCCCTCCCGCAGTTTGGCACAAGCATGTGATAGCCTGTACGCTGTCCTGGGATTGAGTTGTACCATGGCTCACATGAAACTCACTCTCATCGTGTTTTGTCGAATAATCCTGAATGGTACAAAGGGCCCTCTCGACTGGGAACCGGAAAACAGGTGATAAGAATGCCATACATTTACCTGCATTCATGTGCACGAACTTACTGCATTAAGGCCATATAAAAATAATAGAAAAAAAGAATAATCAAACCTTGATTGTTATTTTTTCACACATGATCATAGTTCCATTTGTTTTTTATGTTTTTGATTTTGACTACTATAAAGGAAAGCATACATAAGAAGACAGGAGGAGATTATTTATATATATATATATATATATTGTTACGGTTGAGGAAATTCGCAAACCACCATTCAGGTCCCGTAGGTGAGATATCTCTGTAAGTACATGTGTAGTTAGCCCCAAACCCGTTGTTTAGAGGGAATAAATGTGATTCATTCGGGCTGCGACCCATTGAGATAGTCATTTTTCTGTTCTATCTTTATTTTGAACCAACCACGTCTCAACCACCATCACACAACAACCACCAACCGCAACTCCGCTTCACAACAACAACGCCAACAGCCACGACCTTTACCTTCACAACTCGCTCCCGCAAACATCGCATCACCGCCATTCCAAACGTCGTCATGGCCATAAACCACCACAATAAACCCTCCACCACCTTCACCTCTCCTCCTTCTGCGGCCATTCCCGCACCGCTTGTGGGCACCGAGCGTCAGGCTGTCCTGGCCTCGTGGGGGACGCACGCCGAGCCACGGGTGCAAAGTGCGGCCTTTCCGAGGAGAAGTCGGATCAGGAATGATACACGCCCACTTCTGATCCGTCCAATCAGCAAGCGCGGGGCGGTTTGGCCCCGCCTCCAGACGCGTCGGAGTAGAATTGGGATATGCAAATTCGAGGATCAGGGGAGACTCACGCCCCTTTTTCTCCATCCAATGGGCGAGCGTGGCTCCAACCCCGAGCTCATTCTGATCCAGAAATTTGCATATGGGTTCTCCTGCCGGACTATAAAGCGCCGAGCGCGGGGCGAATTTAGTCAGTTGGAGGCAGTGAGTTGGAGAAGAGTCAAGGCGAGTTTGAGAAGAGTCAAGTCGGGTCTGGAGAGGAGAAGTCTGTCGGAGCTCGCAGTCTGTCGGGGTTCGGAGTCTGTCGGGGAGCTGCAGAGAGAGGAAGCCTGGAGCGCGGTCGAGGTGATTTGCTGCAGTCGGATGAGGAGAATTGGGGAGGAGACCGAAGGGTTCGGGTCCGAGGCAAGGAAGACTGCGGTCAGCGACGAGCTCGCAGTGGAGTCGCTCGTCGTGGGACCCAAGCAAGCCAGCTATCCTCTTTCCCCAGAGCATCAACAATTCCCCCCTTCCCCCCCCCCCGCGCTGAGATAGTGCGAAAAGGGGGCCCCGTTCCCACCCCACTCCAAGCAGTGCCAACGAAACCCGCGCAGGAGCGCAGAGTCGGGGCGCCGCCACATTTGCGGCTCATCACAAGACACGGGTAGGATCCACCCGGTCTCGCGGCCCACAGGCCCTGTCTGTCCCCTTGTCTTTGAGGGTGGCCCTTTTCTTTTGCTTTTGAGTAAATGTGTTGTCGGCGCCCTCTGTAAAGTAAAACTGTGTAAGTGTTGCCGTGTGCACGCGTAGTCGGTTGTAGATCTGCATTGTTGTGTTTCTTTTGTAGCATCTGCTTTTGGTGCATAATTGTTGTAATTGTATATGTGTGCTCTCCGTGTGCCGTGGAATAAATGTGCATTATGTTGAAGTTTTTCCCGTTTTGCTTCGTCTTTTCTTTAATTGAATCTCCATCTTGCTTCACGTAAAAGGTTGGTAGTGGGCTTAATAAGCCCGATAATTAATCGGAACCGTCGAGGCGGACGATAACACCGCTCGGTTATCCCGATAGTATGGAACGGGTCGCTTAAGTGGCCCGTGTCCGGAGTCGACCTGCGGCGAGGTGCGATCGCCCGGTCTACCCTCCGCGTGGGTACTTAGGTAGGTCGAATTTGGCGAACAACCCTATCCCACGCGGGGGGCCGATTGGCACGATCGTGGTGAGGCTGAAAGGCCCACCCGTGACTGGCTCCCGGCGTTATTCCGAGAGGGTCACGACAGAATTGTCCGTCCGGTGGGCGATGTGCCGTGATTCGAGTTGCGTGGCTGTTCGCGACAAAAAAAAAATATATATATATACACATTCCAATGAAACAAACTTTTGTTTTGTCAATGTTTAAGCTGAATGACAAGTATTGTGCTGAATAAAACACACTCCATTGTTCGTGGATGTTGCCAATAGTCTTGCCCGGAGGGAGAGGGCATCCGCGTTTGCGCGTGCACATCCGCACACAGACCAGTTTTTATTTTGCACTTCCAAGTGGACTTGGGCACAGTTCCACAACATTGTCCAATTCACCACAACATTTTAAGTCCAACTTTAATGAATGTCGATTTTGCACATTGAACGTGGATTATGCCCATTTTGTACCTTGAAAGTTAGCCGTGCCCATTTCTGAGTGTTTGTTTATCCGTGCCGCATGTGGTTTGTTGTGTGATGCAAGGCCTACAGGCCCGACTCGTGTCCGGCCAACATTAGGTACAATTTTAGCTGGCTGGTTTCGCTTGTGGTCTTGCTGCAATGCCTACAGGCTTGACTTGCTCACCCAAGACGCCTTCGGCACAGTTCGACAAAGATATATAATTTAACCCAAACTTTAATTTTTTTTAATTATAATTATTTTTTTTTACATCTAATTTGATCAAAACATTTTTACATCTAAAATGTAACCATCGCATTTTTATCCCCATGCTTTAAAAAAAAAAACTGAGGGTGGAGGAGGGGGATATTTTTATATGCTCTGTCTGTCTGTCTGTCCATCATGCTATCTCCTCCTAAACCAGCAGTTCTGAACTGGGGATCCATAGACCCCGAGGGGGTATGTGCTGCCCCATCAGCAGGAACATGAGATACATTTCAATTTGAGGCAGCACAAATCTGTGAGAGAGAGCAGCTCGCAAGCAGGAGACACTCGTATTATTTACATAAAGTGGTAACAATAACATAATTGAATACATTGATTTTTCCATGCAATGATGTCAATCTCCACAATATATTTCTGTGGTCATTGGGGCTGATCGATTGCACAAGTATCTCAACCTGTACCATTCTGTTAATCTGAAAACTGTGCAGCCTAATTTTTTGTGATTTTGAAAATGAAAAAAAATATTGCGAATGGGAATTTCCATTTTTTTTTATTGCAAGACGGGCACAATGATCAATTAATTCCAATTTTCTTTTCAACGTGATGTAATATTAGTATGATCTGAACAGATACACACTTCAACTTGTCTGACTGGCGCCCGCATGCAATTCATTGCAGGACTTTGGATGATGCCCTGGCTTTCCTCCTCCTGGCTGTGCTGTCTGGGTTCATTTCGCTCGAGGCTGCACCACGTGCTGTGCTCATTGCCATCTCGCTCATTGTTTATTGCACTGAAGCACTGCATTCAGCCCTCAAGGCCACGCAGTATTCTCTGCTTTCACTGACAATCTTCAGCAACAAGTGGGACAATCCATTCTTGCAATCATTTTTCTCAATAACATAGCTGTCATGTCCTCGATAATTTAGCTGAATTATGATTATTATTTATTTTGTAGTCCAAGTATTATAATCAGTATTAATTGTGTGTGTGTGTGTGTGACCATAAATTACCATTCATTTATGGTATCCTAAAAATGCACAAACACCCTTGTGAAACGAGGTTCATTATCGCAAGTAGAAAACACAGTTTGAAACCATTATCAGGTAGTATTACAGGGGGGGGGGGGCGATGAAACGAATTTATAAATGTTTAAAAAAGCTACCATGAAAAAGGTGAGATTTTATTCTGGTATTCATAAATTCTGGATCATTGATAATTCCAAACCTATAATCAACATTATCTACATTAATAACAAGGGTAAGGCTAAATGTTTATCAACTTATGATTTTTCAACATTATACACAAACATTTCACACGACAAGCTCGTAACCACATCGTACAGAGCGGTGGATAAAGAATTTGCAGGAGGTAATAAAGTCTACATTATCAAAAAAAAGAGCACATTGGTCAAGAAAGGAAAATCAATATTCATGTAGTTTTTCAAAAAAATAAACTCAAAGAAAGTATTTGATTTCTCCTAAAAAAAAGTTTCTTTACATTTGGCAAGATACTCCAGCGGACAGTGGAGGATACCCATGGGTTCAGATCCGGCCCCTTTATTTGCATATTTGTTCCTGCACATGTACAAGTGATTGGGTCAAGAATATGTGCAGGAATGAACTAACAATTGTGCAAAGGTATGGAAATGTCTTTAGCTTCATTAATTATTCACTTGCAATTAATGATGGGTTTGCATTTGATCAGCTTCATGATGATATAAATCCAAAATAACGTGAATTAAAAAGGAAAACCAAACTCGCACTTCAGGTTTTTGGGGGGAATTACAAATCGATATCAATAATACTAAATTTCATTCCAATTTGTTTGATTAATGAGATGCTTTTCCATTTCACATTGTACAAATGCCTTTCTATAGACGGCACCATTCCAAAAAAGCTATTCCATGGTATGGTTGCAGGTGAAATAATTAGAACTGAGACCAACCATGCACAGCACTGAACTTATCAATAGATTAAAACTAGTCAGGTGTATGCTAACACAGGAAACCACAGTTGGCAAATTAAAACAAGTTTTAAGGTCATGAAATGACACCAAATATAATTGGTGAAATACAATATTAATACCAATAATATTGAAAATGCAACATTTAAAATCTTTATATTGATAAATATATAGAAATGTGCCCTGCAGAAACGTGTGTGTGTGTGTGTGTGTGTGTGTGTGTGTGTGTGTGTGTGTATATCTATATCTATATATATATATATATATATTTAGGATTATTTAGAAAGTAGATTGGTGGGAGGGTTGCCAGAGGGTCCTTTTGGAGAGAGATACTCAGAGTTAGAATTGTCAGGATTTTAAAACCTTGATATATAAAATCGAGGCTTGTGGAAGAGGAAGAGCAAGTATTAGTACACTGAATGGATCAGGATGCAACAGGACAAAAGGAACCGTTAAGAGAGAGAGGGGTGAAACACTAACAGCAGAGTTGAAGGCCAAGATTGAGGGAGACTGACAAACAATGGGTGTGGGGAGTATTGAAGGGCAAGAGGATGCACGGGATGGACAAAATGGATACAGAAGGAAACTCTCAGGAGGGAAAACTGTAAATTTTGAAGGAGGAAGAATAGGAAAGGTAATGGTTTTGGAATGGAGACAAACTGAGATTGAAAGGAAGAATGACATTGAAGAGAATGTGGAAGTTCGTTCCAAAGGTGGGAAAAATGGGACCAAATGAATGGAGGTGAGCAGTCGTCCTGGATTTAGGTAGTTTCACCAGAAGGGGTTCATGGTGGACTGTGTGTGCCCTGCAGAAACGTGGGGGTGGGGGGGTGACAAGGCACAGAGAGAGCAGAGGGTGCACGATCAAAAAGGAGGTGGTGGAAGACAGAGGGATCACCAACCTGTCTGCGATGGCAAAGTGAAAGACCCATAGACTACGCTTCATTGCAGGAGATTCTAATAATCTTGAAGGCCTTGGTTTCCATGACGTCAAGCTGAGCATGATGTGAGGCAGGGGAGCCAGCCAGAGGGGAGAGCAGTACTCCATCAAGCTTGTGGATGAATGTCTTGTAGGTGGATAGAAGTTCAGGTGTGCCAAGGAAAGACTTTGTACGATGGAGGATGCCCAGTCAATGGCTGGTTTTGGAGGCCAACCTTGAAATGTGATTTGCCCAAGAAAGAGACATATTCATGTCTCTGCCTGCTGTGAGTCAGAGGTCAAGAGACGTCTGGGTCGGGCCTGGGGAGTCATGGATTCACTGGATAATGAGGTTTGACGCTGCCGGTACCTGTGCGGGAGGACGAAAGTCCGAGTCTTTGGGTCCTTGGTGCTTCCAGTCTTGCTCTATGGATGCGATACTTGGACTCTGACCAAGGATCTGAGACAGAGACTTAATTTCTTTGGTACCAGGTCTCTTCGAAGAATCCTTGGCTATCGCTGGTCGGACTTTGTGTCCAACGAGCGGTTGCTGAGAGAGACTCAAATGAGATTCGTTACCTGCATAGTCCGTGAGCGTCAGCTACGGCTGTATGGACATGTGGCTCGTTTTCCTGACGCTGATCCTGCTCACCAGATTCTCTCAGCTCGGGAGTCTCGTGAGTGGAGGAGGCCAATGAGTCAACCACGTGCCTCATGGTTGCAGCAGGTTGATCGGCATCTCAAGGAGATGGGGATGGGCCAGGCATCTGCCTGGGGGATGGCCAGACGGAGGTCCCTGGAGTACCGGCAGAAAGAGGATGCAGTGATGCGCTGCTCTGGCGCATGCTCCCATACCTGACCTGACCAAGAAAGATCATGGCTGATAGTGAGACCCAGAAGTTTGAATGGCTGAGCTTGCTCAAGAGGATTATTTAGAAAGTAGATTGATGGGAGGGTTGCCAGAGGGTCCTTTTGGAGAGATGTACTGAGAGTTAGAATTGTCAGGATTTTAAAACCTTGATTTTGTCAAGGTCTGAAGAGAGGGAAGAGTTTGCAGCCTGTCTGTCTGAAGAATGAAGGATGTCACGGCAGAGGGTGGAGTCATCAGCAAATACATAAAGGATTTTGTAGAGTTAGAAAGATCATTTTTGAACATCAGGAATAGTACTGGGCCCAGAACACTGCCTTGGTGCACTCCAGCCTTGACAGAGAGAAGTCGATGAAAGGATTCTGTTGAGAGCCACACGTTCGCTACGAGAGGAGAGGAAGTCAGTAAGCCAAGCTCCTGCATTCTCAGCACATTTTTTTTTTCTCAATCGTTCAGCAACATCTTTCACTGTATGCCAAAGAAACTCCTCTGGCAAATCGGCAAAAACATTGTGGATAGAACTTTCCAATATGTCCAAATTACCAAGTTTGCTGGCAGACATTTTTTACTTTGGCATATCTCCACAAAACATAACCACATGGGGTTAAATCAGGTCTCCTGGAACTACGATAATCGGGCCTCGTCACCCAATCCATCTGTGTAAAATGTGGGTATCCAGCAAATTACAAACTTCAATCGAGCATTGCAGAGGAGCACTACCTTGCATAAAAATAGTTACCTCCACCACCGAAGGTTGATGGGGGTTATGTTTTCACCTCTATCTATGAACATGGTATCTCAAAAAGTTGGGGACAGATTCGGACGATATTTGGTGGAGACATTGGATGGGTGACAAGGACGAAATGATTATATTTTGGTGAAGATCCAAATGTGAACAAAATATTCTCCTGCAATTCCAAAGTGATTCTTCACCATTGAGAGATGTGGTCAAATACAATATATATATATATATATATATATATATATATATATATATATATATATATATATATATATATATATATATATATATATATAACATGATATTTCAAAAAAGTTGTCGAGTTGTTACAAAACTAGGTGGATGAGTTGGTTCGGTGACAAGAACAAGCCAATTAGATTTTGGTTCAGATCCAGATGCATATTTGGCCTGTCGGTGGGATACAAAATGTAAACTGTTCAGCCTGGCTGAGGTGTGTGCTTTTCCGAATGCTGTCATAGTTTTATCTGTGTTGTATCATTGCTGAGTTTTTGGAAGAAGAAAGTTTTGGAAAATTTCCAAGTATCTCTGTCCATTCATTTTATTGTAGAGGATGCAAGGTCCAATGAGTTCAGTTGAAGTCATTCCGCACCAAACCTATTTTATTTTATTTATTTTTGCTCTGGCACATGATTGCAAATTAAATGGTGAATAAGTAAATAATATTGCTAATTACTATAATCATAGTAATTTGTTCATGACTAAGTAATCAGAGAAATGATAGCACACTTTAAATTTTGCGTATTTAATTATGCAAGAAACACCCTCTCCCCAAAGGAGCGACCAGGGGGCAGGGTGGGGAGGTGGCAGTGGTGCAAATAGCGGTGGGTTAATATTATCATTATTATTTATTATTCTTCCTTAAAGGCCACAATTGTTCCCACATTGTTGTCGGGTTGGTCGTGAGAAGCTTGACCTAAGTCTTTCACGACCCAGCTGGCCAAACCTAAGGCCAAAATGGTAGACTAAGGTTGGAGCAGCAATTTGGAATTTGTTCAGGGTGCCGGCAATCGCTCACGTACTCTTCACGAAGTACACTGGATCTTTAACGTCTACCAACTTATACTAGCAGACAGGACGTCCAGTTTAACGGCCATTCGAGGAACTGCACACATTGATGAATCGCCTTGCCTGTGAAACACTGGGATGACAGTTTATAGCTGGGTCGAGAAAGGCTGGAGAGCTTTGAGGCAAGTGTGCATTACAAATGGGGTTATGCATCGAATAAAAGTCATAATTGGGCCATGAGGGTGTCATGGGCAATGTCGCATGTCACACTTGAAGCATGCCTGGGAGAAATGACATATGAGAACGCAAGATACAAGTTATAAACAATCCATGTGCAATGTACAAAATCTTGTGGCTAGAAAAATCTGACAGGCAATGGGATACATCATTAATGTGTGAAGACTCATTTGAGTACCTTACCTGGAGGCCAAGCAAGTTGAGACGGCCCAGATTCGTTAATCTGTGGGGAATGCGTTAAGCGTAGAATGCCTCAAGGACATCGGGGGTGTGTTCCATTACCAATCAGCTTGTAGAGTGAGTGCTTGCCAAGTGGCTTAAGCACTCAAGCAAGCACTCCATTGAAATGGTTGTCTTGGCAAACGATAGCAAGCTTATTGGTAATGGAACACACCCCCAGTGCACGTTATCTCCGTGTCTTCCACAAGTGGTCGAGGAAGGGGGGGCAAGTGAAGTTGCTACAACTTCTGTCATGTGACCCTTCGGCCCCCCCCTGGCAAGTTTGGTTGAGATGGGATAAGTAACAACTGAATGTATCACGCACACAGTGAATGCATATTGGTGTCTCTATAAAGTAGAGATATAGGTGATGCTGAGTGAGTATTATCAGTTCCAAATAAATGGCATTAGTGGGTGATGGAACGATTGCACATCATCAGTCAGCTGTTATCCATGAGGCAATGCAAAATGAGATGGTATGGTATAACGTGTGTATATATATATATATATATATATATATATATATATATATATATATATATATATATATATATATATATACTCTATGTACATTTTATTGACACCCTGTATCCTCCTATATACAATAAGGCAATTCTCTGTTTGTGTGTGTGCATGTCTTTTCTGTTGTAGATTGGGCCAAAATGTTTTATTCAATATTTAGCATCGATATTATGCAACAAAGACATGCCCTACAATTCACTTCTTCACATTTGCAATTATGTCCTTGGTTTCATTGTAAATGCAAGTTCTAATCTTTGGGAAGTAAATAAAATTAGGTTGAAAGTAGGTGGGTGGGAAATAAGTCATAGTTGGTGAATGCATATTGAATCCGTCTTCAATTGTGAATTTGGCCTATGTGCTCCATTTTTGGTGAGGTACGTCTGTGCTTTTATTGTGCTCGTAAAAGCTCATCAGTGCTCAATGAAAGCTCAATTTGGAATTTTGTTTGGGGACCATCAATAAGTTGCACTGTGAGATATTTAATTTTGAAAGACAGCATGGGATCTTTAATAGCCACCAGCTAATGTTAGAAGAAAAAGACCTGGGCTGAAAGTCAATCTGAGGGATGGTGTACTCTGATGCAGCGCCCTGCTTGCGATGCACCAATTTAACAGTTTAAAGCTTGGTCAGAAATCCAACTCAGACCAAGCAGTTCAAAAAGCAGGTTCACTAAAGGCAGATTGCCAATGGATACCTTGTACCCACTCCCAAGCTGTGTGCACCTGCTCATACTCTACCTGTTTTTATCTCCATGCTTTTTGAAAAAAAACAGGGGGGGAAGTGTTGTTATTATCAGCTCTGTCTGTCTGTCGCACTATCTCTTCCTAAACTGTTGGGCAGTAATTCACCAAACTTGGTAGTTACGATCACACATGGAAAGAAGGTGCAAGAACAGTAACAATTTTGGTCCCACCCCCTGGGGTGAGGTAAAAAGATCAAAACCAAATAAATGCAATTACAGGCACATTTTTAAACTTTTTTGTTTTTTTAAACAAAACTTTCGAAATGAAATCAAGATTGGGGGGACGCATGAAATATGCAACGATTTTTGGGATTTTATTCTCGTTCTATGCTCTGGAGAGTTAAAACTCAAAATGTGATACTCGGTCATTCCTGGTGGAACGTTATACCATCTTTCAACTTTGCTTTCGGTTGGAAGCATGGGGATTTGCGATAGTGCACCATCGACTTCACTCTTGTCCTCCCTGCCATTCCTCTTCACAACATAGCTGTATTACACTTAGGCATCTTTGTCTGCCTGTTCCCCTCCACTCCTGTTTGATTTCGCTCTTTTTATAACCTTTGACTTGTATATCGATGAAACATGCATTTAATCATCTGATAGCAAAGGACAGAGATGAAGCCATGGGGTCACTGTGGTCACCCCCTGAGGATGGAGCAGGCTTAAAAGCACAATTTAGGGAAACTGAAATTATTTGACTGAACCCTAATGATCTTGGATTTTAATGAAGTCAAGCTGACAGCCTCTGAAAACACTGTGTTGCATTCGTGACAGGGATATTTGGCAACATGCGAAGGCAATCATCCTGACTGTAGTCCTCGGTTTGCTGCCTCACATGCTGATGTTGGGCATGGTCCAGCCACAGCATTTCACAAGCTGGTCGCTTGTCCTCACGATTAGAGCTGGTGCTATCACACTGCAGGTGTAAAGCTTATGCATCGTGGCATAAATATACAAAAGCATATTGTGCAAACATTAAACCTACTTGTTCCTTCCCATTTTCCTTTCTCTTATTGTCCTTCAATGATTATTGATTCCACAAGCCAATAACATTACCAATGACGATGTTCTTTTCTGCCCTTCTCTTGTGTAAGGCTTTCAGTCACATCATTATCTACATCCTTTACATGCAAGAAAAAGCGACCAAAAGTCATGCTTTTGATAGGATGGATGATACCATCCATTACTTGCAGGTGAGGAAATCCTAGGTGTGGCTGGTAATGTTCTTCACAAGGGGTTTTTGGAGGGTGGGCCATTCCATTTGCTTGGATTTCTGGGCTATTCAGACATTTCATGCAAAAAATTTGGAAGATTTATTGTCGTAATTAAACGACCTGTCATCGAATGCCTGCCCTATCCTTTGAAATCCCATTGAGTTTTCAAAGCAGTGCAAATGCTATTGAGATGAATGTTCAACATTTATATGCCCAATAAACCATGAACGGATTCTTCAGTGAAGTTAATTCTTTGCTATCACGAAGACAACTAGACATGATCCAACTCTTTGCTGTTTGGGTTGTAGCTGTAAAGCAATTGAGTGCAGAAATCTCGGTGCTGGATTCTCCAAAAGTTGATCTCTAAAATAATATTAAAAGCTGTTAAGAAGTTGATTTTGGCATTTTTTCAAAAGTGAAGTGTCAACTTGTATGCTCAAGTCTTTTCAGAAGAGACTTACAATCTCATACCTCCACCACTCAATCAGGATCCAGGAGAACATATCGGGCACAATAAATTTTTGAAACATACTATACATAGTTTTTGGCCCCATCTCTCGATGATGAAGAATCACTTTAAAAAAAATTAAATAAATAAAAAAGCTTGTATCCCGAACTGGATTCTGATCTTCACCAAAACGGAATCAATTTGTCCTTGTCACACACCATCCTGTCAACCAAGTTTTGTCCTTATCAGTCAATAACTTTTTAGATGTCATGCAATATATCGGTGCAGTTCACCTCAATGGTGAAGAATTTCAAAAAAATAAATAAATTCGGATCTTGACCAAAATTGAATCATCACACACACACACACACACACACACACACACACACACACACACACACACACACACACACACACACACACACACACACACACACACACACACACACACACACACACACACACACACACACACACACACACACATTTTTTGATATATCATACTACATATCGTTTTTGGCATTATCTCTCAATGGTGAAGAATCACTTGAAAAAAATATTTGTATCTGGATCCAGATCTTCACCAAAATCTAATCAGTTCGTCCTTGTCAAACACCCACTCTGTGCACCAAATTTCGGCCGAATCCATCCATAACTTTGAGATCTGCACACAAACAAACAAGCAGTCATAGACTGGTACTTACGAAATAGTCAACTTGACCTCTGACATTGTCGAATAAAAGCTGTCTCTAGAGAAGGTAGCAACGCAAACCAGAAGTTTCTCCGATGATTCTGTACCAAACCATCAAAAATCGAGTGTTTGACCTCACTGTGACCTTGACCAAAATCTAATCAGTGCTTGCCATCACCCTCCTGAATCACGTGGTGTAATTTGACATTGGTAGCTTCTTCCGTTCTCGAGTTACCGCGGATTTACGCAACGTAAAGGTCACACTCGACGCCCCCCCCCCGCTCAACTCAAAAGGATGCTGGGACGAGCGCGATTACGTCAGCGCGCACACGCAAAACCTCGCCATGTGACGAGCCGTGACTCGGCGGGTGAAATATTTTTATACATCTTAAAACGTCTCCAAAACATCTGATTTTTACCAGAATTTCGACAACCGAGTGTTAAGCGTCCTAAGCGATCGCAAAAACCAAAGACAAAATTAAAATCGAAGTTAAAATGAACTCGTAACGTCGACCGAAGCAAAAATACTCCATTTCTCCACAAGAATTTATGGAATTATTCAATATTATTTTATCAAAGTCATAAAACCGTAATATTCGGCCATCCACAAACAATCTTTAGACCATCTGACGGCTTAGCGAGTACGGCATGCAATGATAAGCTTTATTGGGATGAAAAATGACTTTTAAACACCATCTTTATCGAAAACTCTGTCAGCGCGCACACGCAAAACCTTTACGTGACTCAACGACGCGTCTGCTCGAGCGCCGCGCTGCACCACGTGACGAGTCGTGACGTGGCGGGTGAAATATTTTTATACAATCTTAAAACTTCTCCAAAACATCCGATTTTTACCAGAATTTCGACAACCGAGTGTGAAGCGTCCTAAGCGATCGCAAAAACCGAAGACAAAATTAAAACGAACTCGTAATGTCGACCGAAGCAAAAATACTCCATTTCTCCACAGGAATTTACGGAATTATTTAATATTATTTTATAACATAAATTTTTAAAACAGCAGTGACATGACGAATTGACACACAAATTCCGCCAAACTTACCTCAATCTTCCAAACTCACGCTCTGTCAACAATACCTGTGGTAACTTTTCTCGAGTTATGTTTTGAATGTTTGACCTCACTGTGACCTTGACCTTTGACCGATTTTGACCAAAATCTAATCAGCCCTAGCCATCACCCTCCTGAATCACGTGGTGTAATTTGACATTGATAGCTTCTTCCGTTCTCGAGTTATGTTTTGGATGTTTGACCTCACTGTGACCTTGACCTTTGACCGATTTTGACCAAAATCTAATCAGCGCTAGCCATCACCCTCCTGAATCACGTGGTGTAATTTGACATTGGTAGCTTCTTCCATTTGAGTTATCGTGCCTACAAATAAAACAAACACACACACGACGGAAGTCATCAATATACTTACGAAAACTTTAGATTTCGTAAGTAACAAGGAAGACGTCATGCATAGCACGATACTTGCGAAATCCAAAAAAACAATTTGACAATAATAATTGGTGGTTGAATTCAATGACCAAATATGCAAATTCTCTTCAAATTTGAAGTCAATCAGATGAACATTGACAATTATAGAAATTTGACCTTTTGGCTTGTGAATACTTGTTCTTTGAATTCAGTGACTTGAAATATAAATCCTCTTCAAATTTCAAGTCAATCGGATGAAAGTTGAGGATTTTAGAAATTTAACAAAGTTGTTGACCTTTGGTCAATGTTGACCTTTTGACCTCGATAGGCTTCTTGCTTATGACGAACTCTACCAGGTGGTGAAGTTTCGTGAATATCGGTTTAAAACTCTGACCTGTAGGCGACTGACACAGACAGACAGACAGACAGACAGACAGACAGACAGACAGACAGAATCACACACAAGACCAACCAATTCACTGGAAAAAAACTTCGATTTTCACAACTAACGGTGATGGAGGTAACAAACACCAATTCCGGGTATTGCTACTTGGTTCTCACAGATGATGGGCTTTGTTTTTTAACCTCCGCCACCGAATGTGAAGGACGTTATGTTTACACCCCTTTGGCTGTGTTTGTTTGCCTGTTTGTTTGTGTGCAGGATATCTCAAAAGTTGTGGACAGATCCGGATGAAATTTGTGGACAGGTTGGGTGTGTGACAAGGAAGAAATGATTCAGTTTTGGTGAAGATCTGGATCCGGATCTGAATATGAGAGTTATTTAATTTTTAAAGTGATTCTTCACCATTGAGTGATTGGGCCAAATATGACAGTACTGTATAGCATGATATTTCAAAAATCTATTGGGCCAGATATGTTCCCGTGGATCAGGCATTACGTGGTGGAGGTATGCGCTCAACGAGTGCCCTTATAGTTCTTATCTGTACCTGCTTTGGCAGAAAGTCTCCTGGTCATCACAAGCTCATGGCAGCCAAAATAATGTGGTATGACGTGTCATCCCATAGGATTTTTGTGCTAAAATTGATTTTTTTTGCTGTATTGGGTTGATTTCGAGTCCTGCTACTGGAAAATGATGGGGTTCAAATTTTCCGACCCCTCAACCCCCCCCCCCCCCCATGGCTGCTACAGATTTCCGGTGACAATTGGCGTCATACTCATATCAGGGTCCTTTTCATGCGAGCCAGAAACAGTCATGTCGTACCTCTTTCTATGGGTTTTTAGGCACGGGAAAATGATTGGTGCAGTTATTTTTGTGATCAGACCGACCTATGATGAGATGTAGAAACACATAATATTTTTTAAGTTGCACAAACGTTTAATAAGCGAACAGATACAAATAAAAACAAAGGGATACATCAGGAACAAAAACGTACAGAACAGTTGAGATAGTATTTCATGGAAACTAATTCAAGATGACAGCTTATTCATCAACCTCATCCTCGTGCACATCTTCCCTTATTACATTTGCACATTCCCTTGTATAACATTTGCAGAGAGGAGTACAAGGCGGGCTGTTCTTGCAACAACTGCACCTTCCTGTGTCGAGGAGAAGCGTGAGGAGATCAGTGTCAGGTGACCAAACACATACTTCCCGCCAATCACTCTCAGCTACACAGGCGAGGACTTGATGAAGAATCAGTGTATCAGCCTCTTCGTGTGAATGATCTTCCTCAAAATCACAGCCCTTGATATTCGTGTCGTACACGACGATCAGCTTGACGTTGTTGCTGCTGGAGAAATGTTGCATCAAATCCTCAGCGAACATACATGTGAGGCTACTTTTGGTCCTTGAGGTAGATAAAATCTCCTTGAGAGACATGGTGAGTTTCATTTCTCGATGGATTTGAAATTCTGTGGACGTCACGGCTCTCTTTTGGCGAGTCTTGTTTTTCAGAGACTGATCCTGGTCACTGTCAAAGACCACTCGACCCTCGTTGTAGCCGACCATCATGAACTCAATGCGCTTGATGAATGCCACTTGAAGGTCAGAGAGCTTCTGCATGGTCGGTGTTTTCTTCATGCTCTGAAGCACAGACATGGCATCAACAATGAGAACTTTAGGTGGTGGACTCGTTGGTGCTGTATCGAGAAGAGTGGTAGATTGAAGTAGTTGAGCCTTAGCTCCTTCAACAACGTGCATCAGACCGGCCTTGTCAGCTGGGATATAACGAGAGCCGTCAGAGCAAAGAGAGCGTGGCACCACAGACATCACATATTCCCCAACAGTCTCCTCTAGTTTTGGTACCAGCTCAGGGCGACTTCCTTGAATAATAAGGAATCTGCCCAGAAGTTCACGCTCCTCACGCAACTTGATGACCTTGTCACCCACGCGGACTCGAGTTTTCTCCATACAGTTTGAGAAGGTCTTCAGCCTGAACTTCTTCATTAGGTCCCAAATTGTGAGAGTATTGATGTGGGCAACAAGCTGTCATGGATGAACTCCTCAAAGCGCTTCTGTCCATTCTCTGCAAAGTGCAGAATGTCATCTTTTGCAACATCTGGTACAAGAGCGGAGGATACCAGGCTCTTCAGAGGAGACTTTTCTGTGAATTGATTGCCCCCACAATGCAGCTCGATGGAGTGACGGAGCTTCAGAGCATTTTCTCTTGATCTGACAGCAACAGCACCGGAAAGCTGGTAGTGTTCACTTCGTCAGATGACCTGGAGGCTCAAAGGAAGCTATGGAGGAACTGCTTTACTATACAAGTGAGTTGAGGTGTGATGGTAAGAAGTCGGTCCAGAACGGCTTCATCTTGACTCAATCCACCCATCCCGCCATGACGCTTCAACAACTTGATTTCTTGCTCCAGAGTTTGGTCAGTAAAAAGGTGAGTGAAGGGAACCTCTGATTTTGCCACAACGAAGTCACCTGACTTCAGTGCTTCCCATGTAGCAGGGTCATCCTGTTCCAGAGCGTTAATTTGAGCAAGATGGACAGGCATGAGGCACGCACAATTCAGGTGATCGTGTGCGAAGAAATACTTGATGACGTTCTCTAGTGCATCCAAATAACCTTCCCAGTCACCCGAGCGACATGCACCGATAAGATGCAGAAGGCTCTCAACCTGCTCGAGGTACTGCATGAGAAACTGTGTGAGCTCTCCTATGTCTTTTTCGTCTTCAAGCGGCTTGACATTCTCTGAGTATGAGGACTGGAGATTGTTGTAGATCTCAACCATATCTGGACTGCGCTCGTGGAGAGCCTTCTTGAGAGCGCTGCATTGGACACGGAGAGGTCCAGGTGGAAGAGCGGCAGAAATGGCATCAAACTTCATCATCATGATCGCCAGGCTGGTTGTGATGTGATACTCAACGCCTCGCTTGTATGCCTTGCCGCCATAGATTCCACGAAGAACTGCAGAAGTGCATGTGCCACTTTCAATGGCACACTTATCTATTCCACTTCCGTCAATCGTTTTGCCAAGAGTATGCAGGCAAGTAAATCCAATATGCAGAACACCTGGTAGGAGGAGCCAGTGTTTGTTACCAACTGACTGCTGAATCTTGAGGGCACGGCTGTAAAGATCCAGAACGAGCGTCATGAAGACTCTTCTCTCAGGACCGACCACAAAAGCAGATATGCCCTGAGTCAATATCAGAACAGTATACAGGGTTCCATAGTCCGTGGGTGAAGTCCTGAACAGTGGAGCAATTAACCTCTGTGTTAGTCAGTCCATGATTCTGCGAGGAGCGTGATAATAGCAGAAACTTAGTAGCAGCCCAAGTTGGCATCACTCTGTCCTTTTCCAACCTCTCACTCTTTGGTATATGTTCTTTCTGCGAAATAATAGAATCAGCAGTATTTCGGACATTTTGAGTCTCGGCTTGATTTTGCTGTTGATCCGTTTCCTGTTGGTTTTCAGGCTCTACTTGTTGGTCATTTGTGTTGTCATCTGTACCGAAGTAATTAGCAAGGGCCCAGGTGAGAGTGAATTCTGTTGAAATGAGAGACTTTCGTTTCCCTAGTTGGTTGACCCCAAAACATATTGGCTTGGTTTTGATGATTGGCTCTTGCAGGTATTTGACTTTAAAGGCTCGTGGTGCAGGAGAAACAAGCTTCTCTTGGAGCACAAGTGGTTGGTTGATGGGTTCTCCATCTTCTGCTCGCTGGTTGATCATGACCCCTGTACCATGGAATGTGTTCTGTCCAGTTGGTGTGTCTTCCAAGAGATCAATGTTATCCACAGCAAATCAGATGTTCACTCCTTTCTTCACAGAATCTGGGAGACAAAATCCACAATTCTCGTTCATCCGCTGAACACCTTGTTGCATGCGCTTTTCAAAGTCAAGTATCCTCCGGTCGTCACTCCCAATGTTCACTTCTGTGAGGTTATTGACGAGGCTCTTGTCACGTACTCTGGAATGAATGGTGAGAGGTAGGCCGATTGAGAGGGGCGTCTGGACAGTCTGCTGAAACCCATCATTCTTCTTCGATTTATGCTTCACCTGTCGATCGCTTCGAGTATTTTGGATTAGAACCTGGCAAGCAATATCAACAGATTTGTCCACTTCATCATTGCGCATTCCAGAAACTTTGAGAGCATGAGGACCAAAGAGGAGATGTGTTAAGAAGAACTGAAGTTGTGGAGGATTTTCAAAGTTGTCAAAGCTGCCATTGAACGACCGTTTTCGGTGCTGCATCATTTCTTCTCGTAACATATTAGCCATTTTCCTCAAGTAGCCAATTGCTTCACCATCATCGAGCAGTGCAGACCGAAGGTCCATCGCCTTGCTAACTGCTGTTGGGAAGACGAGGTTGTCAGGCTCATTTTTCTGCAAAGACTTAAAGAACTGAACATTTGGAAGGCGTTCAGAAATAAGCTTTTTCAGGTGCTTGCGGTCGTTTCCCGTCTCAATTACTTCCACCTGATATCTTTTCAAAATTGACAAGTATGCATCGTTCACCTCAGCCATAATGAGGGTAACCTCATCATCAGTAAGTGTGTTTTGAACGGAGAGGAGCAACTGTTCATCACATGCAGAGTGGATGAGCTCAACATTACTATGCTCTACAGGAGTAAAGGTGCGCTGAGCAGACCGCAAGCATTGTCTATGATAGTACTTTTCAAGAGCAGAAGCATCCCCAGCGTCCTCGAGCTCTGACGCGCAAGTTCGGACATGGTCATCCTGAGTCTTGAGCTTTATCTCGAGGAAATTGTCACCCATCCAGTCGGAAAAAACACAGTGGAGAGGTACTGTCGTGTCATTAGGACAGAAGCTGCAAGTTGAGAACAAACACACCTCTGCTTTTGGGATGGTTTTTGTCCTTTTAGGCCGGGCAGAGTCAATGGCAGTGGAAGGGCGACCAGGCCCTCGCACAGGGCATGCAGGGGAATCTGACCATTCGCGCTTACCCTGGAGTCATTCGATCATGCTCTTGTTAACAATCGGTTTCCGACATTCACTATGGTAATACACCAATTTACATTCAGATTCACTCAGACCAGCTAAGTGATCAGTAAGTTGTTTGATGCCAGTTTCACCTAAAGACAAGCACACTTTACAACAGGAAACAAGTTCATCAACCATATCAGGATTGTTTATCAGTCTCTTGCTTGAGGTTGCGCCCTCATTGCAGATGACGCGCGCACACACACACACACGCACGCACGCACGCACGCACGCACGCACGCACGCACGCACGCACACACAGTTCTTTTCAGACATGACTGCTAGATGGTCCTAATCGTGGTCGAAGCAGCTCAACTTCCCACCTGAAAGCACACACAGCAGAAACACATGAACATTGTAACAATATTGCTCAAAGTGATCTTATCTAGTAACAGGAAGTTAGATGATCTTGATTGTCCTCATTCTGGGTCAGCGTCTCACCTAAAAGAACACAAAATCATGAACATCAATATTCCTTATTGAACGTAAAGTGACGTTATCTCATCACAGGTCAGTCTGATCACAAAATTAACTTCACCATTCGTTTTCTCGTGCCCTGAAACACCTAGAAAGAGGTACTACATGATTATGTTTCTGGCTAGCATGAAAAGGACCCTGAGTATGACGCCGATTGTCACCGGAAATCTGTAGAAGCCACCGGAAGTCACTAATAACCACTTCCGGTCGCTTCGAGAGCGTCATAAATGGAGTCAGTATGATCTAAAACCGCTAAAATGACCCAAAGATCGTGGAAATTGAATCGTTATTAGCGAAGATAGGCGAGGGGTCAGTCCGGGGGGGGGGTCCCGGGACGAAAAAGGGCCCCCACAGAGGGGTCGAGGGGTCGGAACATTTGAACCCCATCATTTTCCAGTAGCAGGACTTCAAATCAACCCAATACAGCAAAAAAATCGATTTTAGCACAAAAATCCTACGGAAGCTGTTTCAGTGACACTTCAGACCACACTAAAACTGACAGTAATGAATGAGCCCTATTCTAGTTCGTACTTTAAATCATTTGGGGCGAAGAGCCATCACTTTCCTCAGTGAAGTGGAAGAGCCACATATACACCGACAAGCTTTTATTAAAGCAAATAACGTCTCAAATGAGTTGCTCCCCCTGCTGATGCTTGGGCTTTCTAAAGCAGACATTCTCAAAAGAATTGGTGCAGAATTTCCCTCACTCGAATCAACACAGTGAGTGGTGGCTTCCTTTATCAGTCTTGAACAGGGTACCAAATAACCAACCCCTTCTGGCTTCGTAATTACAGCCTGTGCCATGAGGGGTTTGAATGCACCTTTAGTGCCCAAGGTAGCGTTCTTTAAATGGCAGAAACCTCGTGATCTTGGAGAATAAAATAATGGGATAAATTTTCTTTTCTACAAGAGCAAGGTTAAGTTGACTGTGGGTGCAGCAGGGAAACAATTTTGTGCAAGGGGATAAATGAAAGGGAAATAGAGGGAGGGAGGGAGGGCGAGGTGGAGAAGGAGAGAGAACGAACACTGAAATCAGCAAGTAAAGAGGGTTGGGTAAGGAGGGGTTAATGGGAATAATAAAGATCGTGGGTCAGGATGGGATCATCTTGCCAAAGGCAAGAGGTGGTATGGTTCTATTTAAAATTTTGGGGGAAAGGTGCTTTTGAATTTTATTTTCTTTCCTCTTGATTTGTGAACATCATATGGATATGTTTAATGTTTCTATTTATTTACTAGTGAATCAGAGTAAACTGACTGCATTAAAATTATATCTGATCTAGCCCATCCTTCACTTCAGCTGTATTCACTACCCCCACCTCTGCCAACTTCTTCCTCTACTTCCCGACATGCATAGATTTTGTAGTTGGTATACAGGTACTCATCGAACACTTTTGGCCAAGCATGTTCTAATTGCGTCATTGAATTGTGAAGTCATTGTCAACACAAACGACTCGTATTTTAGTTGGCTGTTTTTCCACCCATACCACTCCATTTCACGAACACATAGGATCCTTTTGTATGTGGATCAAAATAACTAGTTGCTTTTCGTCTGTCACAGGGTGCTTGCCATGGAGCCACGTTGCTCTCCCGGCTTGCTGTGGTACTTTTGGGGTTAACTGGTTGGAATTCTGGCTATGTTCCTTTCTTTGTCATCGCCCTGCTGACATTCTACACTTATTTGAATGTTTGGCTGCCGGCACATCGTGGATGGTGCAGCATTCGGCGCAGGCAACATGCAGAAAAACTTATCCGGTCGATGGAGACATTGCAAGGACAGCAGTCGCAAGAAATCTGTCCCATCTGCTATCAGGTGATGCAAATATAACCCCCACAAGATATTTTAATGATGTCATCATCGTTTTATTTAATAAAAACAATTTTTTTTTTGGATTGTAGGGTGTGTGGAATGTTTTTATTCCTCATTAGATTTGAAGGTCCCTTTTTCATTATTCAGTTGGGGGAAGAATTTTAGTGCCCATCTTATTTTGCCTTCAGGCATTTAAAAGTTATCAACTCATTCTCCCTCCCAATACCACCCAAAGTACCTGTTGTGTGGTTTGTTTCTGCAATTGTTGCCCCCAATTTTAATGGTACCACAGAGTTTTAGACTCTGAGGAAACTCAATCACCATTTATATTTGCAAAAAAGTATTTTTTGTGTATATATATATATATATATATACATATACATACATATACATATACATATACATACGAGAAGTACCCGCTCCCGACGGGAGCCGCCAATGGGGTCATGTTATTATATTTATGCCTATTTTACTCCAAGGGTTCCCAGGATTACACACCCAAAAAATGGTTGCGATCGGTTCAGCCGTTTTTGTGGTACCTGGGAACAGACAGACAGACAGACGGACAGACGTTGAATTATAGCAAGATATTTTTTCTTCCTGCACTCCCATCACTCCAAATTTCCGAGAAATAGCTCGGAACCGGTTGGGAGTTTCGGAATTAAATTTCGCATCACTAATGTGAATAAAGAAGTATGCGGGTTGACTTTTTGACCTTGACCTAATTAGACATTTTAACATTGTTCACCATAACTCGACTGGTTTGTCCGATCGGAACATCGCCCTCTATAGATAGCCTTGAACAAGGTGAATTCACACTTTTTTTTACATCATACCCCTCTGGGTTAAAGATTAAGGTCTTAAACCACCATTTAGATTTTTCTCCCTTTTTCTGCCAATGTCAATGACTTTTAGAATGAAATTCCAAGGTCTGAAAAGTTTTTTTTTTTTTTTTTTTTTTTTTTTTTTGGTCATCACTCAATTTTACCAATGCGGAATGTCAAAGACTGCTTGGCCTGCCAAGATGTTCTTGCATCAGAGTTGTGCACCTGACATTTAATTAGTGTCCTTGACCTACTTTTTTTTGGATGACCTCATTAACAAAAAACACCTTTTTGATCATAACTTGAATAACTTTCCTCTGATTTTCATGATGTTGAGTTTTATGGATAGGTTGTGGATGGGGATACATTGTCATTTTACACTTTATCCCTAAATGTTGAAGGTCATTTGGTGGTCCGAAAAAAATATGGCCATCATTGAATCACCGGCTAAGGATAAGTCGCGAGCGGTCGCTTTTTGATTGCAGATATCTAGTTTTATTTATGTTTTAATTGGTTAAAATGTGGCCCTAATGGAAGGGCAATGCAATGTAAAGAAGAAAAGTAATCAAATGAATACAAAACATGATAACGGTTGTTGAATTGGCATGCACAGCAATGCTTCCATACATCACTGCAATCATCAACAGAAAGCAAAATCCAACATCCAAGTCGATTGAATAATCATTTTTCCAAATATCAAGAAAGTCAAGAGAAGGAGAGTGAGAGAATGAATGAATGAGAATGAGAATTCAGGAACGGAATATCAAAGAAATATGGTAAGTGTGAAAAGCCCGCTTCTCCATACTCGGAAGTTGTTCAGATCTTTCCCTTTACTTCCAAACATCAGAACAAGGAGGATATCCACGACCCTTCCATACATCCATACATCCAGACGAGAGCGCCAACCACAAAGTACAGACTGGCACCATCTGAAAATGAGACCAGGTTGGGTTAGCAGGCTCAACACTGACCTCGAGTGATGAGGCAAATTATCCCCTACCCTGAACGTCATTGGTAAACCAGCTAAGTTTTTATTGGCCAAACTTGATATCAGGTTCTACTACTTTCTATCCTGGAGTCTGATTGTTATGTGGGCTGCAGCCCTTGTACTATTAACATATTGACACCCAGGTGTTCACATTTTGCATGTGAACGGTCATTTTCAGCAACGAAGGGCAACCATTATTTTCTGTATCATAATATGCTTGCCAGTCAGTCAGTCACCAAGTCTGTCTGTCCCTCTATAGCACATCATGAGATGACGAAATATCATGAGATTGGGAATTAAATGTCGTTTCATCGTTATCTTATTTTAAAGTTGTGTGCCTTGAGAAAGTCAACACCCCCTTTCAAAGTTTTCGTCTTTTGTTGTCTGAAAAGCCTGGAATGAAATTGCATTGAATCAGACTTTTTCCAACTTTATTTACACGTCATAACTCACAACTTCCAGGTGAAAAACAAATTATACAAATTTTGCTGCCCTCAGAAACCTTTGTTTCTTGGCCAGCTCAACTGTTGTAGTTTATCTTTCACTTGTGCAATTGAAGAACTTGACAAGCACATTAATGATGTCAATATCTAAGCGATTTGTATTCAAGAACAGAATCGTTCACCAACTATTGGACTCGGATATTCAAAACACCAGAATTGTCAGATCCACCTTGTTTCCGGCTTCTGCCGGCATGCATTCGAATAGGAGCAGCAATTGGTGGAGTTGGAACAATTGTCTAATCTTCCTCCTCAACAACCTTATCGAGAATCCTGGAAAAATCTCATCATATCTACCCCCATTAATCCACCCCAAACCCAATACAACTCCTTCAAATTCCCTGCTTTGCTTCCTGAAAGTCCCTGTAGTGGCCATCTTGTTTACGCCATGTCCGCGCCCCCATCCCACGATGAAGCCGAGTCTTTAGGTCTCTCACCGCAGGCAGGTCAGTCGTCTTTGTCTTCTACCATCCCCTCTCCGGCCTCATCCCCCCCCCCCGCCTGCTCTGTCTGATCTGTCCCCACCCCGCCCCCCATATTTCCACAGGGCACTCTGTCTGCCAGCAACCCCCTTCTGGTGAAACTTCAAAAATCACTGCTCACCTTCACGGTTTCATTCTTTAAACACCTGCCTCTACAACAAACTCCCACTCTCCAATCCCACTCTTCCCTCCAGGTCTTTGAAATAGCTGTTCACCACCATTTCATCTTCCCCCATCCAAAACCTCGATCTTTTCTACCCCCATTAATCACCCCAAACCCACCTCCTTCAAAATTCCCTGCTTTTCTTCCTGAAAGTCCCTGTCGTTTCCATCTTGTATTCCCCATGTTCTCCACCCCATCCCTCTCCCTTCCACAGATCTCCTAATGTCTCTGTTCCCCACTGTTTTGTCCTTCCCTCTCCCACCCGTGTCATGCCCCCCTCTCCCCCCACTTGCTGCGTGTTGTGTGTTAGCTCTCATACGAGCCTCGACATTGTGCACACAAAAGAAAAAAAAAGTTCTGAACGTTTCTTTGTAAGCCATATTTCTTACGGGGATCTATGGTTCTTTGCACTGCATCTCTGCTATCGTGGGGGAACGCTGCCTTCGTCTTGCTGGTCATGTGATGTGACATGACATGAAGAACTTGCAAAGAAAGTTCTACTCTGGAAGCCTGAAGAACCCCAGAGAAGCGCTCTACCCTCACAACCATTCGAGACATCATCGAGAAGGACACCAGCTTGAGTGGCATTGATTTCGTCAATGTTATGGCTCATTGAGAATCTTGGAAAAATCTCATCATGTCACGATAAGTGAATGCCAAAAATAAATAAAAATAAATCTCCTTCATGTAGCACCGCAGTAGGTTGGTGCATGTGGAGAGATCTGGACTTATTGGAGGCTTTTGCATTGGTGCCTGTATTATATCTAAGATCTTCAGCCAAGATAAGCTTTTGACACAGTTCGATATATTTCTTGCCCACTTTTGAATCCGTTGGCTATCTGCTCAAACTCAATTGGTGCATAACATGTAGTGAACTGATTGTTGTCCTGAAATGTAAGCTTTGCCATTTTTTGTTTCCTCTTCACAGGAGATTAAATCGGGCGTGAAGACTCAATGTGGTCATTTCTACCACATTGGCTGCCTTCAGAAGTGGCTTGGCCTGCAGGTTGTTTGTCCAATGTGCCATCAAAATTTGGAGCAAGAAGCATGTGACCGGTGATGGCAAAATATTTTTTTGAAGTCAAACTTCTCGGTTGTTTGTCCGATACAGAAACAAAAAGGCATTTTTTGTATGCACCAGATGTCTCCAATGTTCCTGTATGGCATGATTTGTATACAAATGTCAAGTAAAAGCTGGACAGAATTTTCAAAACGAGGTGTTTTATTATTAAGGCTTCCAAAAACGTGTTTTTAAAAACGGAGTTAAAGACCTGTGATGCTGAGACTTTGCATACCTATCAGATATGTTTAGAAGGTGTGCATTGATATTTGAGATTTTTAATTGGTTGACCATTTTGGTGGCCATCTTGGATTTTCCAAAAAACTTCAACAATCTTCTTCTCCAATACAGCTGAATGGAACGATGTGAAATTTTACACACGATTGATGACTCACGAGGATACAAGCTTGAAAATAATAATAATAATATAAAAGGCTATCGGTCAAGTGGCTTGGTGGCCATATTGGATTAAAAAAAAATTCAAAAATCTTTTAAAATCTGCAAACTGTGACATCATCAGTCATGTGGTTCGGCTTCCATCTTGAATTTAAGAAAAACATTAAATAAACTTTTCTGGAGAACCGCTTAAAGAGCAGGTTTTGGGTTACTGATGACCGCATGATTTGAAGGTTGTAATCACATTAATAATCGTTGGGCAATTATTTTCTTACATTTAAAACTCAAAATATGCTAAAATTAACTTTTAAGTCAAAACTTTTGTCAGTGATCGAAAAACAGTCCGGAAGTTACCGAAGATGCTATGACGTCACGTTCTCCGAAAACTTCGTCAACATTCGGAAACAGCGTGTGAACAATTGCGAGATGTGAATCGGAGAGTGATTTCAGCGGCGATGAAATTGAGCGTTTTCATTCCGTATTGCCGAGGATGATGGGAATTTATACTCTGGAGTTTCTGGCCCTAAGGCCAAAAAAAAAAAAAGTTGCATTGGCGTAACCCGCCCGACCCTAAAAATTCCGCCGACCCTACGTTTTTTTTTTGTTTTTTTGCTATCGAAAAATTTTGCCGAAAAAAATTTGAAAAAAAAAAGAAAAAAAATTATTGCTATTTTTGTTGTTTTGCTATCGTTTTCAAGTATCTTGTTGATCGCGATCGCAAAAACCCGGAAGTGTTTCGGACAGAACCCGCCGACAAAAAGGGTGGTACTCGAGCCGGGGGAGATTTTGGGAGGGATTTATTAGGAAAAAAAAAAAAAAAAAAGATCCCGACCGACCTACCCTATTTTTCAGTGACCCGTTACGCCAATGCAACATTTTTTTTTTTTTTGGCCTAAGCCATATAAATTTGAGCCACTTGCAAGTGCAAGAAAACGGCCTATTTCATGTACAAGTGGCAGGACTGACAGGTCAACATTGATCTCTCACCAACTGCTCAAGAAACATGTGCAAACTATTACACATCAAATATCAGTGCCATCGGAATTGAATTGAAATATAATTTGCAACATATCACTGTCCATTTGTCAGTACTCACCCTGGCACATGTGAGCTTATCCATAGCACGTCGTTGCTTCTTCCCAGCCACCTTGTCAGTATGCTGAGGAGAGTTTCCTCGCTTGAGAGGTGACAGTGTGAGAAGATGAAGCTGGAGCCAGCTGAGGATGAGAAGGATGAATGGTGGGCACAGCGTCATGCTTCAGTCTCACTTGAGCAGTTATTTTGAAACCGAGCTCACTCATTGCATTGCCTTCGTAATCCTCGGCTGTGAAATTGTCACCACAAATGACAAGTCTATCCAAAGGGTCCTCTTTACCCGTTTTCTTTGGGGGGAAATTCGCCCGTTTTGTTTGTACAAATCTTATCCACTACCGGCGAATGTTTGATTCCTTCAGGAATCGGTGGGATCGATTACCCGTTTTCCAGCCATTTTCGCAAAACATGACGACACGCGTACGAGGCATGATGTACAAATATCCAAATAACTTTGTTCTACAATAATTAAAAATAAAAAAGGATAATATGGACAGTTGCAAGCTCAAAAAAAGCGAAAGAACGGCCCGCTGAACTGGACACTTCTTCAATGAGCGAGTGAGCTTCCGCTTTGTTTTGGAGAATGTGACGTCACCATCCATATATGGCACACGGCTGTTTTTTTCAACAGCCTCGAGAAATAACTTCGGAGTTAAATTTCATTAATTTTCCAAATAGTTAGGCAACCACAATAGTTTGCATCAAACTATTTAATGCACATATAATCATATTGATAAATTTTCAGAACATGTTTGGTGGCCCGCAACCTGCTCTTTCATGGAACAATGCAAAAAAAAAAAAAAATATCAAAAAAATCATATCTCAAACACAGATGAGACAAAAAAAAAAGAAAGTAAACTGATGTTATCAGTCATGTGATTTGGTGGCCATCTTGAATTTAAGGAAAAAAATCTCTAAACATCTTTTGCTGTAACTACTGGAAGAATCAATGCGAAATTTCATATACACTAGTACGTGCCCGTAAAAAAAAAATAAAAAAAAACCCGCGAGCAACAAACAACAACCACACAGACCGTTTCTTCGCTCTTGCGTGCCCGTACGTGCATGGCCCGGAAATTTGCATATTATTCGCAGTTACGATTATTCGCAATTTAGTTTTAATACCCAATTTTTCAATTAGCACCAACGTATTTTACCTTTTCGCAATGTCGTGGCAAGGAAAAACAAAAAGAGAAGAGAAGAGAGAAAAAATAATTTACTTCCTGGTTCGGAGCATACCAGCTCACTCTGATGTTACCGAAATTTATGCACCGTCTAATATGAAAACGATTATAACTTGGGTCATTGTGTTTATCTATAAATGCGCATAAGAAATCGAGAAATAATTATAATACACGAAGTCATCATTATCCGGAAGCCCGTACGTTGTAACCTGTAATGGGGAACGCGGCTGAGGTTCCCTTCCCCATTGGCCACGCCCACGCAACAACGTGTCTTGTCATTGGTTTGGTAAATAAAGGGGCATAACTTGGGAAGCACTTGTCCGATTAATATCAAACCTTGAAAAGTCACATCCTCAGGTCCCCAGCAATATACCTGGCAAGTTTCAATTAGATCGGACCAGCGGTTGTCGAGAAACAGCGGTCTCTCTCACACACACACACACACACACACACACACACACACACACACACACACACACACACACACACACACACACACACACACACACACACACACACACACACACACACACACACACACACACACACGCACACACACACACAGCTGGAATTATAGATAGATGATCAACTTATCATGAGGAATTGTTTCTGAACTACGTCATCAATCATGCAGTATGGTGGCTATCTTGGATTTAAGAAAAAAAATATTTGAAAATCCATCTCCAGAACCGCTCAAAGGATCAATCTGAATCCTCATGTCTATGACGAACTACCAATGGGGGAACAAATATTTGCAAGCTATGACATCAGTAACGTTGTTTGGCCACCATCTTGAATTTGGCCGCAAAAAAAAAATTTTTTTTTTTCAGAACCGCTCAACGGAGCAATCTGAAACTTTGCATGTATGATCGAGTACCCATGGGGAAAACATTTTGTGAATTATAATGTTATCAGTCACGTGGTATAACGAACATCTTGGATAGAAAAAAAAAACATTAAAAATCACTTCTCTGAAACCACGATGTTTCTTGGAATCTGTACATACTTATCAAACGATCGAGTTATTTATTTCAGACAGAATGCAGACATAAATTGTGATATGCTGACAATGTCAGACCTGGAAGCCATTATCACTGCTCGCAGTTCTAATTTTTATTATTTTGAAAGTCTGATGCCAAAAATCTGGTGACTTCAATTATTTATTTTGTAAGTCATTCAAATCCTCGATCTTTTCTACCCCCGATAATCCACCCAAGCCCACCTCCTTCAAATTCCCTGCTTTCCTTCCTGAAAGTCCCTGTAATGTCCATCTTGTATTCCCCATGTTCACCACCCCATCCCTCTCCCTTCCACAGATCTCCTAATGTCTCTGTTCCCACTGTTTTGTCCTTCCCACTCCTCTTGTCTCATGCCCCCCCCCCCTTGCTGTGCGTTAACTCTCATACGAGCCTCGACAAGGTATACAAAAAAAGTCTAATGTTGAATGATTGAGATGTGTTGGTGAACCATTGCAACACCACTTGTTAAAAAAGAAAAAAAAAAAGAAGAGTTCGTTTGCTTTAACTTCAAAAAGTTACCTGATTAATATTTTCAATGCAAGTTTTGCATAAAGGGGATTTCAATTCGTGAACTATTTGTGACTAAATCTCGTGAAATTGTACAAAGTAGGAGTTGAAGTGGACAACAAGGCAACAAATGCTTTTACTTTTTGATTATAAATGCTGCCTTTGGAGAGGATTGAAGAAATCTTCACTCTCTGTGCACCTCTTGAAAAAGTATTGCTGTCTGTTTATCCAACACCAATGATGACATCATTGTTCATCAAGTTAAACATTTGGTAGCCTACCATGTAAAAAGCAGACACAAGCCGAGTGAATTTAATTGCTTTTGTGTGACTGACGTGTTCTTTCTGTTTAATCATTTACATTTACGAAGATAAATAAATCTGTTTTTAGATTTTTGCTTCCATGCTTTACTAAAACCTTGGCTTCATAATGCAGTCTACACACTAGTCAAAGCTGAAGAGATGGTTGAGAAATAGGGACAATGATGCTGAACCATTCATGATCAACTAGCATGTGACCCCTTCACTGTTGTGTGACCAGGACCATGTGCCACATCATATATCGTTGCATGGATGTTTGCTACATACCATCTTGTTTGTGGTCCATACTAACAGATCTGGAGAGGTAGCCAGTTGCACAGAATAAAGCACAATCTATTTTGGCTTTGTGTAGGCTGACAAAGCAGATCCTGCTCCTCACAGGGGTTTCTCATATGAGCAGGAACTGCTTTGTCAGCTTGCACAAAGCGAGATTATCAGCTTTTTGGTATACTTGCTCAGAAGCTATGTGGCTTTATCGTTAGGAAATGAGCTCTTCTGTCTCCAAGCCTTTGCTGTGGGACTGAGTCCAAGATTTGTTTGACTATGGAGATGAAAACTTAATTTATTATGTTGCAAATTGTGACTTTTGATCAAGTCCGTTGTCGTAGAAATGAGTACATTCGGATTCTAATTCAAAACCTTGGGACACTGCTATGAATCACCATTAAATGCAAATGACCGCTGCCTTTGCATCTGCCAAATAGAAGGATGGGGTGGTCCGAGATGCAGGCTGTAGATTCCTTAAAAAAACCCAATGATTGCAGACGTTGTTAAAATGTGTGACATTTAATTTGACATGCCATTGTACACTTTGTATTGTACATAATTTGATATCTGCTGGGGCAATTAGACAGAGTTTTTGGGACATGGGATTCGGTTAATTAAAACCAAACATCTCAAGATCTACTCCTACTATTACCACGACTCCTGACACTACTTTTTGGCCCCAGTTATTCCATTCTTCTTGTGGGGTTAGCAGCGAAATGTTTTCAGTCTTTTACTCACGAATCTTTTACGAAGCGGCAGACCAGGCCTGACGTTCGACTGAAGGTGATTTTGAAAGGAATTTGGCCAAGGTGGCAGTGAATACTCACCGATCTTCATCATTCAACAACCGGTCCTCGAAGACCAGTCCTCCAGTTTAACGTCCTTCTTATGGATGACACACACAATGATGCATTGCCTAGCATATGAAACACTAGCAAAAGTACCTGTCCCCATTTATGGGAAAAGTTTAAGTAAACCTATAAATTTAAATTATTTCATGGACTTCATGAATTATTATTTCATGAAAAATTATTTCATTTCATGAAAAGGTTAATTGTGTTGCACTCTTGGTTTCATTCAGAGCCAAAGATCTGAGCTACTTATACCACCGAACGTGAAATGGTGGTGCAACATCGGATGGCGGAGGTTCAATTTGTCTCATAAGAGGACAATATAGTTGTTACCTCCACCACCGAAAGTGAAGAAGGTTATGTTTTCACCCCTGTCTGTTTGTGTACAGGATATCTCAAAAATTTGTGGACGGATTCGGATGAAACTTGGATGTGTTGGGTGTTTGGCAAGGAAGAAATGATTCAATTTTGATGAAGATCCGAATCTGGATCTGATCATTTTTTAAAGTGATTCTTTAGCATTGAGAGATCGGGCTAAACTAATATATAGCACGGAATCAGATGAAACTTGATGGACAGGTTGGGTGTGCGACCACGACGAATCGATTTGATTTTGGTGAAGATCCAGATCCGCCAACTAGAATTTTAAAAGTGATTCTTCACCATTGAGAGATTGGGCTGAAAAACGATATATAGCATGATATTTCAAAAATGTATTGGGCCAGATATGTTCTCGTGGGTCAGGCATTACAGGGTGGAGGTATGCCTCCCAAGTGTGCCCTTCCAGTTTTAAATTGTGTTACTCCATGAAAATTTGTATTAAATCCACTAAAATCCAGATGTTCATGTTTATGTTTATTTTAAACACTAGCAAATACAACCTGTCGCTTTGCTGATGGGGACAATATGGGGGGGGGGGGAGAAAGGAGGTAGGTGTAGGTTAAGAGGAGGGAAGGGGAGGTGGAGAGGATGAAGAAGAGGGAGCGGGGAAGGGGGAGGGGAGAGCGAGAAAGGGGGGGAGGTGGGGAGAGTGGAACCTCACCAAACGTTGCTATTCGCTGTGGGTTGGAGGGGTGCATGACACACACACACACACACACACACACACACACACACACACACACACACACACACACACACACACACACACACACACACACACACACACACGTGGGAGGAGAGTGCCACATTTTATTAGGAGGCGGGAGCGAGGAGGGGACAGAGTGAGAAAGGGTGGGGTGGAGGGAAGGGAGGAGGAAAAAAAAAAAGACAGGTGAGGGGTGGAGGTGGGATTAGCTAAGAGTATGATATGTGATGCTTCATGACCGAACATGGGGGGGGGGGATAATAATAATAAAAAATAGAAAAACTCATCAGAACAGCTGTACACACGACACAACAGAGTTTGTAAAGTAATCCGCTGGCACATCTGCAAAAACTTTGATATTCCAGTTCCAGAACATTTGTGGGAAAATTAACCCAAAGTAATCACTGAAAACATTGAAGTACCACTCACGTACGGCCCAATGATCCCACCGAGCGTGAACATTGAAAACAAAGTGTTGCAACCAGATATACTTTGGTACAAAAAAAGAAAAAGAAGAAAGCATTGCTAATGGAGGTGTTAATACCAGTGATGTTGGATCAATGATGCAAAAATCAAGAAAACAACCAAATACCAAGACCTCAAGAATGAAATGAAAAGATCCTGGAAGCTGAAGAATACCAAAGTTGAACCAGTAATGTTGAAGAACCTCACAGATATATTAAAAACCTTCCCTGGGAATATTACGACAAACGAATGACAGTTGGAAACTGTCCTGGACTCGGTAACGATCCTGATGACAGACAGACAGACAGACAGACACTTCCACTTTCTGGAACATGCATATGGAGATAAGAACCAACAACCAACACACACCAAGTTCCGTTATAGCAATACAGTTTATGTACACGCATAAAATACATAAAAATGACAAACGCAAAGATTTACCTTAAAACAGAGTTCTTTGAAAGAAGAATTCAAGTGGGAAATTCGAAAAATTCAATTGAAAATATCAAGGCAAAGAACACAAAATGTCGATATCTGCTTTCTGCCTTCCCAGCAACATCATGCCAAACACCAGGTCAGATGGACCTTATTGTTTTTATATATGCATTGATGTCGAAGTGAGGGGTGGATTATATTGAAAGGAGATCGCACAAAAAGGTAAAACAAAACGATGTCCTGTAAAAATAAATTTGCACATTTTCAGTGGATGAGACACCTCCCGAGGCACCAACCGCACGGCACCGCTGGGCCCAACACAGACGGAAACATAGTCTGTCTAATCGATGTTCCATTGAGAGCACGGGTACTTTTACTGAAACGAACAACCAAGCAGCTTGGAGTGCGCTCGCCAAGTGGCTTAAGCACTCCAACAAAATGGTTAAGAAATGGCTCGTTTGGCACGCGATTAGCAACATTAAACATACACCTCCTGGAGACGCCCAAAATGTCAAATATGCTCAAATTGGATAAATGAACACGTTTATAGGAGTTGGAAGTGCTTGCAAGTTTGATTCTTGAGCTTAAATTTTGTAACTCTCCTTAGTTTTGCAGATACTCGTGGTGATCGCATGTACAGAAATGAAATAAAGCAACGAATGGTGACGTCTCCCCATGTTTATAAGCATTGCAATGTACCCAGCGATTTGTAGCTTTGATGAACAGGCCTTCGATAATATGAGTGAGAAAAAAGAAAACCTTATCGTTAAGGCATGGTTGAGCAGGCCAAAAAAACATGGTGGCTTGAGACCCAGAACCCAGCGAGGTTACCCAAGAAACGCCTGAAGATCCAGAGAGCGAGGTGGCCGAGGATCGCTTGATGAAGGATATAATTAAATAAGGCTGTTAATTATTTTCCAAAGGGGTGTTTTAATTAACCAAAATATCCAATTTTCACTCTTGCACTTCTTTGGAGTTTTCTTTGTGCATGCAAAGTTTTAGCCTGCTAGGTTTTTATAGTTTTGGAGTTATGGAGGAAACACACACACACACACACACACACACACACACACACACACACACACACACACACACACACACACACACACACACACACACACACACACACACACACACACACACACACACACACACACACACACAGGAAGGGACATTAAAGTGACTGACTAAATTGCAGCAAGAAAAGTGAAATGAAAATGCAGAACAACCAATCAGCATCTTTTCAAATGTAGCATGGGAAGTGGCTGCTGTTATCAGGAGACAGACACCACGGTTCAGTGTATGTATATATATATATATATATATATATATATATATATATATATATATATATATATATATATATATATCATCAGGGTGACAGTTAATAGCTGAATCGAGATTCATACCCAGGCTGGACAACTTAAAGCCAAATGTGTATTCCTCTAGGGCCTCGGCTATCCTGCCAGCTGACCATGTGAAGTTTTATTACAGCATGTAAAAATGCCTAACTCTAAACGATCCATCTGTAAGTTCGATGCTGTTTTGATTGTGAACAAATCAGACCTCACGAGCCCCAAAAAAAAGTTCTCGATTATCAGCTGCTTCCAGAAGTCCCCTCAGTGCTTCACCATTTTCTCATGCCTCCCTAACTCAACAATCATAATGAAGAAGTAAATGATGAAACACTTGATAAATACCTCGATCTGACACGGCATCTGAGGCCTGACTGACCGACTAATTGCAAATTTAACCATTTTGAGCAAAGATGATCCAAAACATTTTGTGACTGATGTTACTGAATTCATTTTTGAGTCAATTGCCGAAGATTCAAGCAAGGAGCATAACTTTTAAGCATTTACTTATAATGAATTTTAATTGGTTTAGTTAATGGCCCCGAGTCAAGTCACCGAATTAACTCACCAGAAGCGTTGAAAAAAAGGTTTCGGCACACAAGGTGCAAAAAGTTCAAGAAACGCCAGCTTTTAATTTCTCGATCTTTAAGTTGGTTCTCTTTGGAAGTAAAAACATTTTGTACAATCTACATACACAAACAACACAGTAGGTGGCGCAATTGTATTGTGAAATTGACATGAACATTCAATTCATTGCTGTTGATAGCAGATGTCACATTTTTTTTGTCCTTTTTATCAAAAGGACATACTGAGATAAGCTGCACAATTGTACTTTCATGCAGACTCGTTTAGTTTGCTGAAATGAAATCTGTATGTGAATGCACATGCATCAAGGCATTGATTTACCCGGGGAGGACGCTGCACATGAGTGAGAAGATCAGCTTTATGTGAGGTCGGCCGTGCTGTTTGTTGCTCCTGCACATAGCCGGCTCTGCATTTGCGAAGATTTGTAGGAGCAATTGAGACCCATTTAGGCAGAAAACTGTCCCCTGTGCCACGTCCTAATGAGAACAAGTGACCCTCGCATGTTGCGGGTGGGTAAGGTGGTGGGGTTGGGTAAGGGGATTGGTGCGGCGATGTTCAACTTATTTTTCACAGTCTGTGGCCCTGGTGATGTATCTGTAATTGACTTGCACTTATGGAACCGTTCATGCTCTGCACCTTAATAAGATGGTACAGACATTGGCTGAAGTATCAGGAGGATGAATGAATGGTGTTACTCATGTTAAAGCCAGCACCGTTAAGAAAAATGTGAAATGCCGAACATTTATGTCCATAGCAACTTGAATTCCTGTCTCGACCAGCACCCGACATTCAAATTCAATTGGTTTTGAACGGACGAGTCCAAGTTGTATCGTGTTCTCCAAATTGAATGAGATCGGCAAATGAGAGAGGAAGCAATTCGGAAATATTTCAAGAATTTATAAATTGGAACGACCGAACCTTATACAAGAAACTTTTCCAAAAGAATCCTTTTTGAATTGACTAGAATTCTGTTTAGTTTATATAAAGTTTTTTTTATTTTTAAAACAACTGACTTTCGATAAGAGTGATACAGTTTAACATGTGTTCCAGTTGTTCCCATCTCGTTTGTAGCTATCCTGTTCATCCTCTTGGCCCTGGAAGACCAAATCGTTTGGTGAGGCTGTTGAAGTTAAAGTCTGCTTTCTTAAAGGGATACTTGGCCGAAAATTTGTCGGTACCATGATGGTGATGAAATTCCAATTATTGAAGTATGAGAAATCAAATATTCCGCACATCAACAACTGATTTCGATCATACAAGGTAGATATCCCCCCCCCCCAAATAACTTCAAGTTCACCACCGTTTTGGCAGCTCCACCTGTCATCATCCTGGAGTTCATCAACCGATCAGTACACACTTCGTCACCCGTGCTTGATGTCAGACATTTCCTGATCCAGATGCGTGGAAAGCAACACCCGTAGGCCTCGATCGCTCTGCCCGCATGGCTAGTGAAATTCAGCCCTATTCCTTTGAACCGGACTATTCTGACAGAATTGACTGTCCATTATGAGGAAAGTTCAAACAGTGACCATAATACAGAACCAGAGACCGTCAACGATCTACGGAATCGCCTCAAAGCTCGAGTCGGGCAAGCCGCGGACCGGTGTTTGTGTGGCTTGTGTCAGCCATTACCGACTGCTTTGGAATGTCAGTGTTGTTGCGGGTCATCACGTGCGACGGACGAGAAGAATGAAACAGGTTTACCTGAACGAAGTATTACAAGAACAGAACGTTTGTCCAATCTTTGTTTGGATCATGACGCCATCTACTTCACGCTGCTGGTGATGGGTCAGGTGTTTCATCCGCCGTCTCTGTCAATGCAGATTCTTCCTTTTGGCATTCATTGAGAACCTTCAAACGTCGAGCACCTCACGTTTTACATGCATAACCTGATATGTCAATGTTAGTAGTTCCATGCAAATGCACCTTGACAACTAAAACTGATGTAAATTAACATAATTGATCTTGGTGACCACCTCACATCCATCTAATGCCAATATCAATGGCCAACGACAAACAACAAAATGCAATATTTGTGGGACAAGGAAACACAGTCAATGAAGACAAAGATATGTCCTCCTCCTCCCCTCTACATCTCCCAATCAAATGCAGGTTGCTATGTTTCACTCTCTCTCTCATCTCTCCTCATGTTCATTCATCCCCTTGTTGATTTCACGTGTTGTCCCACTGTCGGTGCGTTGCCTTCTCTCCGTGACTTTGCTCCTTCATGAGCCACTACCTTGTGGACAAAATATGCAACATCATGTTGTAATCTTTTATAGACAGGACTGTACTTAAAACAGAGGATAGCACAATCTCCCCTTACATATTTTGGCGGAATCTACACAATCTGGCATCCTGCTCTGCTTGGGCAACACAAGGCTGTTTCATAACTGGCTTTCTGACATTGCACTTACAGTCAATGATTGTTCCTCCTCCTCATTAACAAGCTCTCCAATGCTCTGGAAAATCCACTCGTTGCTTTTGCAGACAACTCTACATTATGTTGTACGATACACCATCTTTACTGGCAGGCAGACAGCAGCTGCATCACTCTCTGCCGATCTGTAATCAACGAGGTAATGGTCTGATAACTGGAACATGTTTTTCAATCAGCTTCGGTGGCGTAATGGTGAGAGCATATCGCTCAAAGTCTGGGAAGTCGGTGGTTCGAACCCAGGCCAAGTCACACCAAAGACTTTAAAATGGTATGTGCTGCTTCTTTGCTTGATGGTCAGCATTTATAAAGGATAGAGCATGGACAAACAATCATAGGTTAGCAACTATTGTACACTGTACAGGCTTGATGGGCCTAATGGTCGCCACCTGTAGTGAAGTTCCTTGTAAGGTAACTCATTAATCCAAGGAAGTTTCACAGTCTCACCTTGGCAGTTCAGAATGATAATTCAGCATAACCACTACTTGCATGATTAGCCACGAGAGGAGGTTTGATTTCTTTAAATTGTAAGCATCGCAATCACCCTGACCTTTCCTGAGCTAGCTTTATCACAAAGCTGGCTGCAGATTGGGCATATTTTGGCATTCCAATAGATTAGTTGGAAAATAATCAAATTATCCTCAAACTACAAGGCTTTTGTCTGTCGATTTGGGCTGGCATCCAAGCATTACATCCATCTCTTGTGGCATCTGTGGAATATAAAGCTCTCAAGATTATTAACATCTGAAATGAGGCTGCACACTCGGCCTGTTGCTTTCATAATCACAGACAGGGTGATGGGCTCGCTGCCCTTTTTTTCTGCCTCTTCTCTGGTCTCGTTCCTTTTGATATCTCATTCTGACTTTCCTCAGAAACTCTGTTCTTCCTGTTACCCCTTGAGGCTGTCCAATCCAACACTTCCTTCCTGTGCTTCAACCAGGCAGTGTACATCAAATCTCATATCATTGTCAGGCAAGGCAGAAACAAAGCAGTGTACCACCATCTCCCCCACCTCTACCTGCAGTATTTTTTTTATTTTTTTTTACACCCATGAACCCTTTCTAACCCAACTACTCTCACTTGAAGGTTACTGTTTTTCCATGTCTTTCTTCTCTCCTTTTTAAAAAAAAATGTTCGATCATCCCCTTTGTTTATTGTGTCCAACTGTTGCCTCACTGCCTCACCGTCAGTTTTTGTGTTTTCCTCTTTGTGAACTTGTATGAATAATTTAATCAAATAGAACATAAGGGGCTGTCAGAATAATTTGGAGGGGTGTGTACTAGCCTGTGATCTCTTGCCTGCGTTCAAATCTTTACCCAGCAATATACCATCACCCTGATGTTTAGCATGCATTGTCATGCATCGATGTGAGCCTGGTGTTGGCGCAGTGGTAAGGGCAGTGGCTTGGGACCCAAGAGGTCCTGAGTTCAAGCCCCGTTGGGACACTGAATTAATATATGTATGTATATGTATATGTGTATATATATATATATATATATATATATATATATATATATATAAATATATATATATATATATATATATATATATATATAATGTGTATATATGTATATATATATATATATATGTATCTATATACATATATATATAAATATATATAAATATATATATATATATAAATATATATAAACCAAGTAGAAAACACCAGGGGGTTGACTCAGCCTGCCATCCTTCCGAGGTCGGCGAAATGAGCACCAGTTGTACTGGGCCCGGTGTATGCCCCGGTTAGAATAGGTGTACCATATCCCTGTGTGTCGTAAGAGGCGACCAGGGTTGCGTCAGGAAGGGCATCCGGCGTAAAAACCTATGCCAAATCATTATGCGGACAACAAAACGAATTTCCATACCGGATCGGTCGAGGCCCGGGTTACCAACGACCGCCACCGGTACCGGTGGTCAGCAGGGTACCAGTGGAAATTGTGCTACTGCTGGGCGAAGGAGGAGAAGGAGACGGGGAAGGCGAGTCCGGAGGCAGTGGGAGAGGGGGAAGGGTAGAAGTGTGGAGGTGAGAGTTGGAACTCTGAATGTTGGGACGATGACTGGCAAAGGGCGAGAGTTGGCCGATATGATGGAGAGAAGAAAGGTGGACATATTGTGTGTACAAGAGACCAAGTGGATGGGGAGTAAGGCGAGGAGCATTGGAGGTGGTTTCAAACTGTTCTACCATGGTGTGGATGGGAGGAGAAATGGTGTCGGGATAATCCTGAAGGAAGATCATGTCAAGAGGGTATTGGAGGTGAGGAGGGTGTCTGACCGAGTGATGAGTGTGAAGTTGGAAATTGAAGGGGTGATGATGAATGTCATCAGTGCATATGCCCCACATATGGGGTGTGAGATGGAATATAAAGAAGATTTCTGGAGTGAGTTAGATGAAGTGGTGGAGAGTGTATCCAAGGATGAAAGAGTGGTGATTGGAGCAGATTTCAATGGACATGTTGGGGAAGGGAATAAAGAGGATGAGGAGGTGATGGGGAGGTACGGTCTCAACAAGAGAAATGTGGAAGGGCAAATGGTGGTAGAGTTTGCAAAAAGAATGGAAATGGCAGTGGTAAACACGTATTTCAAGAAGAAGGAGGAACACAGGGTGACATACAAGAGTGGAGGAAAGTGCACACAGGTGGATTACATCTTAAGTAGGAGATGCAACCTTTTTTTTTTTTTTTTTTTTTTTTTTTTTTTGTATACCTTGGTCGAGGCTCGTATGAGAGCTAACACACAACTCACAGCAAGGAGGCATGAGACAAGAGGGGCGGGAGTGGAAGGGACAAAACAGTGGGGAACAGACACATTAGGTGAACTGTGGAAGGGAGAGGGATGGGGATGGGACTGGGAACATGGCGAAGAGAAGATGGACATTACAGGGACTTTCAGGAAGGAAAGCAGGAGAATTGAAGGAAGTGGGCTTGGGTGGATTATCGGGGGTAGAAAAGATCGAGGATTTGGATGGGGGAAGATAAGAGGTGGTGGTGAACAGCTGTTTTGAAAGCCTGGAGGGAAGAATGGGAAAGAATAGAGTGAGGAAGTTTATTCCAAAGGCGGGAAAAAAAGAGGAATGAAAGAGTGAAGATGAGCAGTGATTCGTGATTTTGGTAGTTTTACCAGAAGGGGGTTGTTACATGACCTTGAGCGCCCTGTGGAAATGTGGTTGGGACAAATCGCAGAGAGAGCAGGGGGGGCAAGGCTGGAGAGGAGTCGGTAGAAGACAGAAAGACCACCGACCAACCTGCGGTGATTGAGTGAGAGGCCCAAAGACTCAGCTTCATTGCGGGAGATGCCAATGATCTTAAAAGCCCTGGTTTCGACAGCGTGAAGTCGAGAAAGGTGGGAGGCAGGAGCACCAGCCCAGAGGGGGAGAGCAGTACTCCATCAGGCTACGGACAAAAGCTTTGTAAGTAGTCAGGAGCTCAAGAGGGCCGAGGAAGGACTTTGCACGACGGAGGATTCCCAGTCGGCGACTGGCTTTGAGGCAAGGTTGGAAATGTGACTTTCCCAGGAAAGGTCATGGCAGATAGTGAGACCCAGAAGCTTGAAAGAAAAGACTTCTTCCAGAGGATTGTTGAGAAAGTGGATGGGGGGTTTTGTAAACGGTCCTTTCAAGAGACATAGTGAGAGTGTGAGATTTGTGTGGATTGAAAGACATGTTCCACGTGTTGGACCAGTTTGTGATTTTATCCAGATCTGCAGTGAGCGAAGAAGCTGCTGCTTGCCGTGTCTGAGGGATGACAGATGGTACGGCAGAGGGTGGAGTCATCGGCAAAGAGAAATAGAGGATTTTCCAGAGAGTCCGAGAGATCATTGATGAAAACCAGAAAAAGAACAGGGCCTAGAACGCTACCTTGAGGAACTCCAGCCTGCACAGGAAGAGGGGATGAAAGAACTCCATTTAGGGCCACACGTTGACTGCGACAGGAGAGGAAGTCTGCGAGCCATGAGTGGAGATGGCCTTGAATACCATGGGAAGAGAGTTTGGTGAGTAGGGCAGGGTGCCAGACTGTGTCAAAAGCACGTGATATGTCCAGGGATACGGCTCGGATTTCCTGTCTGGCATTGAGGACCTCCATCCATTGATGGGAGAGCAGTAGCAGCATATCCAGGGTAGAGTGACCTGGTCTGAAACCAAATTGATGATTGGAAATCAAGCCATTGGAGAAGAGGAAGGATTTCATGTCTGAAGCGATGATGGATTCCATAACCTTGCTGATGATTGGGAGAAGGCTGATTGGTCTGTAGTTACAGGGATCTGTTTTTGCACCTTTTATGCAGGGCAGTGATGTTAGCAGATTTCCAAGCAGATGGCAGATGACCTTGGGAAAATGAGAGGGTGAATAGAACAGAGAGAGGGTGAGCAAGAGCAGAAGAGCAGGCTTTGAGGACACGTGTGGCTGATGCCGTCTGGACCGGTTGCAGAATCTGACTCGAGGTTTGAAAGCAAGCTCTCCACCTTGTCAGGGAGAAAAGGATACAGAGTCCAGGGACAGTTGGGTGCGACTGGGTAAAGTGGGTAGAGATAGTGATGGGTTTGGGACACAAGATTTAGCTGCAAACACCGAGTTTAGACATTCAGCTTTATCACGTGTGGAATCAGCAGTGCGGCCATTTGAGGTAAGGGAGGGGATGGAGGGGGAACATACACCAGAAACAGATTTGATTAAACGCCACCAGGATTTTGAGGAGGGAGAGAGGTCTGAGAGTTCAGACTTGAGATGAGAAAGATGTTGTTTTCTGGCTCTCCTGAGGGTAGATACACACTTGTTCCGAGCTTTGTGGAAAGAACTGAGATTGCCCTCAGTTGGGTTTGCTTTCCATGAGGCAAAGGCAAGTTGTTTCAGGACAACTGCCTCGCCACAAGCTTCAGTAAACCAAGGGCGGGAGGAAGGGTAAGACAACTGAACACGAGAGGGGATAAATCTGTGCATGAGGGAGAGCAAGTTTCTTTGAAAGAAAGAAGAAAGAAACCTGAAAGAGATTAGTGACTGTAAGGTGGTGGCAGGGGAGAGTGTAGCTCGACAGCATCGATTGGTGGTCTGTAGGATGACTTTAGAGGTGAGGTTGAGGAAGAGAGTGAGGGCTGAACCAAGGACCAGATGGTGGAAGCTGAAGGAGGAAGACTGTTGCGTGAAATTTAGGGAGGAGGTGAGACAGGCGTTGGATGGTGGTAAAGATGGGTGGGATGATTGGGCAACGACAGCAGAAGTTGTGAGGGAGATCGCTAGGGAAGGTACTTGGTGTGACATCTGGACAGAGGAAGGAAGATAAGGAGACTTGGTGGTGGAATGAGGAAGTACAGGAAAGTATAAGGAAGAAGGGGTTGGCTAAAAAGAAGTGGGATAGTCAGAGAGATGAAGAAAGTCGGCAGGAGTACAAGGAGTGGCGTCGAAAAGCAAAAAGAGAGGTGGCAAAGGCCAAGGAAAAGGCATATGACGAGCTGTATGAGAAGTTGGATACAAAAAGAAGGGGAAAAGGATTTATACCGATTGGCAAGACAGAGGGACCGAGCTGGGAAGGATGTGCTGCAGGTTCGGGTGATAAAGGACGCAAATGGGAATGTGCTGACGAGCGAGGAGAGTGTGTTGAGAAGGTGGATGGAGTACTTTGAGGAGCTGATGAATGAAGAAAATGAGAGAGAGAGAAGGTTGGAAGAGGTGGAGATAGTGAATCTGGAAGTGGGGTGGATCAGTAAGGATGAAGTGAGGACTGCTATGAAGAAGATGAAAAGTGGAAAGGCGGTTGGCCCAGATGGAATACCAGTGGAGGCATGGAAGTGCTTAGGAGAGATGGCAGTGGGGTTGTTAACCAGATTGTTTAATAAAGTCTTGGAAAGTGAGAGGATGCCGGAGGAGTGGAGATTAAGTGTACTGATTCCGATTTTCAAGAATAAGGGTGATGTGCAGAGCTGTGGAAATTACAGAGGGATAAAGTTGTTAAGCCACACCATGAAGTTGTGGGAAAGAGTAGTGGAAGCTCGGTTGAGAGGAGAGGTGACGATCTGTGAGCAGCAATATGGGTTTATGCCAGGAAAGAGCACCACTGATGCGATGTTTGCTTTGAGAATGTTGATGGAGAAGTATAGGGAAGGCCAGAAAGAGTTACATTGTGTGTTTGTGGATTTAGAGAAAGCTTATGATAGGGTGCCAAGAGAAGAGTTGTGGCATTGTATGAGGAAGTCGGGAGTGGTGGAGAAGTATGTGAGGATCGTGCAGGATATGTATGAGGACAGTGTGACAGCGGTGAGGTGAGCGGTAGGAATGACGGACCGGTTTAAGGTTAAAGTGGGATTGTACCAAGGATCGACTCTGAGCCCTTTCCTGTTTGCAATGGTGATGGACAGGTTGACGGACGAGATCAGACTGGAGTCTCCATGGACCATGATGTTCAAGTGGATGACATCATGATCTGTAGGGAGAGTAGGGAGCAGGCTGAATCGAGCCTTGAGAGGTGGAGGTACGCACTGGAGAGAAGGGGAATGTTAGTCAGTAGGAGAAAGACGGAGTACATGTGCGTAAATGAGAGGGAGGGTGGTGGTATGGTGCGGTTGCAAGGAGTTGAGGTGGGGAAGGTGGATTGGTTTAAATACTTGGGATCAACTGTCCAAAGTAACGGAGAGTGTGGGAGAGAAGTGAAAAAGAGAGTGCAGGCAGGATGGAGTGGGTGGAGAAGAGTTGCAGGAGTGATTTGTGACAGAAGGGTAGCTGCAAGAGTGAAGGGGAAAGTATACAAGACGGTAGTGAGACCAGCTATGTTGTATGGTTTGGAGGCGGTAGCGCTAACAAAAAGACAGGAAGCAGAGCTGGAGGTGGCAGAGTTAAAGATGCTGCGATTCTCGTTGGGAGTGACGAGGATGGATAGGATAAGAAATGAGTGTATTAGAGGGACAGCGCAGGTAGGACGGTTTGGAGACAAAGTGAGAGAGGCGAGATTGAGATGGTTTGGACATGTGCACAGGAGGGAAACGGAGTATATCGGGAGAAGGATGTTGAAGATGGAGCCGCCAGGCAGGAGGAGAAGAGGAAGGCCAAAGAAGAGGTTCATGGATGCGGTGAGGGCGGACATGCGGGTGGTTGGAGTGTCAATGGAAGATGTGGAGGATAGAGCAAAATGGAGACAGTTGGTCCGCTGTGGCGACCCCTAGCGGGAGCAAGCCGAAAGAGGAAGAAGAAGTCATGCATCGATGTGTGTGCCATCCATCAGAGGGATGTTAACTCACCTTCCAACACTGCTTGTTCATGGACATTAAAGATCCCATGTTGTCTTCTGCAAAGAGTAGGACGTTGTTTTTTCTGTCATGCTGAACCAAATGCAAAATCTTGCTCGAATCACCTTCAGTGTTAATAGCAGTTGTCACGACACGGAACGATATTGTTGTGGGAATGATCCTCAGGGGTTAATAAAATTGCTTATTATAGTTCAGTTCTCTCCTTAATATTTATTTGGAATAAGCATAACGTAATTAATTATGAGGTTAGATATGCATCACTATAACTTGTAGAGAGAAGCTGGTTTTTCCCTTCCCAACTGTTGTTCTATCCCCCACATCTTACCTCTGGCTGTGTGTTTTTATGTTCTTTTCCTCTGTTAAATATCTGAATTTATGGCTGAATGCCTAAACTTCATGTTTGCTTCTAAATTTTGTGTCCAAAACCCATCGCTTTCTGCACCCACCTTGCCCAGTCGCACCCAGCTGTTCCTGGACTCTGTGTCCTATTCTCCTGACAAGGTGGAGAGCTTGCTATCAAACCTCGACTCGTATTCTGTGACCAGTCCAGACGGCATCAACCCACGTGTCATAAAAACCTGCTGCACTGCTCTTATTCACCCTCTCTCTGTTCTATTCACCCTCTAATTTGCTCAAGGTCATCTGCCATCTGCTTGGAAATCAGGAAACATTCAAGCTCTGCACAAAAAAGGTGCAACTACAGAACAATCGGCCTTCTCCCAATCATCAGCAAGGTTATGGAATCCATCATCGCTTCAGACATCAAATCCTTCCTCTTCTCCAATGGCTTGATTTCCGATCATCAATTTGGATTCAGACCAGGTCACTCTACCTTCCTACCTTTCAGACCAGGTGACCAGGTCACCAAGCTCTCTTTCTATGGTATCCAAGGCAATCACCACTCATGGCTCGCAGACTTCCTCTCCTGTCGCTGCCAACGTGTTGCCCTTAATGGAGTTCTCATCCCCTCTTCCTGTCCAGGCTAGAGTTCCTCAAGGCTTTTCTTTTTCTTTTCATCAATGATCTCTCCAACTCTCTGGAAAATCCTCTTCATCTCTTTGATGTGTCCACCCTCTGCCATACCATCTGTCATCCCTCAGATCAGCAAGCAGCAGTCTCTTCACTCTCTGCAGATCTGGATAAAATAACAAGCTGGTCCAACACTTGGAGCATGTCTTTCAATCCTGACAAATCTCACACCCTCATCACGTCTCTCCGAAAGGACCGCCTCAACCCCCCCCCCCCAATATACTCTCTCAACAATCCTCTTGAAGAAGACCTTTCATTAAAGCTTCTGGGTCTCACTATCTGCCCTGATATTTCCTGGGAAAGCCAAATTTCAAAGCTGGCCTCCAAAGCTAGTCGCCGACTGAGCATCCTCAGTCATGAAAAGTCCTTCCTTGGCACACCTGAGCTCCTGACCACATATGAAACTTTCATCCGCATGCTGATGGAGCACTGCTCTCCCCTCTGGGCTGGGCTGGTGCTCCCACCTCTCACCTTTCTCGGCTTCACACTGTGGAATACAAGGCATTTAGGATCATCAGTATCTCCCACGATGAGGCCAAGTCTTTTGGTCTCTCACTCTCTCACCACAGGCAGGTTGGTGGTCTTTCTGTCTTCTACTGTCTCCTCTCTGCCCCCCCCCACCACCTGTCCTCATTGTGATGTCCCTCCCTCCCACCTGCCCTCTCTGTGATGTCCCCCCCCCCATATTTCCACAGGGTGCTCATGATCCACCAGCATCCACCTTCTGATCAAACTACAAAAATCATGAATCACTGCTCACCCTCACTCTTTCATTCCTCTTTTCCCCTGCCTTTGGAACAAACTGCCACACTCTGTTCAATCCCACTCATCTCTCCAGGTCTTCAAAACAGCCGTTCACCACCATCTCTCATGTTCCCCCATCCAAAACCACAATATTGTCTACCCCCATTAATCCACCCCAAACCAACCACCTTAAAATTCCCTGCAGTGTCCATGTTGTTTATCCCATGTACCTCACCCCATCCCTCACCCTTCCACAGATCTCCTAATGTCTCTGTTCCCCCACTTTTTTGTGTTTCCCTCTCCCACCACTCTTGTCTCCTGCTCCACTTGTTGTCTAATCTGTGCGTTTGCCCTCATACGAGCGTCGACATTGTATACAAAAAAATAAAAATAAACAAAACTCCTTTCGAAACACACATATGAGCCTCACAGCTAAAGCCACAGGAAAACGTATGCTGAATGTGCTTGAAAAAGCCATCAATGACCTTCACCATGGGAGGCTTATCAGGTGATCTTGCATGATTGACGGTTGACAGCGGCTCATGGTGGAGAGACGTTAATGCCGAACAGCTTTGAGGAGATCCGGAGGAGAAAAAGCTTGGGAGGAGAACTTGCCGAGTATGCAGAGCTTTCAACGCTGGAGTGTGGAAAGGTGAAAACGTCCAAGATCGCCAGAGTAACGAGCTTTTGACAATGCTGTGATGGAGCAGAGAGTTTTTCATCAACTGATTGAGCAAGAGCTGGCACGCCGATCTGTGCTTCATAACTCCTGCACGGCTTTCACACCAACAGCTTTGAAAACAACCTCCTGACATTGTTGTGCATTTCCCTGAACCGTACTGTATTTGTTGAATGAACGAAAGCTGGCCACGAGATAAAAATCATTGAGGAATTTTCCGTTATTCGCTTGATCTGTTTGAGAGCGCATCATGGAGTAGGGGTTAATTAGTTTGTCGATTACATGATTTATTTTTTCTTGCGATTGGTCGATGATTGCTTCTTTCCTGTGATTACTTCTCCCATGCCATTTACTTTTTGTTAGTAAATATATCCAGTCTCAGGAGTTGGATTTGGCTGGTTCTGGTTGCCTCGTTTGGTTTAGGCTGGTTGCAGTGTGGTTCAGAAAACCGGTTAAAACTGGTTCAGGCCGTGCTCGCGATCAATGGTTGCTCGGCCAGACCAGAAAGGTTGCGAGGGACAATCGGCACTTCCTCCGCTTAATTTCACGGTCCTAATGAGTATTTTAACATGACAAACAGGCCCGGGAACTTAATCGGGGCTGTGATGTTCGCTGGCGGTCGTGGTCGTTTTGACATGGCCAGTGGAACTCGAATCGCGTAACAAGAATGGCCCGCGGCTGTAACAATATTAATGTCACACCTGGCCAGAAATTTCAGGAAAGACTTGGACCAAAATCGGTGGGATTGGAGCTGTTGATTATAGGTTCCTCTCATTTCTTTGCCACTGTAGACACATGCCATCCTGTGGACCAACAGCGATAGGGTCTGAATGTGGTGCGAGTATGTCTGTGAAGCAAGGGGAGATACGCTGCACCGTGGTACAACAAAAAAGCCACACTGAAAATGGATGTGACACTTGGCAGTGAACCAGTCAGTTGGCAAAGTCATTTCAGTCAATGTTCCTGTTCGAGTTGGTGACAGTATCAGTTACACTGAACAGATGAGTTGGTGCCAGGTGGACAGTGACCGTTGCTGTACGCATAGGAGTTGATGACCGTGGCACTTGCGATTCCAGTTGGTTCTAACAATGGCAGACAAGTCAGAGTGCTTCTAAGGGTACCAAGCGTTGTGACTCTACGGCATGGTCAACGGCAGCTTCAGGATTGGTCCAGCCATGTCGCTTTATCTCCTGCCAGCAATGAGCCATGACATCATTATCCCCATTACTTCCCAAGTTATTTTATTGTACCCTGGCTTGGTTATTTTCTTATTTTGCTTCCCGTCATTCCCCACTTCTCCTGTGTGTCAGGCTCATGGCCACAGAGAAATGATAACCTTTTATTATTATTGATCAAGTTCATGTTTGTCATGTCTTTGAGGGCCATCAGGATTTGTACTTTGTCTCATGCGTTAGCAATTTATTGATCGTTTGTTATTTTGGCCATTATTACACTAGATTCTTAGTGTGGGAACTTCTTGTTCTGCCATCATCTTGTTGGATTTAGCAGCAACAGGTCAATTCACATGGCAACAGTTTGTAGCATTGCACCTCTGTTCATTTTGGCCAAATCACCAAGTGCTTGTTTTGAAGACACACCCCACGTGATTGGGTGGTAAATGAGCGGCCATCTTTGTGCCATATTAAAAAGAGTTTAAAAGTTTGCGTGGCAGGTACTCTTGCCAGTGTCTCGTTTGTGGAACTTTTAGAATCCTCATGTTCTGATACACACACTATATGTATACATATATATCCACAGATACACATGGTGTTCCAAAATGATGTGCAACTTTTTATTAAACTATAATTTTTATTATTATTAGACTATTTGGTTTGTTTTTGTCTAATGAGACACTGTTTAGTGTTTAGTTTAGTTAAATATTTGTTTCGTATTATGGAAAAAAAAATGCTTCAACAAGCAATAAGGAGTGATATAATTAGAAGTTGATGAGGTGCTCAATCAAAGCACCTCTGGATGACAGCTGCCACATGGACACTGAAGTTGACGATAACTCGATTGAGAACTTCTTGTGTGATGTTATTTTTCAACTCAGGCGGCATGTTGGTCGTTTTCGTTAGCTCTAGCGTTGAGGGACCTCCAGAGGTATTAGTCGGGAGGAGACATATCCGAGGAGTCAGGAGGCCATGGGTTGTCCATCCGTCAAGAAATGTCGTCTCAAACATTCCAAAGTACATAAGATGTATGTAGGTGTGCAACCCTCTTGCTGGAATATGACTGAATTTCTAGTGATGTCTTGTTTCCTTCTGAGTATGGAAGGAATCTCCACTGCAGCATGTCCACATATCTATCTGTGTTGACCGTCACCGTTTGCCCGGCTTCGTTCTCAAAAAAAAGAAAGGTCCTATTATACCTCTACGTCTGATGGCACACCAAACAGCTACTTTCGCTACAGTAACTGGTTATTCCATACGTTTGTGCTGCTTGTGTTCTGCTCCAAATCGCATGTTCTGTTTGTTTACGTGGCCGCTGAGATGGAAGTGGCTTCATAACAAAAGATGTCTCGAAAATCCTGGTCGTCTTCGATCCAATGGGCAACAGTGGTACAAAATTGGACCCTCTCTCTCTCTCTCTCTCTCTGATTTTGATCTGGTGCTGCAGTAACTGCATCTTGTACGAAGAGTTTCAGACCATCATGTGTGATGCAATTCTGCGTGTCGACTTTTTCAGAGACCCCCACAAAGCTTCCATCTTGTCGGGTGTTCTCACCAAAGATTTTCAGCCTCTGTGTATTAATTTGGTGTTTCATGCTCTCGGTTTGTCCAAACTTCTCAATAACATATTTCAAGTTCTTGTATTTGGATAGATCCTACAAAACTGCCTTTTTGAAGGAATGTAAGACTTTGTTGCAAAAAAAAAACATCTCCAAAATCAGCATCCGCTGGGGCACGGTGACGTTGTTCTGCATGGTTGAAACTTGCATGAAGAAAATAAAAAAAAGCTTTAAATCTTGGTCTTTAGACGACCTCAAAAAAAAAACGAGAATCATGTTAGAAAAATTATAATCAGGTATATATATATATATATATATATATATATATATATATATATATATATATATATATATATATATATATATATATATATATATATATATGAACAACACTTGGTGGTGGAACGGTTTGAGCCGAGTCTGGGAGGTTCAAGTCCCGGTCGAGTCAGACCAAACAATAAAAATGGGACGTGCTGATTCCTCGTTTCACGCTCAGCATTTCAAAAGATAGAGCACGGACAAACAACTCCATGAAGGCAATGGCAAACCACCCAGTGTAACCCTTGCTTTACAAAGAACCCAGTATAAAAGTGCTTTGGGAGCACCGACGTTCTGTAACAGAGTATATAATAGGGCATCACAATCAGAATATAGGGACAATGGGTTCAACATACCACAACGAATGAAATAATCCTTTTCAAACGTGTGTGTGTGTGTGTGTGTGTGTGTGTGTGTGTGTGTGTGTGTGTGTGTGTGTATACGTGTGTATGTGTATACGTGTGTGTGTGTGTGTGTGTGTATATGTGTATACGTGTGTGTTAGTGTGTGTGTGTGTGTGTGTGTGTGTGTGTGTGTGTGTGTGTGTGTGTGTGTGTGTATACGTGTGTATGTGTTTGTGTATACGTGTGTGTGTGTGTGTGTACGTGTGTATGTGTATGTGTATACGTGTGTGTGTGTGTGTGTGTGTGTGTGTGTGTGTGTGTGTATGTGTATACGTGTGTGTGTGTGTGTGTGTATGTGTGTATGTGTGTGTATGTGTATACGTGTGTATGTGTATGTGTGTGTGTGTATGTGTATGTGTATACGTGTGTATGTGTATACGTGTGTATGTGTATACGTGTGTATGTGTATACGTGTGTATGTGTATGTGTGGGTGTATGTGTATACGTGTGTATGTGTATACGTGTTTATGTGTGTATGTGTATACGATTGTATGTGTATGTGTGTGTGTGTGTGTGTGTGTGTGTGTGTGTGTGTGTGTGTGTGTATACGTGTGTATGTGTATGTGTATACGTGTGTGTGTGTGTGTACAAAGAAATACGAACCTTGTGTTATTGAATGATATTTGTTACCAATATTGATGTCGTGTATAAATTCGAGAGAAAGCTTGGAGCAGGGAAACAGTGAGTTTGGTCAATTCAAGTACAATCTCAAGTCTGTGTCCACATGGGCTCAAAACGTTGTTCATCCCAATACGATGTCGAACTTACTCGATCGGTAGAGATCCGATGAAAGCCTCCTTGGGGGGAAGAGACTGCAAGAAACAAGTCACTCCATCCCAGTCCAGCCCATCCATCCCAGCCATTGTCTACCTTGCGAAGGATCTTGATTTCGTCGTCATTCGCGTCCAAAATCAGGTGCTCAAGGTGTACAAAGTGCGGGTGTCGGGTGGGAATCGGTAATCAGAAATAGATGTGATTAACGTGAACACTTGTCCAGGAACACCATTTAATTGGATTCGGTTCTCGCTTCTGTTTTTCAATCGTCCACCACGTGATGATGGTTCTGCTCTTACCCGGTTGCATCGATGCAATCAATGCACCTGATTTTTTCATTCCCGTGTGTTCCGTCACCAATCAGCTTGTCGAACGCTCGCCAAGCGGCTTAAGCACCCAAGCAAGCACTCCACCGAAGCGGTCATGAGGAACAGGTGGCTTGGCAAGCGATAGCAAGCTTATTGGTAATGCAAGGGAACACACCTCCGGCTCTGGTGCAAGTTATGCTTCGTGGCTTCCACAAGAGGTGGTGGTGGTGGTTGTTGTTGCTGCTGTAGTTGCTGCTGCTGTTGCTACTGTTGCTGTTGTTGTTGCTGCTGCTGTTGCTTTTTTTTCTTCTTCTTGTTATCCTTGTCATTATCTCCACCAACTAAAGTGGATGGAGGTTATGGTTTCATCCCCGTCTGTTTGTCTGTGAGCAGGATATTTCAAAAAGTTGTGGACGGATTCGGACGAAACTTGGTGGACGGGTTGGGTGTGTGACGAGGACGAACTGATTCGATTTTGGTTGAGGTCACGCTACCGAGTCGGCCCATCAGTGGGACACAAAACGTGACGTGTTCAGCCTGGAGGAGGGATTCCCTCGACCGAGTGCCAGACCAGTTATTGTTTTTTTACTCCATGCACCTCTTGACTCCAGAGGGAGGTCGATGACCGGTTGTTCGAGTTTGCCGAAGCAGTCCTTGAGTGGTGGAGCAATTTAAAGTTTAGCCAGGCACCATGACACAATGACCTACTCTTTTCCAAAAGTGCCCCAGGCCCTTTTTCTCCACAACCGCTTGTCGGATCGAGATGAAATTTTCACCAGAGGAGAGAATGTTGTCATGATTATTATGACGTCATAGGTCACGTGGTGTGGCATTCATGTTGGAAAAATGTTGGACCTCTGTATCTCTGAAACCGCACGAAGGGGAAAAAATTGAAACCTGGCACACGGAAAGTACTTCTCATGTGAAATGTGATTTTAAAAAATGACATCATAGGTGCCTTCGTTTATGATGTCATAATTGCATATGTAAAACACTACATTTGATCGGTGTGAACATTTTTGAGGGTCATCTAGGGATAAAATGATCCACAGAAAAATTTTGATGATGTCATCGGTCACATGATTCGACAGCCATATATATATATATATATATATATATATATATATATATATATATATATATATATATATATATATATATATATATATATATATATATATATATATATATATATATATATATATATATATATATATATATATATATATATATATATATATATATATATATATATATATATATATATATATATATATATATATATATATATATATATATATATATATATATATATATATATATATATATATATATATATATATATATATATATATATATATATATACATATACATACATATATATATACATACATATATATATATACATATACATACATATATATATATACATATACATACATATATATATATATATATATATACATATACATACATATATATATATATATACATATACATACATATATATATATATACATATACATACATATATATATATATATATATATATACATATATATACATATACATACATATATATATATACATATACATACATATATATATATATATATATATACATATACATACATATATATATATATATATACATATACATACATATACATATATATACATATACATACATATATATATATATATATATATACATATACATATATATATACATACATACATACATATATATATATATATATATATATACATATAAATACATATATATGTATGTATATATATATCTATATATATATTGTTGTGGTTGACCAAATTCGCAAACCACCATTCAGGTCCCTTAGGTGAGATATCTCGGTAAGTATATGTGTAGTTAGGCCCAAACCCGTTGTCTAGAGGGAATAAATGTCATTCATGAGGGCTGCGACTCTTCAGGATAGCCGTTTTTCTTTTACTATCTTTATTTTGGACGAACCGCCGTTATTACCACCACCAACCACGTCTCAACAGCCATCACAACAACCACCAACCACAACGCCGCTTCACCACAACCGCCACGACCTTTACCGTCACAACTCGCCACCATCGCATCACCGTCATCTCGCGCCACTCGTGGGCACCGATGCTGGACTCATGTAGAGCGCGCACCGAGCAGCGTGTTCAAAAGCATCGCGGACTTTCCGCAGAAAAACGGATCAAAAACGACTCACGCCCACTTTTGTTCCGTCCAATCGGTGAGCGAGGGGCGATTTGGCCCCGCCTCCAGGGCGTTGGAGGGCGGTCGCTATATGCAAATTCATGGATCAAAAAGCATTCACGCCCACTTTTCCTCGGGCCAATGGGGAGCCAGCAAGAGAGGTGAAAGGTCGGAGGCAGAGGGTCAAAGATGAAGGAGCGAGGCCACGGGGGATATAAGGGGCCGCGTTCGTCAGTCGAGGCAGTTCAGTTCGCAGGAGGAAGAGTTGAGTTGGAAGCGGAGGAAGAGTTGAGTTGAAGTGGCAGTTCAGTGCAGTTGGGAGTTCGCGGAGTCGGAGTGAAGAGGACGGGGCTGTGGAGAGGCGGCGGCGGCGAAGGCGGACAAGGGGGTGCTCGTGTCGGATTCGGGGAACTGCGGAGAGAAAGGCCGGCGGCGCGACGGAGGTCGTGGTGGAGACGCTCGTCGCGGGACCCGCGATTTTGTGAAATCCTCCTTTCCCCGAGCATCAGCAACCCCCTCCTGTTTCCCCCCCGCGCTGAGATAGTGCAACAAAAGGGGGCCCCCTTCCCACCCCCTACCAGACACTGTCCACGAGGCCCGCGGAGTTGAGGCACCACCGCCGCTCCGCGTCCCATCATCAGACGGGTAGGCCCGACACGGTCTCGGCCCCATGCCCGCCTACCCCCTCATCCTGGAGGGTGGTTCTCTTTTCTTTTGCTTTGGGAATGTGTGTTGTCGGCGCCGTCTGTGAAGTAAAATTGTATAAGTGTTGCCGAGTGCCCGGTAGTCGGATCGATCTGCATTGTCGCATTTGCTTTTTGTCTTCTTCTTTTCCATGTGCTTTTGGTGGAATTGTATATGTGTGCTTTCCGTTCATCGCGAAATAAATGTGCTTATTATTGAACTGTTTTCCCGCTTCGCTTTGTCATTTCTTTCATTGAATCCCCATCTTGCTTCACGTAAAGGGTTGGTCGTGGGCTAAGACGCCCGATAATTAATCGAACCGTCGAGGCCGACGAATAACACCGCTCCGTTATCCCGATAGTACGGAACGGGTCACTTAAGTGGCCCGTGTCCGAAGTCGACCTGCGGCGAGGTGCCATCGCCCGGTCTACCCTCCGTGTGGGTATTAGGTAGGTCGAATTTGGCGAGCAACCCTATCCCACGCGGGGGCCGATTGGCTCGATCGCGGTGAGACCGAAAGGTCCACCCGTGACTGGTTCCCGGCGTTAGTCCGAGAGGGTCACGACTGGATTGTCCGTCCGGTGGGCGACGTTCCGCGATTCGAGTTACGTGGCCGTTCGCACGCTGGCGGGCACGAATCCGCGACACTGGTGTCAGGAGTGGGATATAAAACCATCGCCCTCCTCACGGCACTGGTAACGGAGAACGGGAAAACGGGCTCTCCTGTCTCCAGCTAAATTCACGGGAATCGGTCCAGGGGTGAGAGGAGCGACCCCCGATTCCCTCCAAATTACGAGCAAGCTAAGTTAACCCTTTAAGAGAAGCAAGATGGCGTCTCAAGGTGAGCGGGAGCCGGGGGTATTAGAAACGGATGTAGAATGTGTGGAGTCCATGGTCCAGGATGGAATCCCTGTGCAGGAAATGTTGATTGTGCAGGAACACGGACTCGCCCAACTGAACCCAGAGCCCGAAATGGGTGCGGCAGCGGCCGCGGTGTATGACACCTCCCCTCCCCTCTCCACCAAAACCCTTCCCCAACCCCTGCCGAAACGCCTCACCCAAGCGCACCCGACATGGCCCAGCTATTCACCATGCTGGCACAAATGAATGCGGAAATGACAGCAAGGATGGATGCGAATACACAAAAGATGAATGCGGAAATGACAGCGAAGATAAATGCGAACATGAACGAAAGGATGGATACAAATACAAATGAAATGAAAAACGAAATGAACAAGCAAATAAACGGAATGGAAGCAAACATGAAGGAGGAAACGAAAAAGCTACGGGGTGAGACACAGAACATGGGCCGATGCCTGCAGGCGGGCATGAAGGCCGTGACCAGGGAGATCAAAATAGAGACTCCACGTGTAGAAGCGAACGAACTGGGAGGGGGTGCAACGGTGACCGAAAGGGAAAAATTAAAAGGGGAGACCAAAACGTGCGAGACGAGACACAAGGGCGTGACAAGGGAAATAGTAATAGTTGAGACAAGGGAGGTAAAGGGTGAAGAGGTGACCGAGTTGGCAGAGACACGGGAGACAAAAAAATAGAGGAGAGACTGCACGATGAAGACGGGTAAGTGACGCACACACACACACACGGAGGTAGTGGAGGATAATGAGGTTGAGCTGGCGGACCGTGCAGGGACCCGGTGCGAGCAGCGGGATAGCCTCCTCCAGGAACGAGGGGAGGGAGTATGCCCCCTTGAGGCAAGTCACGACCAGGTGAGTTCGGTCGTGCTTTGCGAGGTTGAGGGGACGAGTGCTGTGGACGGGTGCACGCCGAGCTTGGGGGGTATAGAGGCCCCGGAGACCCTTGTGGGGACACGAATCCCCAGTGTGGTTGTCCCTGTGTGTGTGGTGCAAGGTGTGAGTACGTCCCCGTGTGTGGAAGCGACCCCGTGTGTGAGTGGTGTGGTGGCGATGGTGCCGGAGTACGTGCTTCCCAGCACGCCGTGTGTGGATGAGGCACCGTGTGTGAGTGAGGCCGTGTGTGTGGATGAAACGGCCAGTGTGGATGAGGCACCGCGGGTGAGTGCCCCCGCGTGTGTGAGTGAGGCACGGTGTGTGGATGAGGCACCGCGGGTGAGTGCCCCCGCGTGTGTAAGTAGTATGGTTTGTGTGAGTAGTGAGGCACGCGTGAGTGAACGGCCGAATGCAAGGGAGACCGTGTGTGTGAGAGAGCGGTATGAGAGGGAGATGTCGGTTGGCATGCGGGAGCACGCAGCCGCGTCTCCCGGAGTGAATGTAATGGAATGGAGTGTGAGCGTCGAAACACGCAGGTGTGCGTGGGTCGAATGGCGACGACGGCGACATGTAAGGAAAGAAAGCCGAGTAGCGGCTGTAGTTGTTTCGGGGACCGTGCCGGGTTCACCCAGCAGTGAGCACGCGGTCCGTGCTGTGCAACGCACGAGACCTCCACGTGCTCGCTTGCGAGAGTGAAGTCCCGGTCCGGAAACGCACGCGGTGGATTTGCCGATCCCGCGGACGGACAAAGTTTAGGCAGGATTACGGATTTGGACCGGACGGGTTCTCCACGCGATCGTGTGTGTTAAGCTCCAACGGGCAAAGCACATGTGTTCGCGTGGGGAACCCCTCGAGACGTGGGGCTTGTTTTTTTTATGCGCACGGTGACGCCATGGCTGCACGTGGGGTTGGAATCCGGCAGGAGGGGTATCCCTGCCGGATGGTACCGTCCAAGGAGGGACGAGGAACACGTGCAGCTGCATGACGTCACGGGCAGGTGCAAAGTGCGCGAGCTGTGGGTTGCCGTGCTGGTGATGCGCATGAAAAAAAAAAAAAAACAAGCCTCACTTTCGGGTGCACAGGATTCCTGGGCAAGGGGTGGAAGACCCCCTTACCGGGGCACAGGATGGAAACTAGTTAGGAGGAAGGGTTAGCTTAGCTAGACCGACTTCATGGGGCAGGGGTAAGTCCTCATGGAGTCCGTGGAATGGATTAGGTAGAGGGATTTAGTGAGCTTTAGGTTGGGAAATTGATTAATGGGATTATTTGAGGACATGGACAGACTTGTGAATGTGTAGAGGGGACGTAGCTTAGCTACGTAGTGTTAAAAGGAACGTGCTGTAGTTTAAGGGATGACGTGGGAGCACGAGTTAGTTAGGGGATGCAGATAGAAGGATGGCAGAGTTCAGCGGTGTGTGTGTGTTGAAGAGTTGTGGGTTGTGAGGTGAGTACGTGTACATGTTGAGTGAGTGAGGCCAGCGGGTCTGTGTGTATGGAGCGAATGGGGAATGCATGGTGCGATGAGTGATTGGGGGGAGGAGTGACTCCCGCCCAAGGACCCCGGGGTCAGTGTAGAGTGAGTTAGCTGGGTTAGTCAAATTGAAAAATGGAGGTCGTTTTGTTGTTGGTGGGAAAGTAGGCTCGAGACCCATTTGGAGGGGTGCAGGAGCCCTGTTGACGGGCTTGGGAGCGTGGCTGCGAAAGGTGAGTATCGCTGAGTGGGTACCCCGGGCACCAGGCTAGTCGGCCGCGGTAGGCCATGGGCCCATGGGGGGCCGGGATAGAGTAGTGGGCACGGGTGCGCCTGCTTGGTGCGGGGGCCCGGGGCGCCATTAGCCGCGTGGGCAGTGTTGTGGGCATGGGTGACCCTCGGAAAGGGGCCCGGGAAGCCAGCCTGCCACGTGTGCGTTTCAGGGGAGGTGCCATGGGGGGCACTCCCCGGTGTTAGGGAGCTGGTAGGCTCGGAGGCAGTGTAGTGCCCGGGGGTGCCATAGCGGGAGATTCGGCAGAGGGTCGTGCCTGCCAAAGGGAGCCACGTGTCCCAGCCATGAGACCGTGTGAGGGCACGGAGAGAAAATTGGGGGGCGAGGCCCGAAATTGTGAGGACACCAACACAGGCGACGGGAATCTGGGTTGTTAGAACCAATAGTTTAAGCGAGAGGCGCTTGTTGAAAGCCCCGGGGTAGTTTAACAGTGAAATGGTTAGGGTAGATTAGGAAGTGTACCCCTCCGCACCATCCATCCCCTCGCTCTCGTTGTGGGCCGCTGGACCCACTTTGGTTATAGATCGCCGAACTCTGGGGAGGCCATTCTGAGGCTTCGTTGGGCCTCGATACAGGACGTTAGCTCTCCCTTATTCCCCTCCGGGAAGGGAACGTAGGGGTTGGGAGTAGGCTAGGTGACAGGATAGGTTAGCCGAACAAGGATGATAAAGGGGGTTAGGGGACGATTTATAGTGGGGAAGTAAAAAAAAAAAAAAAAAAAAAAAGTTGCGGCTAAATTGGGGTTTGACAAATTAAGGGAGTGGGTATGTACAGTGACAGGCAAAGGCGATAGGTGGGAGGGAGACAGGTAGGTAGGTCCGAGCCCGCCTTCCAAGTGGCCAGCACCACCGCACTCCCTCCACCAACCTCCACGGAACGGCAAAGGCTGGCCAACTTCATCGGCAGCTGTTGTTTTGCTGCAAGGCCTGTGCCGGCTGGATCGTCTGCAGCTGCTGTGCTGCAAGGCCTGTTGCCGGCCGGATCATCTGCAGCTGTGGTACTTCAAGGCCTGTGCCGGCCAGTTCATCTGCCGGCTGTGTTTGCCTGCAGCGGCCTTCTTCTGCGGGCTGTGTTTGCCTGCAGCGGCCTTCTTCTGCAGGCTGTGTTTGCCTGCTGCCTTTACCATGCCATGCCCACTGCCCCCGTTCACCAGCCCCGTTCAATTTTTGCTTTGCCCCCCCTGTTCATTTCCATGTGCGCCAGGATCCGCAAGGCAACAGTTTGCAAGCTGCAAGAACTGCCCTGTTGGCAGCTACAACACGGGCCTGCAGTGGCGGCCCGTGCACCGTGTTTGCGTCCATCCATTCATCCATCCATTCGTTGTGTTCATTGCGTGTGCCACTTGAGCTGGCACGGAGACTGCATTTGTGCAGCCCATGCACCGTTGTGGTTCACTGCGTTCAGTTCAAACCATTCATCTATCCATTCGTTGTGTTCATTGCGTGTGCCACTTGAGCTGGCACGGAGACTACGTTTGTGCAGCCCATGCACCGTTGTGGTTCACTGCGTTCAGTTCAAAAGGGAAGGCCTTGGACTGCGTGTGAGCAGCCAGCCACGTTCCCTGTCACCTGCATTGTTTTGAGCCAGAGACTGCATGCGAGCAGCCTGGCTCCCTGCTAACTGCTTTCTTTTGCAGAGTTCATTGATCCTGGGCCATGGTTTAGTGTAAAATTTGTAAGTTAAGGTTAAGATGCACTGTAAATATGAGTGCGTCCCCGGCATGTTTGTCTTAGCGCCGGCAATTTTATTTAAGTCGTCCGTGTGAGTGAGTTTGTTTAGGTAGTTACGCAGCCCTCAGGTTATTTATTTTGGGGACACGAATACCATGAATGTCGCACTCAGGGATCCGTAGGTAAAATGTACTAGGGGAAAACTACACATGATGGCACACGAAATTTGACGACTCGGGACGAGTCTGTAAAAAGGGGAGGGGGTAGTGTTGTGGTTGACCAAATTCGCAAACCACCATTCAGGTCCCTGAGGTGAGATATCTCGGTAAGTATATGTGTAGTTAGGCCCAAACCCGTTGTCTAGAGGGAATAAATGTCATTCATGAGGGCTGCGACTCTTCAGGATAGCCGTTTTTCTTTTACTATCTTTATTTTGGACCAACCGCCATTATTACCACCACCAACCACGTCTCAACAGCCATCACAACAACAACCACCAACCACAACGCCGCTTCACCACAACCGCCACGACCTTTACCGTCACAACTCGCCACCATCGCATCACCGTCATCTCGCGCCACTCGTGGGCACCGATGCTGGACTCGTGTAGAGCGCGCACCGAGCAGCGTGTTCAAAAGCATCGCGGACTTTCCGCAGAAAAACGGATCAAAAACGACTCACGCCCACTTTTGTTCCGTCCAATCGGTGAGCAAGGGGCGATTTGGCCCCGCCTCCAG
>NC_140961.1:51041350-51098850 GCF_056783735.1 Eptatretus burgeri
TAATTTGCTGAAGTCGGCGACAAACTCTACCTGGTGGTCGCCAGTATGACACGTTAGCTTTTTTTTCCACCGAGTACCTCTATAAAGTATGTACAATTATAATGTGCGTACATCTATAAAGTACGTACTATAAAAGCGTTTCTATCCATAAAATACATCCGATTGGAACGTGAATCTCTGCAATAATGCTTCAAAGGTTTGTTTATCCGCTGTATGAACTTAAACCTACGTCGTCAATGCATCGTCTTGAAACCAAACAACACATTTCAAAAGAAGTCCTGAATCGCTGATTGCTCTTTCTAGTTAGAGTTGTGTTTTTTTTTGTTTTGTTTCAGTATTACATATAGTAATGGAATCCAGTACCAAGGACAGGGCAATGGCAGAAAGCTTCAGTGAGGATTGTTAAATCCATATGGAGATGTAAAAGAGAAATGCAAAAATTCCAAAAAGATCTCAGCAAAAATACAAAAACAATAAATTTTTTTTTTTTTTTAAAAAGCAACAAAGTTAAGGGAACACGTTTTACATCAGATAAGAAGTCCTCTGTGTTGAGATTTAAAAAAGGTTGTGTTTGACTGCCGGATGAGGTGCATTGAAAAGGATGGAGATTGTGTGTAATAATCCAATGTAAATGTGGTTTATTAATTATATTTATATTATGTTGTTGCAGTGAAGGAAAAATGTAGAAAAAGCGATGAAGGTGAAAATTGATAGGAGAGCTTGAATCCTTCTTCCAAGGGATGATTGCCCAGCCAACCAAGACGCACTCCTGCAGAAATGTGACTTGTCATAAATGCGCCCGACTCATGTATATTGCATAGGGGGACACTCAGCCGAACTCCCTAAAGTGCACTCTGTGAAGGCGTGCCACAACCTGTACACCAGCGTCTGCTTGAGGGCTTGGAGAGGAGAAGGGGCTACGCCGGTCATGCGGCTGCAGAGGGGGGCGCGGGCGAGCGAGGGGCGGCCAAGAGTGTTGAGGCCAAAAAATCGATGGCAATTTATAATTCACCAACATGACCTATCAGCTTCTTTCTTTTCTTTAACAGCATTGCTCCTTTTTTTTTTTTTCCTGCTCAGCATCCACCTCGACATCCCTCACAAGTCATAACCACTGACTAATGATCTGACAGTCCCTCTTTACTCCATACTTGAACATCATGATTCAAACTCGTACCTTCAATTCTGCATCAACAATGACCCAAACGACAGGCGTTACATCAGCACGATTTTACCTTTTATCCACATCTTAGTGTCTTCATATTATTTTGACCAGGTTGGCAATATGACCTCCATGTATGCACACTCTCCTCTAAGCTGTCTATCCTGGGTTCGAATCCTTACCAGTTACCGATGGACGTTAAACTTGGTGTTCCGTCCTGCCGGCATGAGTTGGTGAACATTAAAGATCCCACGGTGTCCTTCGCAAAGAGCAGGCGAGCTATTGCCGACACCATGAACAAATTCCAAATTCCAAATTCCTGCCCGTAACCACTTAGTCAAAAATCAGGTCTGGCCAGCCAGTTCGTGAAAGACACCGTGGGATCTTTAATGATCACCACTGACCCAGTGCTGGCCGACGGGTCCTCTGGTTTAATGTCCTTCCAAGGAAGGATGTCCTTTAATGGTACACTCATTGATGCCTCACCCTGCATGCTCAACACCAGGCTGACAATTTATAGCCGGGTCAGGATTCAAACCCAGGCGAGACCACTCGGCGGTAAGTGTACATTCTTCTAGGCTATCCTGCTTGCCCGATATCCAGTCTTGTGTACAAAACGTTTGACATAATATTAACAACCTCTCCGAAAATATGGTTCTGCAGCCACGATTGCCTAAAGTGCTGCCCAGACAACACATAAATATTCGATAATTATTTAAATCTCGTTCCCTGTGGATATACATTGCCTTGAATTCATTTCCGTTGAAAATATTTTGTTTTCTTGTTCTGCCTGTGGGGGTTTCGAGCTGTGTGATGGCATAAAAAAACCTTCCATGATATTTTTTAGATCTTCGTGGAGGATCTCCAAGTCTTACTCACGTTGTTGTTCTTGTGGACTTTTTTGTTTCACAACCTACAGTTTTTATCGAAACTTCCTGAAACTTGACGTATATATGTAAAAATACCCTGCGCAGACAGTAACCATCTCCGATTTTGGAAATTCCTCCTAGAAAAAAAAGTTATGACGTCAAAATATCTCCGCTAATGGAAATCGCCTAAAAAATTATCTCAAACTAGGCAAGCTTTATGAATTCTGTTTGCGGGAATCGAACAGGGCATTAGCAGAGATGAATTACCGCACATATGATACATCACTATGACGTCATATCAATTTTTATGACGTCATTCCTATTTTTTGATATTTTTTGTTTCACAACCCAGAGTTTTCATCGGATCTTCGTGAAACTTGCCATGTATATGCAGAAAGCCCACGCGCAGGCAGTAACCATCTCCGGTTTTGGAAATTCTTCCGAGAAAAAAAAGTTGACGTCATAATGTCGCCGCTAATGGGAATCGCCTACACCATTATCTCCGAAACTAGGCAAGCTGTTTAAATTTTGTTTGCGGTAATCAAGCCGGGCATTAGCACAGATAAATTTATCACAAACCTGATACATCACAATGACGTCATATTCGTTTTTATGACGTCATCATTTGGAGGACGAGGATCTTAGCTCATTTGAGCTCGTTTAAAACCAAGATGGACGGTGACAGAACCAGAGGACATCGTTGGAGAGTGAATATAAGAGGAGGGTTAGGACAGAACCAAGAGAGGGTTATGTCACACAAGGAGTGAACGCATGGAAATGTGGCAGCAGTAGAGACAGTTGATTGATTTAAACTGTATTTGGAAAAGTATTTATAGTGGGGCAACTTAGCTAAATATAGCATAACAATTGTGCATTTTGTGAGGAAAGCACCAAATTTGGCACACTAGTAGCCTAACATATTATGAACAGATTTGGATATTGGGCCATCTCAAATTCAGCCGCTGATGGCTGTGGCAGCCATTTTCCACTGCCATCAAAAATTTTGAGATGGCCCAATATCCAAATCTGTTCAAAATATGATAGGCTACTAGTGTGCCAAATTTGGTGCTTTCCTCACAAAATGCACAATTGTTATGCTAAGTTGCCCCCACTATTAACTAAACAACGGGTGGAGATGGGAGCAGGCATATTGACAGCAACGGTACATGGATTAAGATTAGGCAGGTGTGATTGAGTTTCGATGTCGGCGAGTTTTAGACGTCCGATTGTTTTGCGTTCACATCGTTTTTTCGTGGAAATGTGCGGTTAATTCGTTAATTCGAAAATAATATGTAGAACGAAGGGGTCACATGCATAGTGTTGTGTCCCTGGGTCTTCGGAAATGTGGAACACGACATAGGCTTGATTGGCCGAGCGGCCTCCTTTGTCTGGGTTTCCTTGCGTTTCCTTCATCTGAATTGAAACAGTATTGTACCAACAAAAAAAAATAATGTAATATTTGCCAGTTGTAAATCCGTTTGGGTTACGGTAACATCTAACACCCAACTCGAATCCAAAATCCATTTGGGTTAGGGTAACGGCTCATCACATTGCACCCAAGCGCTACGAATATTCCTCCAAAAGGGCCTGTCAACTTGGATTATGGAACAAAAGATAGCCATCCAAATCAGGAGTGTGGCATCCATTTTGTTTGGAGATACAAGGTCGGTAAACACAACTTAGGATATCAAAGCGAGAGAAGTAAAATCGGATTGCTCTCGGACGGTTGGACAAAGTGGTGTGTCCGTTAAGTGCTTTTAATTGACTTCCAGGTGTTTTCTTTCGATTCTAGAAGTAGTTATCTTCACATCTTGTTCTATATATGTCTTTTTTTTTTCAGATTAAAAAAAAAAATCCTATATTTATTTTGTCGACACGATAAACTGATGTCACAGGGCTCCACCGTCGTTTCAGTTGCGTGCCTCGGATCAACCTTTTGTCTTGCCGCTTGGCCTTTCTTCACTTGCTGGAGAAAATCAATTAAATGTGAGTTTAGATTCAAGGAAATACCTTCTATGAAGAGCAATCTTGGTATATATATATATATATATATATATATATATATATATATATATATATATATATATATATATATATATATATATATATATATATATTTAACTTCTTTCTCGGTAAAAAGGCTTCCAAAAACACTTCAGAACAAAACCACAGCTGAAAACTGATTGCAGATGTAACCTTTGGCAATCCCAAGTGACCACTGCACCCAGCTCTTCTGGTTAAGGGCCTATGAACTACGATAGGTTTCACCTCCTCACTCACTCCGACTTCTCCCCTCCTACCCCCATTGTCTCTCCCCTCCTCCATTGACTGTAAATAATTCAGCTTTAATTGAGGTGCAGTGAAAAGCTTTTAACAGCTTGAAATGGACTAGCCTGTTGACAGCCCTGTATTAATGGAAAGGATGTATGCCTGAGAGTCTGGTCAAAAAGCACCTGTTATAGAAAGTCGTGAGGCATATGGTGAGGAGAAGGTAGAAGGGAGGGTTGCCCATAACCTGTGAAATGTTGACATAAATTTTAAAAGAGCCAGGAATCGAGAACAGTATAGAATGTAAAGTCTCAGTCTGATCAACACCGTCTTATGGTGGTGATTGAACCGATTTTGTGGGGATAGGCATGGCTGGTTTCCAGAGCAGGCCTTCCTGCTGTGTGCTAAATAACTCCTCAAGGCTTTTGGCACACCATCTGTTAAAGGATTCAGAACAGGTGTTAAAAGGTCTCTTGGCCACATTTCTACGCGTGTGCAGCCTAACAGATGAGAGGAGCACAGAAGTATTGTAGTGTAAGCGAAGTGATTAAACCCTTAATTTATGTCTAAAACCGACAAAGGAGAACAACTGGGGGAAATAAAAACGAAGCATTTTCCCATTTGAAAGTCCTCCTGGCTCCGAGAAGCCTGGGTGAAGCTATTTTCTTGCTTGCTGAGGGCGCCAGATAGGAGGGTGCGAGTGCTGCGTGAGCTGGAGATGTGCCCAAAGGCATCTATCTGTCGGATGGACATTCTTCGAGGTTCATTCAAGGTTCTTTGTCCTCTTCTCAAAGAACCCATCGTTCTTAAAGGTAATCAATCAATTTCTATTTCCCATCAAGTTTCCTTTTGGTGGTGCATAAAACACTGATATGAACGGATACAACCACGTTTAGTGCGTTTCTAAAAGTGGAAATACAAAGTGTTTTGAAGCAACTACATTTAAAATTAATGATTGAATCATCATCGTCGTCGTCAGTTGGCCATACTCTTTGCAGAGCGGTGTTGCCGAAGCAGTCTCTTCGAATGGGTTAATGCTTGGTTGGTTTACCGTTGCCTTCGCAGCGGTCAATCAGAGCAGGAACTTGTAAATTGTTCAGGGTACCTGTGATAACTCTTTACGAAGGACATCGTGGGATCTTTAATGTCCACCGATTAATTCCAGCAGACTTGTCCTCCAGTTTAACACCCAAATCCCCCTCTCCAAAGGACGGCACACACGTTCGTGCCTCGTCCACCATGTAAAACACTAGGACGACAATTTATAGCTGGGTTGGGATTTCAACACAGGCTAGATAGTGGAGGTGAGTGTGCGAACCTCTAGGGCAGGGGTTCCCAAACCCAAGGGCCAAGGTCGTGACCTGAACTTGGGTCATGAGGGCCTTCTGATGGGTCGTGGAGGACTAAGCGCCGCTTGATTTCTCAGCGGTGTACCATATTCAAACGATGGCAGCTTGCCAACTTCTCACAAATCACAGTTTTTGAGGGACGTTATTTACATCAAAAGTGTTTCCTCTGACAGTTTTTTTTTATGGTAGGTACTGGTACCATTTGGGTCATGGACAAAAAAGTTTGGGAACCCATCTATGCTCTCGGGCCTAGGCTATGTTGACAGCTGCAATGATTGCATAAGACACATTTAATATGTGATGGAGTAATGTATTATCGAAGAGTGAATTCAATATCCATCTTTGATGATAGAGTTACTTCGACTTCTGTAGAACACCAACAAGATCCTTGCTAACTCCACCACCGATGGTGGATGGAGGTTATGATTTCACCCCTGCCTGTTTGTTTGTTTGCCTCTCTGCGAGCAGGATATCTCAACAAGTTATGGACGGATTCAGACAAAATTTGGTGGAAACGTTGGGTGACAAGGATAAATTTATTATAATTTGGTGAAGATCTGATTCCAGATCCAGATACGAGAATTTTTTTAAATGATTCCTCACCATTGAGAGGTACAGCCAAAAATGAAATATAGCACAATATCTCAAAAGGTTATGGACGGATTTGGATGAAACTTGGTAGATATGTTGATTGTGTGACACAATAATTTTTATTATTTTGGTGTAGATCTGAATCCAGATACGAGAAATTTTAGAGACATTTTTTTTTTTGGAGAAACACGTCCATATGCTATCACGAACTCGGATCCAGATATGAGATGACACTCCTCGGTTATTTGTGTCTCCTGAGGTTTCGAGGGCGACGTGGCTGGGGAGGAAATGCTTGGACGAGCATGGTAAAATGCTTCGTCGGCGGACGCAACAAGCTTGGAGGCCTGTGACCTGGAACAAGGCCTCACGGTTGGTTATTTCTCAGACGTGCTGTGTGCAGCCTCGGACGAACGCTATTCTGAGAAGCAAATGATGAACACAAGGTAGAGTTTCCAGCACAGGTATCCCCAAGGTGAGAAACTGTTTCTAACATACTGGGGAAGGGCCGGGGGAAGGGAAGAGACTTCAACAAATGAAACTTGGGCATAAAGTGTTGGAAAAAAAGGGAAAAGGAACTAATTATTATCGGACACCGACCCCTTATACTCAGGCTGTGAGTTGGCACTGCACAGGTGGAATGTGCACTGCAAAGAATAAAACTAAAGTCTGCACCTCCTCTCGTGAGAAGAAAGACGATCTCACAAGGAAACGGGGATCTGCACCAAGCCAAAAGGCTGTGGAGGTGCTTCCTGTTTAAAAAAAACGAAACTCAACAAGAGGAACCTAAACAATGAGTGCTGGAGCACAGAAGAATAGGAGGCCATTCTCCACTGTAAGGTCTGCTCAAGACATGGAGAGCAAGGGATGGCCAATAGGGTAGCTATATTCATGGACCAGATGAAGAAGACCAGATTGGCCACCAGAGCAGAGACGGTGCCATCCCACAGATTCGAAAAAGTTGCATCCTCTGCATATAAATTCCAAAATAAAATAAAACAGATAACAGTGAAGGCCTGACGACTAGCAGTAGAAGCTATGAGGAAGGTGGGAGCTGAGGGCTCACCAGGCCACGATGGAGGGGCTCTGCAGCCGAGCCAGGGTTTGGAATGCGGAGTGTCACTGGGGACCCATTGGTGAAGGTGAGGTGACACAGAGGGGGAGGAGACACAGAACCTCCTTGATGAGGAGAGGGAACAGACCCGACTTACCATGGTGGACTGAGTGAAAACACATACACAGAAGGAGGGGATAAAAACGAGAACGGAGGATGATAATGGGCAGAAGGACAGAGGGGACCAGAGGGGTGTAGGAGAAGAGGAGGATGAGTGATGATGAGGAACAGCTAAGATTGGAAGAAAAGCTGGAAAACAAAATAGTGGAGATTAGATTGACACCACTCGGGGAGAGACCACAGCTTTCCAGAATATATAACAACAATCGGACAAAGATACTAGTTATAGTCCAGTGGATTACCTCAACATATTAAAGCAATTGTTCATTTTTTGATAAAAGCACTAAAATTGGCACAATCATGGAATATTATACACGAGACAATTTCAGATATGGAGGCACTTCAAATTTTAACTCTGTCGGGCAGGGCAGCCATTTTCCAAAATGGTGGCCATATGGCATTCACAATGTAGATATGCCGCTCGAGATGTCACTTTATGATTCTAAAAGTAGTTTTAAAGGTGTAAGTTGGTCATACTATTGCACCAGAATATCAAACAGAGGGTTACATAAAATATATATGGCCGCCATTTTATGAAAATGGTGGCGATTTGTTGAAAATTTCAGTACTAACTCAATCACATTACAAATGAATTTAATAGCGACCACAATCAACCTAATAATGTGTTACATGTCTTTGCAGAGTATGGTGGTGGTGGTGGTGGTGGTGGATGGTGGATATTGTGATGCAGAGGTGGCGGTTGCAGTAATAGGTGACCCGATAGCACATTATAGCGACTGAGACACTTAATTAATCATGTCAAAATGGTTCAAACTTGTGGACACAAGTGCATCGCCTGCATATCAACAGCCAGCTCATACGAACTGGGAACTTTGTGTTATATGCCAGGAGCAAACAATGGAGTCGCTTCGATGCCCGGCACTGTCGAAACGGTCAGACATTGGAAGAGGGTACAAGTCACTTGCTGATAACCTTGTCAAATTCAATGAACTAAGACAGTTACCAAGAACATTGCAGTCGGACAGAATAGATGGTGGTTCTGGTTTTGAAGCTGCTATGGTTGCCAACGAGGCCGAGTGGCATCACACATGCATGCTCCGCTACAACAGTACAATGCTGCGAAGAGAAGAGAAAAGAACGATGCCAAGTGAAGCACCTACGTCGAGTGGAAGTGGTGATACTCCATGCAAACGGACTAGATCGTGTCCTGCTAGCACAGAAACAATTGCAAGCGAGCCTTCATGCTTCTTCTCTGGACATTTGGCTGGTAATGATGGCCTTCATGAGGCTTCAATATTTCAGATTGACCGCAATGTACGGGCAAATGCAGCAGTTGTTGATGATACTGAGCTATTGGCCAGGCTCAGTATGGGTGACATGGTGGCATTGGAAGCCAAATACCATACAAAGTGTTTGCTGGCCCAATATACAATCGCGCAAGAAAGGTCAAGGCAGATGCACAGCAAGGGACAGATAACGAACGTGTAATTTCCGGAATCGCCTTTGGTGAACTTGTGATGTACATTGAAGAAACTCGCCTGGAATCAGGAACTGCACCAGTCTTTAAGCTTGCTGATCTGGCACATCTCTGCATATCAGGAATGGAACAGTTGGGAGTTGCACACGACAAAAGAGTAAATACCACACGACTGAAGCAAAGACTCTTGGCCCAGTTCCCAGACCTGCGTGCTCAGAGTAAGGGGAGAGATGTTGTGCTGGTATTTGATGAAGATATCGGTGCTGCATTAGGCAAAGCCTGTGATGGGGACATTGATAGTGACACTGCTCACCTTGCACGTGCTGCACACATTGTACGTCAACACATGTTCGAAGACTCAGTGCTTTTCAATGGGGCATTTGATGAAAGGTGCCAGGAGAACTCTGTGCCAAACCTTTTGCTTGCCTTTGTAAGCATGGTGCTGGAGGGCCCCAGCATCAAGGACCAAAGCCTGGTGTCTTCGACACCAGCAACACTGGCTATTGCCCAGCTTCTGAAATATAACTGTGTCAAGTACAGGTGAACCCAGAAAAAACACTACTCCATCAGTCAGACACGATACCTCCAAGGAAACACCTCTTCCAACATACCTTGGGCTCGATGTTCGTTCACTTGTGAGTGTAATCGAGGAACTGGGCAACCCTTTTGATGAGAACCAAGACTTGTCCTTGATACCAAAGAAATTGCAGACACTTCAGTATTGAAGACAGTCTGTACTGCCAAGAATCTCGGCCAAGAACAGTTTGATCAATTCACAAAGGAACGTCTCCTCGACAGGAACAAGTTAATCGATGATGTAGTTCACCGTAATAAGCTACCACTTTTAGGCACCCCTATAGACAAAGCACCTCAGGGAAAGCAACAGTTTGCCTCCCTGAAGAGTGACATGGAATTATTTTCTCGGTTGTATATCGGCTGTCAGACTCGGGATGGAAATCTTGACGAATTCTTTCTGCACGAGAACCAAGGATACCCAGCAGCACTCTCTGAGGCAGGGAGACTTCACCTAGGCACCAAGAGTGACTTGTTGACGTGTCTGAAAGGCCTTTCCAATGCGCAGTCAGAAGCTCCTAGTGTCACCAATATAGTATTAGATGGAGCAGCCATCATTCAAATGCTGAAGCCAGGAACTGCAAAGACATTTCTTGAATATGCCAGTCAGGTGTTCATCCCATACATCTTAGGACAACTTCAACATGCATCATGTCTAGATCTGGTCTGGGACAGCTATGTAATTGATTCTCTAAAAGCAACAGCCAGATCAAAACGTGGAAAGGGGGTTCGCAGACGTGTTGTTGAGTCTGCACCCATACCAAAAAACTGGCGGGACTTCTTGTGTGTGGATATCAATAAGACAGAACTGTTCAGTTTCCTGTCAAAATAACTCATCCATTTATTCGATACTGAAAACAAGGAGTTGGTAGTCACAGATGGGGACCTGGTACTCTGTGTGCCACCACAACAGGACATTGACTCACTTGCACCATGCAACCATGAAGAGGCAGACAGTCGAATGTTGCTGCATGTAGCACATGCTGCAAAGCACGGAAATCACCAGATACTAGTACGTACTGTTGACACTGATGTTGTGGTGTTGGCTGTGATGGTAGCTCATACACTACCAGATAAAGATGAACTGTGGCTAGCTTTTGGAACAGGAAAGAGTTTTCGCTTGTGAGTGCAACATACCAACCCACAAAATGGCAGCCTGTCTGGGTCCAGAGAAATCACGTGCGCTTCCAATGTTTCATGCCCTAACAGGGTGTGATACGGTGTCAGCCTTTGTTGGACATGGAAAGAAACCTGCATGGGCTACTTGGAACTCACTGCCGGAGCTCACTGATGCACTTTTGCGACTGGCACGTGCTCCCAGTGGGATCTCAGAACAAATCATGAGTGTCATTGAGAGGTTCGTCATACTCCTCTTTGATCGAACAAGTACTTGCACTGATGTTAACAAGGCTAGGAAAAAGCTGTTTGCAAAGAATAACTCTATTAAGCGAATTCCGCCAACATAGGCTGCTCTAGAACAACATGTTAAGAGGGCTGTTGTCCAGGGTGGCCATATCTGGGGCCAGACACTGCTTCCACAGCCTGCACTTCCTACTCCATGTAGCTGGGGTTGGATAAAGATTGATGATGGACTTTATCAACCAAATTGGACAACACTTCCTGAAGCATCCAAGACCTGCAATCAGTTGATCTCCTGTGGCTGCAAGAAAGGATGCCGTAACTGCTGCAAGTGCAAAAAGGCTGCACTTAAATGCACAGCTCTCTGCTGGTGTGAAGGAGAATGTCCAAGAAACTATAATATACCTAACAGTACGTCAATTTTTACATAAGCTGAACTGTTTTAAAAGCAATATGCTCAGATATGATTCCATTTTGTGAACATGGTGGCCATTTTGAAAAATGGCGGGCATAATTATTCAGGCCAGCACCTGGTTAATATTCGGGCATAAGATCATGGCAGCTCTAAAGCAATTAGGATATCGGTAGGATATCGGTAATTAGGATATCGAGCAATTGGCAGCTCTAAAGTGGCAATTAGACACAAACAAAGACATCTAGTAGGCATTATCTATATAGCTAATGCAGCATGGTGGCCATATTGGAAAATGGCCGCTCTGGCCCTCATAGGTACAATTTCAAGTGCTTCCACATCTGAAATTGTTTACTATGTAATTATCTATGTCTGTGCCAATTTTGATGCTTTTATCAAAAAATGAACAATTGGTTTGCTAATCCGCTGGACTATTAGAAGAACCAACAAAGCACTCGAGATTGGCACCAAAATCATCCCCATTAAAGGAACTCAACACCATGAGCTTTGCAGCGGCACTGCTCATACAATAAAAAGTAACAGGGAAACACCATCGCAAGCAGAGCAAACCAACCCATATGAACAGAGACCAGGCACTACCATGGAAATTAAGACACAAAGGGAGCAACTGAGAAAGGAACCGGCACAAGTACAATTTTTGATGGAATTCATAATTGAAGCCCAAAGCTAATGATAATCCAAAAAACAAAAAAACAAATACAACATTGGAAATAAAGACCAAGAGGTAATGTTTGCTTCAAGTAAACTCAAAATAGAAATGATAGCCAGAAAGATTACCAAAAAAAAACTACGACGAAGTCAACAAAGTGACAAAACAAAACCGTATGTTTAAAAATAACCTGAAAAGACTCTATCACAAATTCGGGAAACAAAAGCAAAACATCAGATCTCCGCTAGAAAGATAAGCCAGGCAATTTCTGGAAAGGAATTGATGATGACCAAAACGAACACAAGAAAGAGGCAGATTGGATCCAAAAGTTGGATGATAAAAACAACATCTAAAGGAAATGCCCCCAGTGATATTTGATGAAGTAAAAAAAAAACTACCAGCAAAAATGCCAAACTTTAAATCCCAGGCCCGGATGGAATTCCAAACTTCTGGCTAAAGCACAACTACATGCTCTACACAATTACTCCGCTCGAACATTCATCAAACTTTCCAAGGAAAGGAGGCCTTGAATGAATGGTTCACAGAAGGTAACACCTTCGTCATCCCAAAATCTGAAACAACCCAACTACTTCACAAGTATAGACCAATAACATGTATACCAACAACATAAAACTTCTGTCAGGAATCATCACAGAAATGATGTACCACCACCTAACACAAGAAGGAGGCCGAGAGGAAGAATAGAGGGATGCAAGAGAGGATGCTATGGAAAAATAGATCACCTACTACTAAACAAGGTCATACTCAAAAACTGCCATACAAAAATAACCAAATTATCCACAGCATGGATAGACTACAGAAAAGCTTTTGATATTGTCCGACATTCATGGATGATAAGATGCATGCAAATGTACAAGGTCAACCCTCAAATAATCAAACTGAGAGAGAGAAAGCAATGGCGCTTTGGAATACCACATTGGAGTCATTCCATCTGAAATCACCAAATTTAAGAAAATGTTCCCAGTTGACCCCCTCAGATTTACTTTAAACTTTCATAAAATAGTTCCCAGGTATCAAAATGAAACTGCATAAAGTTTTAGGTCCATAGATGCGGTCAACTTCGAGATATTGAGGGTTGAAAATGTGGTTGTGGCCCTATTTTTATGGCCGTTGCGAGCATCACAAAATGAACGGCTACTTTTAAACTCCCACAACTTTTTAAATGTTAATGCTGGAGCCTTGAAATTTTCAGAGATGATTCTTCTATAACTGCTCTGTAAGAAACAAACATAAAATGGAGTATACCTCTATTAATTTTTATGACCTGATCAGTTGAAATCCAGAAAAAAAAATGTGGGTTTTGTATGAAGACCCAACTTTGAGACCCCATATATTTTTATTGACCCATCCCAGAAGCTTGAATTTTTTTCATGTAATAACTGTATGGGAGTAGTATTCAAATACATGTTTACTTTTCTTAATCAGTCATATATATATATATATATATATATATATATATATATATATATATATATATATATATATATATATATATATATATAATACAGTCATGATCCCTCAAAAATTGAAAATTTTCATTTTTCCCCGAAATTCAGGTGAGGATTGCAAATATATGACAAAGTATACCACTTCAAATTGTTCACCATTGGAAAGAGCATATTCAAGTTTACAAAAGTGTCAAATATCAAAGTAGTATATTTAAAATATATATTTTCTATTTTTTTTAAACTGCTGTTAACACAGTCGTGAATACATGAAGTGTGTGCATGGTGTGGGCACCATGGTAATCATGAATGATTAGTTGTATGATTCAAATTCATAATACAAAAATATATCACATACTGCAATAACAATGTAATAAAACATTTCACGTAAAGGATTTGAATATAATAGGTCCTTGATCTGCTTTTCCAAGTCAGGTGCGAGCTTGTCCTGCCTCCCAGTTGACGTTAGCGGAGCATCAATAACTTTCATCACATGGCCCAAAGGAACCCAACAAATGTCCTCCCTTGAATGTAACTATATACACTGTTGACATCAGCAGATCAGCCACTATTCCTGAGTTCTATTTTTAGCCCCAGCCAGATGAGTTAAGCTCTTGCTATTTACAAATGAGAAACAAAGAATTACAAATTCAAATTTCAATTGTGTTCATGGTATCCTAATAGCAGATTATATGTATGTACATTGTATAGACATGTACTACACATATGTACTACATGTAAAAAGACTGTTCATTAAATAGCACACACAATGCGCACAGCACTGGCAGAACATCATTTATTCAAATATTTTAAAAATATTGATAGAAACATTATACCACTTTGATATTTGACACTTTTGTAAACTTGAATATGCTCTTTCCAATGGTGAACAATTTGAAGTGGTAGGACCTTGTCATATATTTGCAATACTCACCTGAATTTCGGGGAAAAATGAAAATTTTCAATTTTTGAGGGATCATGACTGTATTATATATGACTGATTAAGCAAAGTAAACATGTATTTGAATACTACTACCATACAGTTATTACCTGAAAAAATTTCAAGCTTCTGAGATGCGTCAATAAAAATATATGGGGTCTCAAAAGTTGGGTCTTCATACAAAACCAACATTTTTTTTCTGGATTTCAACTGATCAGGTCATAAAAATTAATAGAGGTATACTCCGTTTTATGTTTGTTTCTTACAGAGCAGTTATAGAAGAACAATCTCTGAAAATTTCAAGGCTCTAGAATTAATATTAAAAAAGTTGTGGGAGTTTAAAAGTAGCCGTTCATTTTGTGATGCGCGCAACGACCATAAAAATAGGTCCACAACCACATTTGCAACCCTCAATATCTCGGAGTTGACCGCATCTATGGACCTAAAATTTTACGCAGCTTCATTTTGATACCTGGGAACTATTTTATGAAAGTTTAAAGTAAATCTGAGGGGGTCAACTGGGAGGCCTCCGGTGATATGAGGTGGAATGACTCATTGATATTACAGCACTCAGAATGAAAGATCAAAATACCATGAGTGAAGATACATCGCAAGATCTTCCAGGAAGATGGCCTTTCGCCCCCCCCCCTCCCGCCCCACCCACGCCTCTATTTTTCCAGGCCCTGGACCCACTGCGAGCAACCTCATCAACAAACAAGGACATGGATACACCCTAACAACCAATAGAAGGACATCCAAAGAAACAGGAAAGGTGACACACCGACACATGGATGATTTAAAACTCTTCACACCAAATGAGGAAAAATTGACAGTGAAACGGTTCTCTGAGGACATTCAAATGGAATTTGGACTAGATAAGTGCACCAAGTGCACTTATCAGCTAAAAGGTAAACCAATGAAAACAGACCAAATAAAAATTGGCCTTGAAACAACAATACAGCAGTTAGAAAACGAAGCATCACACAAATACTTGAGTGGAATAGGGCCAACAAATATGTCACAAACAAATGTGCAAAACAATCGCCAAAGAATACCCACGTAGAACGAAGCTGATCCTGAAAACCTACCTCTCCCCAAGAAGCAAAATTAAAACCATAAATCAACTCGCAGTACCAGTGTTCCAACACAGCTGTGGAATAATAAAACGACCCCGATGAGAAATCAATAAGTTAGACATCAAAACAAGAAAACTTGCCATCCACAAAATGTTCTACAAAAACCACTACATCCCAAGAATGTACCTGCCGAGATGATAGGGGGAGGAGGGGGGGAGGGGAGCGGCCTGATGGAACTCAACCATGTGCACAGAGCGATGAGTATTGTACTAGTTGAGTATGTGAAATGCTCAACAGACCATCGGATTCAATTTGTAAAGAAACATGAATGCAACAAACCTCAAAAAGTATCCCTAATTCGCCTTGCAAGGAATTTCCAAAAATAGGTGCGAATAGAAGATGCCAAACAGGAAAATGAAACGGCAACAAATACAGCCCCAACAATTACAAAAAAGACAAAATAAATATATATGAAAAGAAATATCAACAAATATACACCAACAACTGGGAGAACGACAAAAGAGCAGGAAGATACAAAAAAGGATTGGTCTGAATTGGGATCGACAAAGAAGGCTCATTGGAATGGCTAAGAAGAGGTCAGCTCAACTGGGATGGAGAACGAATAAGAAGAAATGCCAAAGATCATGGACACTACACCAATTGATTTAAAAAGATGGTGAGACTGAGCCAGACGGACCAGTGTAGGTTCTGCAAGACAGAAACAGAAAGTATGAGTCATCTGCTTTCAGGATGCAAAAAAATATTATCAGAACAATTTTACACACAACAGCACAACAGAGTATGGAAAGTGATTCATTGGGATATCTGCAAAAATTTCAACATCCCAATTCCAGAAAACTCATGGAAACACAAACCAAGGGCAATCATTGAAAATAAGTACATCATGCTCATATACGACCTGATGATCTCATCGAGCGTGAACATGGAAAAGAAAGCCTTGCGACTGGCCATCGTTCTCAGGAACAAAAAGGAAAAGACAGCATTGCTAACTGAGATATCAGTACCCAGCGATTTTGGCTTAAATAATACAGAAATCAAGACAATGACTCATGAACAGGACCTCAAAAATTAGATCAAGAGATCTTGGGAAATGAGGAGCGTTGAAATTGCAGCAGTGATAATTATTGGAGCAACAGGAATAATAAAGAAAAACCTCACTGAGATTTTGAAAACCATCCGTAAAACTATTCCACAAACAAACTACAATTGGAGGCAGTCCGGGTTTTGGTGACGATCCTCAAAACAAAACTCTGAGATCAACAAATTTAAACATCTTGGTCCATGAACTGTGATCCTTTACCGAATCAGAGGTGGATACTTTGAATCCTGGGAGGAATTCGTTCCATCACCCCAAACCTGCAAATGGACGGTCTCACACACACACACACACACACACACACACACACACACACACACACACACACACACACACACACACACACACACACACACACACACACACACACACACACACACACACACACACGCACTAATAGTCTCGCAACCTTCGGAATTAGACTAATGCGAAAAAAAATTATAAAGTGAATTTCCAAGAATGTGCCGCAGCACATTGCCCACTGAAATTGGGCCAAGAAGGGTAGGCCTACTCCCACTCCTGCTGGTGTGTGTGTATGTGTGTGTGTGTTAACAATCAAGTGGTCCGACCCGGTTACCCAGGTTTGAATCCGGTGATTCACTAAGCAACCAGGTCAGTCCCCCACTACAGAGACCTCCCGTCCCAAGGATCCTTGTGTCCAAAGGTTGCGTTACTGTGCAAATTGAGGTTCATGCACCAGGCGAGTTCCATGCCGAGGTAATCATGGGAAAGATCTTATCGTTGGCCGAGCTCACCAAAACCCACGTGATTGCTGGGAACTCCAACGGTACCGGGCCGTGACCATTCGCTTTCTCAAACAGATTATTTTCGATACCAGATGGCACAATTGGAGCTAGCCAGATGAGCCGGAGACCAAATCAGGTTTGTAAAGTATATTGCTTCAATAACATGGTCGGAAGCAACAATAATCCAAAACAAAATGGATCCATAAGGACGAAAAATATCCCATAAAGACCACTATGACACTTTACAAAAACGCTACTTTATCAAAGACTTTCGACATCTTTTTTTGAGCACTCGAGATTGCCACGATTGAACACTGAGTACACATTAAAACCCAGGCATGGGAGGTCACCACTCCACATTGCTGACAACCCAGGGGCATAACACTATCCTTGTAATGCACCTTTTATTTTGCTTAATTACAAAAAAACAAACGACATATTCCCACTCGACACGATGGACACGGAAAACATTTGGTCATCTCCAATTTACAGACATCACGACTCAATCACATGTGGGAAATCTTAAGTTGCATACCCATCATTCCTGCCAATTTCCTTGTACCCCTCTATACCCATTGCTTCTGAGTCCTTATCCAAATTCAGTTTAAAGCAATCAACTGTCCCTACTGTGACTGCCTTCCCCAGTGTATCATTCCATGTTAATAACTGTGTAAAATAGCCCTGCCTTGCTTCTATTCTAACTTTCCAACTATACCATTTGGTTTTGTCATTTGTCCAACTTCTATTTTATCGATACCCTTCATTTTCTTGAACATCTCTATCAGGTCCTCTCGTACTCATCTCCTTTCTGATTATACCTCTTTAAAGTGTTGTGAAAACACAACCTAAGTAATGTATAATATATAAATAATTATTTGTTCTCCAGTATTTTTCTATTATCATTAATACTGATTGCCATGAAAGGGGAAGCTAAATTTGAGTTTCATGTCTGAGCATCATCATCATCATCATCATCATCATCATCAGCCTGTTGTCATATCAGTCCACTGCAAGATGAAGGCCTTCCTTAACTCACATTGGGTAATAGCAAACTAGCCACATTTGTCATGTGCAGCTTGGCGAGAGAGTTTGTGCAGGAATTTTGTAATCTGTTTAAGGTGCTGGCGATAACTCGTCTACTATTTGTAAAATTTACTTTGGGATCTTTAAAGTCCGCCATCTTTAAAGATCTTTAAAGCGGGGTCAAGATTCAAACCCAGTGTAGAAAGATCAAATATGAGTGTGCATACCTTGAAGCTAACCTGACTGCCCAATTACTAGCAAAAAAAAATCTGCATCTTCCCAGCATTGTTTGTCCATGCTATGTCCTTTTTAAAAAAATGCTGAGCATCAAGCAAGGAAGCAGCACGTACCATTTTTAAAGTTTTTTGGTATGACTCGGCTGGAGTTCGAACCTTTAACCCTCCAAGACTCCAAGTAGACACTGTATTACACCACAGAGCCATAACTCAAGTTAATCATGATCAAACTTTTCACTTCACATCGTCATATTGAAAATGCATCATAAATAGACCTCCACCAGGTTGAACAGTTTACTTTTTGTGTCCCACTGATAGGCTGGATCTGTATCCAGACTTTAACCATAATCGAATCAGCTTGTTCTTGTCACCTACCCAAGTCATCTACCAAATTTTGTCATAACTCTTCCACAACTTTTTGAGATATTATGCTATATGTCGTTTTTGGCCCTAACTCTCAATGGTGAAGAATCACTTTAAAAATTCTAGTATCTGGATCCGGATCTTCACCAAAATCTAATCAATTGATCCCTTGTCACACGTACAACCTCTCCACCAAATTTTGTCAGAATCTGTCCATTACTTTTTGAGATATCCTGCTCACAGACAAACAAACAGACAGACAAACAGGGGTGAAACAAAACCTCCATCCACCTTCGGTAGTGGAGGTAAAAAAATCGAAGATTTCCCATTTTGATTTGGCATTGATATGCTTAAGATTTACTGATTACGAGTATAAAGGCGCTGTCACACCTTGACGATTTAGCCAGCAATGGCAACGTATAAAAATGTATGTAAAACGTTGGCGTACACTGAAATTTTGAGGTTTTAAAAAAAGTTTTTGGCGTATTCATAACGAGTTGGTCGTATGCATAACATATTAGTAACGTACACAGAACGTTTCGTTGTCTTATAGATAACTTATACCAACGAATGCTTAGCCTGTTGTCGGCGTTCACAACCTATGCCCAACAATAGTTTAACTTAGGCCTAGGTCACATTTGCCACGGCGGCCGTGGGGTCCCCAAAATCTGTGGCCACGAGCAATTATACGGTGGCCGCAGTATTTCCACGATCACACAATGTAGCAGTCACATATGTTTTTATTTTTCGGGGAGCCGCATGGCGTATTTATATATTGTGGAGACCGAAAACGTGTGGGTGCCGTACGGTCTTTGATTTGATGTCGCACGGTGACCTTAGGGCGTCGCTGCGGCGGCCATAGAATTTTCAAGGCAGACGCAAGGTGCCCGCAAGGCGACCGCAAGGGGACCGCAGGGGCCCCTAAGGCGAACGTGCGGTCAGATGGACGGGAACGAGTGGGTATATATACCAGTTCTTTTTTTTTACTGAAATAAAAATATAACAGTATATATAACTGAATATACTATAACTATAATATACCGTGGTGCCCCCAGAATCCGAACGCCCCATTGTTTGAAAAAATTGGAATCCGAACAATTTTTCGAGAAAATTTTGCTGTAAAAACCTAATACATTTAAAAAAAACCGAACACAACGTGGCGTTCATGTTTGTTCACGTGTCTCCCCCACCTGTTCGACCCGCATCTTCGCGCTTTGTTCATTCAGTTCGTCGGGGGAAGTCCTCGTGAAAGCATCTCTCGTGTGTCGATCGATACTTTAGGCCTCAGTCACATTTGCTGTACAGCGAGGATACGGCGGCCGTACGCCCTCTGAATTGACAGAAACGTGCGGCGGCCGCAGAGAAACTGAGGTGGCCTCAGGGTGGCCCTACGCCGTTTGGCTATATTTTGCAGGCCGTAGGGGCGCCGTGGAATTATAGCGTGGAGTTATAACTTTTTTCATTTCTACGTTCGCCATAGAAATTCGACAAGCTGAAACAAAAGAACTGGTAAAAAAAATAAAAATTAACCCATTCGTTACCGTCCGTCTGGCTGCACGTTCGGCTTAGGGTCCCCCTGCGGTCACCTTGCGGTTGCCTTGCGTCTGCCTTGAAAATTTTATGGCCGCCGCAGGAACGCCCTAAGGTCACCGTGCGACATCAAATCAAAGACCGTACGGCACCCCCACGTTTTCGGTCTCCACAATTTATAAATACGCCGTGCGGCTACCCGAAAAATAAAAACATATGTGACTGCTACATTGTGTGACCGTGGAAATACTGCAGCCGCTTTATAATTGCTCGTGCCTGTACATTTTGTAGACTCTCTGGCCGCCGAGCCAAATGTGACTTAGGCCTTACCTCGTGTTTTCACCTTCATTTGTGATGTTTGTTTTTTTAATCATCTCGTGTTTTAATTAATAACAAAAAAAGCAATCCGATCACGTGGTGTGACGGACTGTCGGGCAAGGATTGAATTTCACAGCAAAACCAGTTGTAATTTGGAATATCCATGATTACGTCAGCCCGATGCATTTGATGAAAGTGATTGTGGTTCTGCGGGCATCATGTTGATGAGCTGCCCCAGGGGCAGCGCTCTCGCAGAGTGCGCGAGCGATCGGAACCCAGGCCGGAGCTCGAGCCTGTGTGGACCTTTGGATGTGGTGATTGTACCAGTTTACATACAATACACCGCCACCGAAGGTCATTTACTCATCTTATTTTACCTTTAACATGGGGAATTTCAGTTTAAAGTGTCTTGAAAGTGGATTTTCTTTGGGTCCACGAACGGATTAATTCACTCCATTATTTCTTATTGGGAAAATATTTTTGGAATCCGAACTTTTTGCAATCCGAACAGCCTCCTGGAACGAATTAAATTGGGATTCTGGGGGCACCACTGTATAGGCAAACACCTATACTCCGATCTCTAGCAATAGCGTACAGTGGATGCACGGTCGACGCAGACTGCCACGGAGGCCGTACGTAGGTGCACGGCGGGCGTAGGGGAACCGTGCGTCGACCCTGCGTTGCCCGCAGGTAGTCACACAGACCGCAAGGCCACCGTACGGCGACCGTGGAAATAGTGCGGCCGCCGTAATTTTTTGGAGGTTGGGAAAATTCATTTTTCATTGAGAAGAGCTTACGGCAGCCGCACAAATAACGCAAGTCCACCGTACGCCCTACGTACGGTCGACGTGGAACACATCTATGTCATAGCTTGGCTTATCGAATTGCTACGGTGAACGTAGAAATTAAAAAATAGTTATAACTCCACGCTATAATTCCACGGTGCCCCTACGGCCTGTAAAATATAGCCAAACGGCGTAGGGCCTCCCTGAGGCCACCTCAGTTTCTCTGTGGCCAGCACACGTTTCTGTCAATTCAGAGGGCGTATGGCCGCCGTATCCTCGCCGTAGAGCAAATGCGACCTAGGCCTTAGGCATAGCGTGCTGCACGTATCGCCGACGAACTCGTGGCATAGCCTGTTAAAAACCTGCCGCACGCCAATTTAAATCATAACCGCCTGAGAATTGGAAGTGTCAACATCGCAGTCACACCTTGACGATTTAGCCAGCGTATGCTAACCTATGAAAATGTGTCTAAAACGCTGGGACACGTTGAATACGTTATGGGTAAGTTGTGTATACGTTAAGAGCACGCTGAAAAACGATGACGTACACTGTCATATTTCGTGGTACATTTAGTACGTCGTGAAATTTCAAGCATGTTGAAAATTTTACGACGTACTCGCCATATGGCTCACACGTTCCGCTACGCTGGGAATAAGTTGTAGGCACGATATGCGATCGTTGACACAAGTCGACACACGTTACTTGTAAGTTACTCATAAGTCGAAACACGTCGAGGTAATGTTTAGCATACCCGAAACTTATTTTCTCCGTCAAGGCACATTTTCTTTTTTTGTCCTTGGCTCCGTGAAGGCACGTGCCGAAATATCTGAAGTTGTTGTTGTTGTTTTTTTATTTTTTTTTTAGTCTATCACGAATTTTAAAATATATTCGGACATTTGCTTTTAAGTTTCGCCGTCGACGTGACAATATCCTCAAACAGAAAATATTCACAGAGGAGGAACGAAGAATAAGACATGAGCAAACTGAAGAGGCAATCGGACGTGACGTAACGGCATGTGACGAAATATCGGAAGTTATTGTTTTTTTTTTAAACGCTGCCAATACGCCATTATACGGTAGCTGTAAATTAGAAACACGTTCAGTAAGTTCTGTGGTCGTCCGGAAGACGTCAATCAAATAGGTCTACATACGTCAATATGCGTTGGAGGTATGTACACATAGGTTCAAAGCACGTTACTCATAGGTTAGAAATAAGTTTTTGGTACGCGAAGCATTACCTCGACATGTTTCGACTTATGAGTAACTTACAAGTAACGTGCCTCGACGTGTGTCAACGATCGCATAACGTGCCTCGACGTGTGTCAACGATCGTGTAACGTGCCTACAACACGTTACTCGTAGGTTATAAATCAGTTTCGGGTACACTAATCATTACCTCGACGTGTTTCGACTTATGAGTAACTTACAAGTAACGTGTGTCGACAATCGCATAACGTGCCTACAACTTATGGCCAGTGTAGCAGAATGTGCGAGTCATATGCTGGCATACGTCGTAAAATTTCAAGTATGCTGAAATTTGAGGACAACCGCAAAGTACAACGATGAAAGCCAGCGTACTACGACGTATGGCAGTGTTTTTCAGCGTGCTCTTAACGTATACAAACTTACCCATAACGTATTCGACGTGTGCCGGTCTTTTAGCCCAATTTTGCATACGTCAGCGTTCGCTAAATCGTCGAGGTGTGACAGGGCCTTAAAGCCCGAGAAAAATGATGGGTTGGAACAGTTTACATTACAGTTCAGTTACATGAGCGTGGCAGTTTGAAGCATGGGCCTAGTGTCAGGTGTTTATATGTCTTCTTTGTTTATTAGACATCCTACAGACGTAAATGAACACTTGGTTTACTCTGCATGCATTGCTCATCACGTGCAGCAAATTTCTCCTCCCTGTGCCTTGTATTTATCGTGATGAAAAAAAAAATGCTTCTGTACACTGACATTGAGGGTCGGTTTGCAAGCCAGTGTCTACAATTCCAATGTCAGAGATATAATTGCTCTTCTTTTGGGTATTTGGAGTCCTCGGGATCTCTTGGGTCCTCTGGATCATTTGGGTCTTTTGCATCCTCGGGATCTTTTGGGTTTTTCTGTCCTTTGGGTCCATGGGGTGTTTTGGGTCCTCGGACCTTTTAAAAGTCTGTTAGGCCTTTTAACCAGTGGACACAGTCATGTTCAAAGATTGCCCATTAAAACCCCCCACTCAAATCCCTCCAAAAGTACCACTCAAAGCCTTTAAAACCTAGCCTCTTGAAGGGGGACAGACGTCACACAAACAAATACACAAACCCACATTGTGTTTTCGATGGAAAGAAGATATTCAGAGACTGGAAGACATGATATTTTGCATCAAGAAAAAGTGTTATTTTAGAACACTACATGTACAAATGTTCCCTTATTTTCTTTATCATCTGGGACCTTTCATTTCGAGGGCACAGCCTCGTGAACGTGCCAAAACCTGAAGCCTCGACCTAGCGTCAGGTGTTCTTCTTCTATTTGTTGTTTATTGGCACAGTCAGAGCCGCGAGGCTCTATAAATGCCACGCACGCAAACTCAAGGTTACAACCAAAAACGGAAAATATATTGATAAAATGGAAGTCAAGAATAGAAAGTAAAAAAACAACACACAAAAAAAAACAAATAAACTTTATACTGTCCACCCCATTTCCATTTTGAATTTTCAGACAAATTTAGAGAATCGAGGGCACATCTGGCTCAGTTAGCAAAGCGTATTAGGTCAGATATGGGAGCATGCGCCAGAGCAGCGCGTCGCTGCGTCCACTTTCCGCTAGTACTCCAGGGGCTGGTCATCCCCCAGACAGGTGCTGAGCCCATCCCCATCTCCTTGAGATTCCGATCAACCTGCTGCAACCACGAGACATGTGGTCGGCCCATTGCCCTCCTCCACTCACGAGACTCCCTCACTGAGAGAATCTGATGAGCAGGATCAGCGTCAGAAAAACAAGCCACGTGTCAATACAGCCGCAGCTGACGCTCAAGGACTATGCAGGTAACAGATCTCATTTGAGTCTCTCTCAGCAACCGCTCGTTGGATACAATGTCTGATCAGCGATAGTCAAGGATTCTCAGAAGAGACCTGGTACCAAAGGAATTAAGTCTCCATCTCAGATCCCTGGTCAGAGTCCAAGTCTCACATCCATAGAACAAGACTGGAAGCACCAAAGACCTGAAGACTCGGACTTTCATCCTCCCACACAGGTATCGGCAGCGCCACACCCCATGATCCAGTGAATCCATGACTCCCCAGGCCCGACCCAGACGTCGATTGACCTCTGCCTCACAGCCAGCAGAGACATGAATATCACTGCCAAGGTCAGTGAATCTCTCCACGACTTCAACATCCTCGTCACAAACAGGCACAGACAGGACAGCAGCACCCAAGATGTCATTGAAAGCCTGGATCTTAGTTTTGACCCAGGAAACCCGTAATCCCAGTAGCTCCAACCCCTCATTCAGCACTTCGCGGGCCCCCAAAAGGATTTCTAAAGTCTCTGCAAAGATGACTGCATCATGTGCAAAATCAAGGTCAGAGATCTTGCCATTCCCAAACGATGCACTACAGCTTGATCTCTCTGACATCCTCCCCAGAATCCAGTCCATGCAGGTGCTGAAAAGTGTGGGGGCCAGTACACACCCCTGATGAACTCCAGTAACAACTGGAAATAAGTCAGAGATGGTACCACCACATCTCACAGCACTCTCAGTACCAGAGTCGAGTGCAGATATCAGATCGATCAGTTTTGCTGGCGCCCCACGAAGACCAAGAATCCTCCAGAGGGCATCCCGAATCACTGAATCAAATGCTTTTCAGAGATCAACATAGGCTGCAAGCAGCCCCTGCCAAAACTCTCATCTGTGTTTGGTGAGGACCTGACGAGCAAGGATACGGTCAATCGCTGACCTCTTTGGTGTAAAGCCTGACTGCTCTGGACGCTGGTGCTCAAGCAGATGGTGGCGAACCCTCTCAAGAATGATCCGAGCAAAGACCTTGCCCGGCACTGAGAGCAGCATCACTCCTCGGTAGCTGTTGCAGACTTGGCGATAACCCTTCCCTTTCTAGAGAGGGATAACAAGGCCCCTCTTCCAGTCAGTTGGGATGATACCTGTGTTGCAGGCAGAGCACAGAACTGCATGCAACGACATGAGTGCAGTATTTCCACCACCCTTGAGAAGTTCAGCATAGATGCCACAGATTCCTGGAGGTTTACTCCATTTCAACCGGTTCACCGCAAACTGTGTTTCCACAAACGAAGGTGGACCACAGTTGATTGGAGGGTCAGTAACAGTGATTGTAACACCCCTGGCATCCAACTTGACAGCTGGTGGATCAGCGTGGTACAACCGCTCAAAGTGACCAGCCCAGCGGACCTTCACTTTGGACTCCTTTGTCAAGAGGCAACCGCCCTCTGCTCTAACTGCAGTGCACCAAGGGATGGGCTTGGATGAACACAATGCGTGAATTCCCCTGTAAGCAGGACAAGAATCACTTGACCACAGGTGATGCTGTACTCCCTCACAGATTCCTCGCACATAGGCCTCCTTGTCCACCCTTAGTGCATGTACAGTTTTACGCTTCAGCTCGCTGAACAGCTCAGCTCTGCCATTCAGCCTGGCCCCACGACTCTGGTCAATGGTATCTAGTGTCCTTTGAGAGACAAAATTTTTCTTCGCCCTTGGGTGAGTTCCAAGACAACCACCGGCAACATCAAGGACGGTGGTCTTGAAGGCACTCCACAACTCTTCAGGATCCCCCAAAGCACCCAGATCCTCCAAATCTCCACTCAGCCTGTTCGCAAAATCCTCAGCTACACTCTCATCCCTGAGTTTGCCAACATCCAACCTAGGCTGGGATGGTACCATTCTTTTGGATTTAAGGTGCAGCTTTAGAGTTGCTACAACAAGCCGGTGTAACAGTTTAACTACCCCACCCCCCTGGACAACTCCCCCCCCCCCAGGGGAATAGAATACATATACAAAAAAATAGAAAATGGATAAAAATAGTATGTAAAGAACATGAACACCTCTCAAGAATTATCTGAGCATGTTATATATAGAGGTATATATTTTTTGTGTAAATCTATTTTTGGCCATAGGGGGGCAAGTTATCCAGAGAGGGGGGAGACTTATTGGGTAGTCGATGTCGAAAAAAAAAAAATTCAAAATTGTTTTTTTTTTGAAATTTGTTCTACCCTTATTATCACTTTTTCCGTCGATATGTTTGTCTGTCCCTCTGTTCGATCCAGTGCTCCGTTAATACAAAGGCGATTTCGATGAAACTTGGTTGGTAGGTTCATACCATGACCTAGTTGTGTGCAAATGAGAACCGTTGCTCTGGACACCACCGTTGCCTAGCAACGGGACTTTGAAATTTTTGAAAAATCCTAAAAAAATTATTTTTTCGAAAATCAAAAAACAGGCCACGAGCGACTGTGGGCAGTACATTCAGCCGTATTGTCAAACTTTTCCAGCCAGATCCTACAAAAACTGTCGGAGAAGATAGACTTTGAATGAACCCTGGTCGAAAACAATGTGGGTGTGTGTGCGTGCGTGTGTGTGTGTGTGTGTGTGTGTGTGTGTGTGTGTGTGTGTGTGTGTGTGTGTGTGTGTGTGTGTGTGTGTGTGTGTGTGTGTGTGTGTGTCATGGCACCTGTCCTCATTTAAGTTAAGATTGTACAACAATTATATTAGGTTAACTCTGCTCTGTGTCTACTTTTGTAAGTTGCTTGTTTATTGTCGCACCCATCAAATTTCTTGCCTGCTTACATTCAACAATAAAAACTGTTCACTGTGCCACATATTGTTTTTCGGCTGCCTGTTAATAAATTATTTGTCGAAATGTTCCCAGCTCATTTTTGTCTTTTCTTTCATTGATCCAGCATGGTCCGTATTCTAACGAAGCCGGGACTTTATTCCCAACGAGCCGTTCCATTTAGCTGGTACATACTTGACAGTGTCACTCGGCTGCATCTGATCCGGTAAGGTGATCCAGTTCGGACAAGGCATACCGAAGGCATGTCCCTGGTTATTAGGTCACGTGATTAATTTGGTAACCTGGTTAACCCATAGACAGAGGACCCTAGGTCACGTGGTTGAGTTATTGGCATTCACGGTCGGTTAGGCCTGAGTCACATTTGCTCTACGGCGAGGATACGGCAGCCGTACGCCCTCTGAATTGACAGAAACGTGCGGCGGCCGCAAAGTTTCTGCGGTGGCCTCAGGGTGGCCCTACGCCGTTTGTCTATATTTTACAGGTCGTAAGGTCGCCGTGGAATTATAACGCAGAGTTATAACATTTTTTCATTTCTATGTTCGCCGTAGCAATTCGACAAGCCGAAAAAAAAAAAACTGGTAAAAAAAAAAGAATTAAAAATTAACCCATTCGTTACCGTCCGTCTGGCCGCACGTTCACCTTAGGGCCCCCTGCGGTCGCCTTGCGGGCACCTTGAGGCTACCTTGCGTCTGCCTTGAAAAGTCTATGGCCGCCGCAGGGCCGCCTAAAGGTCACCGTGCGACATCAAATCAAAGACCGTACGGCAACCCCATGTTTTCGGTCTCCACAATTTCTAAGACGTAAGGCCAAAATCACATTTGCTCAACTGCGAGGATACGGCAGCCGTACGACCTCTGAATTGACAGAAACGTGCGGTGGCCGCAGAGTTTCTGAGGTGGCCTCAGGGTGGCCCTATGCCGTATGGCTATATTTTACAGGCCATAAGGTCGCCGTGGAATTATAACGCGGAGTTATAACTTTTTTCGTTTCTACGTTCGCCGTAGCAATTCGACAAGCCGAAAAAAAAAACTGGTAAAAAAAAAAATTCACCCATTCGTTTCCGTCCATCTGGCCGCACGTTCGCATTAGGGCCCCCCTGCGGCCCCCCTGCGGTCGCCTTGCGGGCACCTTGCGTCTGCCTTGAAAATTCTATGGTCGCCGCAGGAACGCCCTCAGGTCATCGTGCGACATCAAATCAAAGACCGTACGGCAACCCCACGTTTTCAGTCTCCACAATTTCTAAATATGCCGTGCAGCTCCCCGAAAAATAAAAACATATGTGACTGCAACATTGTGTGACCGTGGAAATACTGCAGCCGCCGTATAATTGCTAGTGGCCGTAGATTTGGGAGACCCCACGGCCGCCGTGGCAAATGTGACTTAGGCCGAAATACGCCGTGCGGCTCCCCCAAAAAATAAAAACATATGTGACTGCTACATTGTGTGACCGTGGAAATACTGCGGCCGCCGTATAATTGCGAGTGGAATTATCCATTTGCGACGGCCTGCAATTCCGGGGAGTATGGTGGGAACCCGAGATAGCTCTCCCCCCGGGAGGTCTTTTCACCCGATCGCCGGCCCACAACAATACATATATACACTAGCGTGGGTCGGCTCGCTGCTCTCACCTTCCCACACATCGATGCAATGGGACAAACACCTCACACCATGTAATGACAAACACCTCACGCCATGTTATGACAAACACCTCACGCCACATTATTACAAACACCTCACGCCACGCTATTACAAACCCCTCATGCCACGCTATTACAAACCCCTCACTCCACGCTATTACAAACACCTCACGCCACGTTATTACAAACACCTCACGCCACGTTATTACAAACACCTCACACTACGTTATTAAACACACCTCACGCCAGGTTATTACAAACACCTCACACTACGTTATTAAACACACCTCACGCCACGTTATTACAAACACCTCACACTACGTTATTAAACACACCTCACGCCAGGTTATTACAAACACCTCATGCCATGTTATTACAAACCCCTCACGCCACGCTATTACAAACCCCTCATGCCACGTTATTACAAACCCCTCATGCCACGTTATTACAAACACCTCACGCCACGTTATTACAAACACCGAACACTACGTTATTAAACACACCTCACGCCATGTTATTAAACACCTCACGCCAGGTTATTACAAACACCTCACGCAACGTTATTACAAACACCTCACGCCACGTTATTACAAACACCTCATGCCACGTCATTACAAACACCTCACACTACGTTATTAAACACACCTCACTCCACGTTATTAAACACCTCACGCCACATTATTACAAACACCTCACGTCACGTTATTACAAACACCTCACGCCACGTTACTAAACACACCTCACGCCACGCTATTACAAACCCCTCACGCCACGCTATTACAAACCCCTCACGCCACGCTATTACAAACACCTCACGCCACGTTATTACAAACACCTCACACTACGTTATTAAACACACCTCACGCCACGTTATTAAACACCTCACGCCAGGTTATTACAAACACCTCACTCCACGCTATTACAAACCCCTCACGCCACGCTATTACAAACACCTCACGCCACGTTATTAAACACACCTCACGCCACGTTATTACAAACACCTCACACCACGTTATTAAACACACCTCACGCCACGTTATTACAAACACCTCACCGCCATGTTATTACAAACCTCACACCACGTTATTACAAATACCTCACGCCATGTTATTACAAACACCTCACGCCACGTTATTACAAACACCTCACGCCACGTTATTAAACACACCTCACACCACGTTATTACAAACACCTCACCGCCATGTTATTACAAACCTCACACCACGTTATTACAAATACCTCACGCCATGTTATTACAAACCTCACACCACGTTATTAAAAACACCTCACACTACGTTATTAAACACACCTCACGCCACGTTATTACAAACACCTCACTCCACGTTATTAAACACACCTCACGCCACGTTATTACAAACACCTCACTGCCATGTTATTACAAACCTCACTCCACGTTATTTCAAACACCTCACACCATGTTATTACAAGCCTCACACCACTTTATTAAAAACACCTCACTCCATGCGATTACAAACACCTCACCACACATTATTACAAACACCTCACGTCATGTTATTACAAACACCTCCCACCACGTTATTAAAAACACCTCACCGCCATGTTATTAAAAACACCTCACACCATGTTATTAAAAACACCTCAACGCCATGTTATTACAAACCTCACACCACGTTATTACAAACACCTCACGCCACGCTATTACAAACACCTCACGCCACGCTATTACAAACACCTCACGCCACGCTATTACAAACACCTCACGCCACGTTATTACAAACACCTCACGCCACGTTATTACAAACACCTCACACTACGTTATTAAACACACCTCACGCCAGGTTATTACAAACACCTCACTCCACGCTATTACAAACCCCTCACGCCACGCTATTACAAACACCTCACGCCACGTTATTAAACACACCTCACGCCACGTTATTACAAACACCTCACACCACGTTATTAAACACACCTCACTCCACGTTATTGCAAACACCTCACCGCCATGTTATTACAAACCTCACACCACGTTATTACAAAAACCTCACGCCATGTTATTACAAACCTCACACCACGTTATTAAAAACACCTCACGCCATGCGATTACAAACACCTCACCCCACATTATTACAAACACCTCACGTCACGTTATTACAAACACCTCCCACCAGGTTATTAAAAACACCTCACTGCCATGTTATTAAAAACACCTCACACCATGTCATTAAAAACACCTCACGCCACGTTATTACAAACACCTCAAGCCACGTTATTACAAACACCTCACGCCACGTTATTACAAACACCTCACGCCACGTTATTAAACACACCTCACGCCACGTTATTACAAACACCTCACCGCCATGTTATTACAAACCTCACACCACGTTATTACAAATACCTCACGCCATGTTATTACAAACCTCACACCACGTTATTAAAAACACCTCACACTACGTTATTAAACACACCTCACGCCACGTTATTACAAACACCTCACTCCACGTTATTAAACACACCTCACGCCACGTTATTACAAACACCTCACTGCCATGTTATTACAAACCTCACACCACGTTATTACAAACACCTCACGCCATGTTATTACAAACCTCACACCACGTTATTAAAAACACCTCACTCCATGCGATTACAAACACCTCACCCCACATTATTACAAACACCTCACGTCACGTTATTACAAACACCTCCCACCACGTTATTAAAAACACCTCACCACCATGTTATTAAAAACACCTCACACCATGTTATTAAAAACACCTCAACGCCATGTTATTACAAACCTCACACCACGTTATTACAAACACCTCACGCCACGCTATTACAAACACCTCACGCCACGTTATTAAAAACACCTCACCGCCATGTTATTAAAAACACCTCACACCATGTTATTAAAAACACCTCAACGCCATGTTATTACAAACCTCACACCACGTTATTACAAACACCTCACGCCACGCTATTACAAACACCTCACGCCACGTTATTACAAACACCTCACGCCACGTTATTACAAACACCTCACGCCACGTTATTACAAATACCTCACTCCACGTTATTACAAACACCTCACACTACGTTATTAAACACACCTCACGCCAGGTTATTACAAACACCTCACTCCACGCTATTACAAACCCCTCACGCCACGCTATTACAAACACCTCACGCCACGTTATTAAACACACCTCACGCCACGTTATTACAAACACCTCACACCACGTTATTAAACACACCTCACTCCACGTTATTACAAACACCTCACCGCCATGTTATTACAAACCTCACACCACGTTATTACAAACACCTCACGCCATGTTATTACAAACCTCACACCACGTTATTAAAAACACCTCACGCCATGCGATTACAAACACCTCACCCCACATTATTACAAACACCTCACGTCACGTTATTACAAACACCTCCCACCAGGTTATTAAAAACACCTCACTGCCATGTTATTAAAAACACCTCACACCATGTCATTAAAAACACCTCACGCCACGTTATTACAAACACCTCAAGCCACGTTATTACAAACACCTCACGCCACGTTATTACAAACACCTCACGCCACGTTATTAAACACACCTCACGCCACGTTATTACAAACACCTCACCGCCATGTTATTACAAACCTCACACCACGTTATTACAAATACCTCACGCCATGTTATTACAAACCTCACACCACGTTATTAAAAACACCTCACACTACGTTATTAAACACACCTCACGCCACGTTATTACAAACACCTCACTCCACGTTATTAAACACACCTCACGCCACGTTATTACAAACACCTCACTGCCATGTTATTACAAACCTCACACCACGTTATTACAAACACCTCACGCCATGTTATTACAAACCTCACACCACGTTATTAAAAACACCTCACTCCATGCGATTACAAACACCTCACCCCACATTATTACAAACACCTCACGTCACGTTATTACAAACACCTCCCACCACGTTATTAAAAACACCTCACCACCATGTTATTAAAAACACCTCACACCATGTTATTAAAAACACCTCAACGCCATGTTATTACAAACCTCACACCACGTTATTACAAACACCTCACGCCACGCTATTACAAACACCTCACGCCACGTTATTACAAACACCTCATGCCACGTTATTACAAACACCTCACGCCACGTTATTACAAACACCTCACGCCACGTTATTACAAACACCTCACTCCACGTTATTACAAACACCTCATGCCACGTTATTAAACACACCTCACTCCACGTTATTACAAACACCTCACCGCCATGTTATTACAAACCTCACACCACGTTATTACAAACACCTCACGCCATGTTATTACAAATCTCACACCACGTTATTAAAAACACCTCACTCCACGTTATTACAAACACCTCACCGCCAAGTTATTAAAAACACCTCACACCATGTTATTAAAAACACCTCACCGCCATGTTATTACAAACCTCACACCACGTTATTACAAACACCTCACTCCACGTTATTACAAACACCTCACGCCATGTTATTAAAAACACCTCACCGCCATGTTATTAAAAACACCTCACACCATGTTATTAAAAACACCTCAACGCCATGTTATTACAAACCTCACACCACGTTATTACAAACACCTCACGCCACGCTATTACAAACACCTCACGCCACGTTATTACAAACACCTCACACTACGTTATTAAACACACCTCACGCCACGTTATTAAACACCTCACGCCAGGTTATTACAAACACCTCACTCCACGTTATTACAAACACCTCACCCCACGCTATTAAAAACACCTCACTCCACGTTATTACAAACACCTCACACTACGTTATTAAACACACCTCACGCCACGTTATTAAACACCTCACGCCAGGTTATTACAAACACCTCACACCACGTTATTAAAACACCTCATGCCATGTTATTACCAACACCTCACGCCATGTTATTACAAACAACTCACGCCACGTTATTACAAACACCTTACACCACGTTATTTAAAACACCTCACGCCACATTATTACGAACACCTCACGCCACATTATTACAAACACCTCAAGCCACGTTATTAAACACACCTCACTCCACGTTATTACAAACACCTCACCACCATGTTATTACAAACCTCACACCACGTTATTACAAACACCTCACGCCATGTTATTACAAACCTCACACCACGTTATTAAAAACACCTCACGCCATGCGATTACAAACACCTCACCCCACATTATTACAAACACCTCACGTCACGTTATTACAAACACCTCCCACCACGTTATTAAACACACCTCACGCCATATTATTACAAACACCTCACACCACGTTATTAAAAACACCTCACACTACGTTATTAAACACACCTCACGCAACATTGTTACAAACACCTCACGCCACGTTATTACAAACACCTCACACTACGTTATTAAACACAGCTCAAGCCACATTATTACAAACACCTCACGCCACGTTATTAAAAACACCTCACACCATGTCATTAAAAACACCTCACCGCCATGTTATTACAAACCTCACACCACGTTATTACAAACACCTCACGCCATGTTATTACAAACCTCACACCACGTTATTAAAAACACCTCACTCCATGCGATGACAAACACCTCACCCCACATTATTACAAACACCTCACGTCACGTTATTACAAACACCTCCCACCACGTTATTAAAAACACCTCACCACCATGTTATTAAAAACACCTCACACCATGTTATTAAAAACACCTCAACGCCATGTTATTACAAACCTCACACCACGTTATTACAAACACCTCACGCCACGCTATTACAAACACCTCACGCCACGTTATTAAAAACACCTCACCGCCATGTTATTAAAAACACCTCACACCATGTTATTAAAAACACCTCAACGCCATGTTATTACAAACCTCACACCACGTTATTACAAACACCTCACGCCACGCTATTACAAACACCTCACGCCACGTTATTACAAACACCTCACTCCACGTTATTACAAACACCTCACGCCACGTTATTACAAATACCTCACGCCACGTTATTACAAACACCTCACACTACGTTATTAAACACACCTCACGCCAGGTTATTACAAACACCTCACTCCACGCTATTACAAACCCCTCACAACACGCTATTACAAACACCTCACGCCACTTTATTAAACACACCTCACGCCACGTTATTACAAACACCTCTCACCACGTTATTAAACACACCTCACTCCACGTTATTACAAACACCTCACCGCCATGTTATTACAAACCTCACACCACGTTATTACAAACACCTCACGCCATGTTATTACAAACCTCACACCACGTTATTAAAAACACCTCACGCCATGCGATTACAAACACCTCACCCCACATTATTACAAACACCTCACGTCACGTTATTACAAACACCTCCCACCAGGTTATTAAAAACACCTCACTGCCATGTTATTAAAAACACCTCACACCATGTCATTAAAACACCTCACGCCACGTTATTACAAACACCACAAGCCACGTTATTACAAACACCTCACGCCACGTTATTACAAACACCTCACGCCACGTTATTAAACACACCTCACGCCACGTTATTACAAACACCTCACCGCCATGTTATTACAAACCTCACACCACGTTATTACAAATACCTCACGCCATGTTATTACAAACCTCACACCACGTTATTAAAAACACCTCACACTACGTTATTAAACACACCTCACGCCACGTTATTACAAACACCTCACTCCACGTTATTAAACACACCTCACGCCACGTTATTACAAACACCTCACTGCCATGTTATTACAAACCTCACACCACGTTATTACAAACACCTCACGCCATGTTATTACAAACCTCACACCACGTTATTAAAAACACCTCACTCCATGCGATTACAAACACCTCACCCCACATTATGACAAACACCTCACGTCACGTTATTACAAACACCTCCCACCACGTTATTAAAAACACCTCACCACCATGTTATTAAAAACACCTCACACCATGTTATTAAAAACACCTCAACGCCATGTTATTACAAACCTCACACCACGTTATTACAAACACCTCACGCCACGCTATTACAAACACCTCACGCCACGTTATTACAAACACCTCATGCCACGTTATTACAAACACCTCACGCCACGTTATTACAAACACCTCACGCCACGTTATTACAAACACCTCACGCCACGTTATTACAAACACCTCATGCCACGTTATTAAACACACCTCACTCCATGTTATTACAAACACCTCACCGCCATGTTATTACAAACCTCACACCACGTTATTACAAACACCTCACGCCATGTTATTACAAACCTCACACCACGTTATTAAAAACACCTCACTCCACGTTATTACAAACACCTCACCGCCAAGTTATTAAAAACACCTCACACCATGTTATTAAAAACACCTCACCGCCATGTTATTACAAACCTCACACCACGTTATTACAAACACCTCACTCCACGTTATTACAAACACCTCACGCCATGTTATTAAAAACACCTCACCGCCATGTTATTAAAAACACCTCACACCATGTTATTAAAAACACCTCAACGCCATGTTATTACAAACCTCACACCACGTTATTACAAACACCTCACGCCACGCTATTACAAACACCTCACGCCACGTTATTACAAACACCTCACACTACGTTATTAAACACACCTCACGCCACGTTATTAAACACCTCACGCCAGGTTATTACAAACACCTCACTCCACGTTATTACAAACACCTCACCCCACGCTATTACAAACACCTCACTCCACGTTATTACAAACACCTCACACTACGTTATTAAACACACCTCACGCCACGTTATTAAACACCTCACGCCAGGTTATTACAAACACCTCACGCCACGTTATTACAAACACCTCACGCCACGTTATTACAAACACCTCACGCCACGTTATTACAAACACCTCACGCCACGTTATTACAAACACCTCACACTACGTTATTAAACACACCTCACGCCACATTATTACAAACACCTCACGCCACGTTATTACAAACACCTCAAGCCACGTTATTAAACACACCTCACTCCACGTTATTACAAACACCTCACCACCATGTTATTACAAACCTCACACCACGTTATTACAAAAACCTCACGCCATGTTATTACAAACCTCACACCACGTTATTAAAAACACCTCACGCCATGCGATTACAAACACCTCACCCCACATTATTACAAACACCTCACGTCACGTTATTACAAACACCTCCCACCACGTTATTAAACACACCTCACGCCAGGTTATTACAAACACCTCACACTACGTTATTAAACACACCTCACGCCACATTATTACAAACACCTCACTCCACGTTATTACAAACACCTCACTCCACGTTATTACAAACACCTCACTCCACGTTATTACAAACACCTCACTCCATGTTATTAAACACACCTCACTCCACGTTATTACAAACACCTCACCGCCAAGTTATTAAAAACACCTCACACCATGTTATTAAAAACACCTCACCGCCATGTTATTACAAACCTCACACCATGTTATTACAAACACCTCACGCCACGTTATTACAAACACCTCACGCCATGTTATTAAAAACACCTCACACCATGTTATTAAAAACACCTCAACGCCATGTTATTACAAACCTCACACCACGTTATTACAAACACCTCACGCCACGCTATTACAAACACCTCACGCCACGTTATTAAAAACACCTCACCGCCATGTTATTAAAAACACCTCACACCATGTTATTAAAAACACCTCAACGCCATGTTATTACAAACCTCACACCACGTTATTACAAACACCTCACGCCACGCTATTACAAACACCTCACGCCACGTTATTACAAACACCTCACGCCACGTTATTACAAACACCTCACGCCACGTTATTACAAATACCTCACTCCACGTTATTACAAACACCTCACACTACGTTATTAAACACACCTCACGCCAGGTTATTACAAACACCTCACTCCACGCTATTACAAACCCCTCACGCCACGCTATTACAAACACCTCACGCCACGTTATTAAACACACCTCACGCCACGTTATTACAAACACCTCACACCACGTTATTAAACACACCTCACTCCACGTTATTACAAACACCTCACCGCCATGTTATTACAAACCTCACACCACGTTATTACAAACACCTCACGCCATGTTATTACAAACCTCACACCACGTTATTAAAAACACCTCACGCCATGCGATTACAAACACCTCACCCCACATTATTACAAACACCTCACGTCACGTTATTACAAACACCTCCCACCAGGTTATTAAAAACACCTCACTGCCATGTTATTAAAAACACCTCACACCATGTCATTAAAAACACCTCACGCCACGTTATTACAAACACCTCAAGCCACGTTATTACAAACACCTCACGCCACGTTATTACAAACACCTCACGCCACGTTATTAAACACACCTCACGCCACGTTATTACAAACACCTCACCGCCATGTTATTACAAACCTCACACCACGTTATTACAAATACCTCACGCCATGTTATTACAAACCTCACACCACGTTATTAAAAACACCTCACACTACGTTATTAAACACACCTCACGCCACGTTATTACAAACACCTCACTCCACGTTATTAAACACACCTCACGCCACGTTATTACAAACACCTCACTGCCATGTTATTACAAACCTCACACCACGTTATTACAAACACCTCACGCCATGTTATTACAAACCTCACACCACGTTATTAAAAACACCTCACTCCATGCGATTACAAACACCTCACCCCACATTATTACAAACACCTCACGTCACGTTATTACAAACACCTCCCACCACGTTATTAAAAACACCTCACCACCATGTTATTAAAAACACCTCACACCATGTTATTAAAAACACCTCAACGCCATGTTATTACAAACCTCACACCACGTTATTACAAACACCTCACGCCACGCTATTACAAACACCTCACGCCACGTTATTACAAACACCTCATGCCACGTTATTACAAACACCTCACGCCACGTTATTACAAACACCTCACGCCACGTTATTACAAACACCTCACTCCACGTTATTACAAACACCTCATGCCACGTTATTAAACACACCTCACTCCACGTTATTACAAACACCTCACCGCCATGTTATTACAAACCTCACACCACGTTATTACAAACACCTCACGCCATGTTATTACAAACCTCACACCACGTTATTAAAAACACCTCACTCCACGTTATTACAAACACCTCACCGCCAAGTTATTAAAAACACCTCACACCATGTTATTAAAAACACCTCACCGCCATGTTATTACAAACCTCACACCACGTTATTACAAACACCTCACTCCACATTATTACAAACACCTCACGCCATGTTATTAAAAACACCTCACCGCCATGTTATTAAAAACACCTCACACCATGTTATTAAAAACACCTCAACGCCATGTTATTACAAACCTCACACCACGTTATTACAAACACCTCACGCCACGCTATTACAAACACCTCACGCCACGTTATTACAAACACCTCACACTACGTTATTAAACACACCTCACGCCACGTTATTAAACACCTCACGCCAGGTTATTACAAACACCTCACTCCACGTTATTACAAACACCTCACCCCACGCTATTACAAACACCTCACTCCACGTTATTACAAACACCTCACACTACGTTATTAAACACACCTCACGCCACGTTATTAAACACCTCACGCCAGGTTATTACAAACACCTCACGCCACGTTATTACAAACACCTCACGCCACGTTATTACAAACACCTCACGCCACGTTATTACAAACACCTCACGCCACGTTATTACAAACACCTCACACTACGTTATTAAACACACCTCACGCCACATTATTACAAACACCTCACGCCACGTTATTACAAACACCTCAAGCCACGTTATTAAACACACCTCACTCCACGTTATTACAAACACCTCACCACCATGTTATTACAAACCTCACACCACGTTATTACAAACACCTCACGCCATGTTATTACAAACCTCACACCACGTTATTAAAAACACCTCACGCCATGCGATTACAAACACCTCACCCCACATTATTACAAACACCTCACGTCACGTTATTACAAACACCTCCCACCACGTTATTAAACACACCTCACGCCATATTATTACAAACACCTCACACCACGTTATTAAAAACACCTCACACTACGTTATTAAACACACCTCACGCAACATTGTTGCAAACACCTCACGCCACGTTATTACAAACACCTCACACTACGTTATTAAACACACCTCACGCCACATTATTACAAACACCTCACGCCACGTTATTAAAAACACCTCACACCATGTCATTAAAAACACCTCACCGCCATGTTATTACAAACCTCACACCACGTTATTACAAACACCTCACGCCATGTTATTACAAACCTCACACCACGTTATTAAAAACACCTCACTCCATGCGATGACAAACACCTCACCCCACATTATTACAAACACCTCACGTCACGTTATTACAAACACCTCCCACCACGTTATTAAAAACACCTCACCACCATGTTATTAAAAACACCTCACACCATGTTATTAAAAACACCTCAACGCCATGTTATTACAAACCTCACACCACGTTATTACAAACACCTCACGCCACGCTATTACAAACACCTCACGCCACGTTATTAAAAACACCTCACCGCCATGTTATTAAAAACACCTCACACCATGTTATTAAAAACACCTCAACGCCATGTTATTACAAACCTCACACCACGTTATTACAAACACCTCACGCCACGCTATTACAAACACCTCACGCCACGTTATTACAAACACCTCACGCCACGTTATTACAAACACCTCACGCCACGTTATTACAAATACCTCACTCCACGTTATTACAAACACCTCACGCCACGTTATTACAAACACCTCACGCCACGTTATTACAAATACCTCACTCCACGTTATTAAAAACACCTCACACCATGTCATTAAAAACACCTCACCGCCATGTTATTACAAACCTCACACCACGTTATTACAAACACCTCACGCCATGTTATTACAAACCTCACACCACGTTATTAAAAACACCTCACGCCATGCGATTACAAACACCTCACCCGACATTATTACAAACACGTCACGTCACGTTATTACAAACACCGCCCACCTGGTTATTAAACACACCTCACGCCATATTATTACAAACACCTCACACCACGTTATTAAAAACACCTCACACTACGTTATTAAACACACCTCACGCAACATTGTTACAAACACCTCACGCCACGTTATTACAAACACCTCACACTACGTTATTAAACACACCTCACGCCACATTATTACAAACACCTCACGCCACGTTATTAAAAACACCTCACACCATGTCATTAAAAACACCTCACCGCCATGTTATTACAAACCTCACACCACGTTATTACAAACACCTCACGCCATGTTATTACAAACCTCACACCACGTTATTAAAAACACCTCACTCCATGCGATGACAAACACCTCACCCCACATTATTACAAACACCTCACGTCACGTTATTACAAACACCTCCCACCACATTATTAAAAACACCTCACCGCCATGTTATTAAAAACACCTCACACCATGTTATTAAAAACACCTCAACGCCATGTTATTACAAACCTCACGCCACGTTATTACAAACACCTCACGCCATGTTATTACAAACGTCACACCACGTTAGTAAAAACACCACACTCCATGCGATGACAAACCCCTCACCCCACATTATTACAAACACCTCACGTCACGTTATTACAAACACCTCCCACCACATTATTAAAAACACCTCACCGCCATGTTATTAAAAACACCTCACAACATGTTATTAAAAACACCTCAACGCCATGTTATTACAAACCTCACGCCACGTTATTACAAACACCTCACGCCACGCTATTACAAACACCTCACTCCACGTTATTACAAACACCTCACGCCACGTTATTACAAACACCTCACGCCACGTTATTACAAACACCTCACGCCATGTTATTAAACACACCTCATGCCACGTTATTACAAACACCTCACACTACGTTATTAAACACACCTCACGCCACATTATTACAAACACCTCACTCCACGTTATTACAAACACCTCACTCCACGTTATTACAAACACCTCACTCCACGTTATTACAAACACCTCACTCCATGTTATTAAACACACCTCACTCCACGTTATTACAAACACCTCACCGCCAAGTTATTAAAAACACCTCACACCATGTTATTAAAAACACCTCACCGCCATGTTATTACAAACCTCACGCCACGTTATTACAAACACCTCACGCCACGTTATTGAACACACCTCACGCCACGTTATTACAAACACCTCACTGCCATGTTATTACAAACCTCACACCACGTTATTACAAACACCTCACGCCATGTTATTACAAACCTCACACCACGTCATTAAAAACACCTCACGCCATGCGATTACAAACACCTCACCCCACATTATTACAAACACCTCACGTCACGTTATTACAAACACCTCCCACCACATTATTAAAAACACCTCACTCCACATTATTACAAACACCTCACGGCCAAGTTATTAAAAACACCTCACACCATGTTATTAAAAACACCTCACCGCCATGTTATTACAAACCTCACACCATGTTATTACAAACACCTCACGCCACGTTATTACAAACACCTCACGCCATGTTATTAAAAACACCTCACACCATGTTATTAAAAACACCTCAACGCCATGTTATTACAAACCTCACACCACGTTATTACAAACACCTCACGCCACGTTATTACAAACACCTCACGCCATGTTATTACAAACCTCACACCACGTTATTACAAACACCTCACCCCACGTTATTACGAACTCCTCACGCCACGTTATTAAAAACACCTCATGCCATATTATTACAAACACCTCACGCCATGTTATTACAAACACCTCACGCCATGTTATTACAAACACCTCATGCCATGTTATTACAAACACCTTACGCCACGTTATTACAAACACCTCACACCATGTTATTAAAAACACCTCACCGCCATGTCATAACAAACACCTCACACCATGTTATTAAAAACACCTCATGCCACGTTATTACAAACACCTCATTCCACGTTATTAAAAACGCCTCACGCCACGTTATTACAAACACCTCACGCCATGTTATTACAAACACCTCACGCCATGTAATTAGAAACACGTCACACCATGTAATTAAAAACACCTCACGCCATGTTATTATAAACAAGTCACGCCATGTTATTATAAACACGTCACGCCATGTTATTAAAAACACCTCACGCCATGTTATTAAAAACACCTCACGCCATGTTATTACAAACACCTCACGCCATGTTATTATAAACACGACACGCCATGTTATTAAAAACACCTCACGCCATGTTATTATAAACACGTCACGCCATGTTATGAAAAACACCTCACGCCATGTTATTAAAAACACCTCACGCCATGTTATTATAAACACGTCATGCCATGTTATTAAAAACACCTCACGCCATGTTATTAAAAACACCCCACGCCATGTGATTAAAAACACCTCACATCATGTTATTAAAAACACCTCACGCCACGTTATTATAAACACCTCACGCCACGTTATTACAAACACCTCACTCCACGTTATTAAAAACACCTCACTCCACATTATTACAAACACCTCACGCCACGTTATTACAAACACGTCACACCACGTTATTAAACACACCTCACGCCACGTTATTACAAACACCTCACCGCCATGTTATTACAAACCTCACACCACGTTATTACAAACACCTCACGCCATGTTATTACAAACCTCAATCCACGTTATTACAAACACCTCACCGCCATGTTATTACAAACCTCACACCACGTTATTACAAACACCTCACCCCACGTTATTACAAACCTCACACCACGTTATTAAAAACACCTCACGCCATGTTATTACAAACACCTCATGCCACGCTATTACAAACCCCTCACGCCACGCTATTACAAACACCTCACGCCATGTTATTACAAACACCTCACGCCATGTAATTAGAAACACGTCACACCATGTAATTAAAAACACCTCACGCCATGTTATTATAAACAAGTCACGCCATGTTATTATAAACACGTCACGCCATGTTATTAAAAACACCTCACGCCATGTTATTAAAAACACCTCACGCCATGTTATTACAAACACCTCACGCCATGTTATTATAAACACGACACGCCATGTTATTAAAAACACCTCACGCCATGTTATTATAAACACGTCACGCCATGTTATGAAAAACACCTCACGCCATGTTATTAAAAACACCTCACGCCATGTTATTATAAACACGTCATGCCATGTTATTAAAAACACCTCACGCCATGTTATTAAAAACACCCCACGCCATGTGATTAAAAACACCTCACATCATGTTATTAAAAACACCTCACGCCACGTTATTATAAACACCTCACGCCACGTTATTACAAACACCTCACTCCACGTTATTAAAAACACCTCACGCCACATTATTACAAACACCTCACGCCATGTTATTACAAACACCTCATTCCACGTTATTAAACACACCTCACGCCACGTTATTACAAACACCTCACCGCCATGTTATTACAAACCTCACACCACGTTATTACAAACACCTCACGCCATGTTATTACAAACCTCAATCCACGTTATTACAAACACCTCACCGCCATGTTATTACAAACCTCACACCACGTTATTACAAACACCTCACCCCACGTTATTACAAACCTCACACCACGTTATTAAAAACACCTCACTCCACGTTATTAAAAACACCTCACACCATGTTATTAAAAACACCTCACGCCATGTTATTACAAACACCTCATGCCACGCTATTACAAACCCCTCACGCCACGCTATTACAAACACCTCACGCCATGTTATTACAAACACCTCACGCCATGTTATTAAAAACACCTCATGCCATGTTATTACAAACACCTCACGCCACATTATTACAAACACCTCACACCATGTTATTAAAAACACCTCACGCCATGTTATTAAAAACACCTCACGCCATGTTATTAAAAACACCTCACGCCATGTTATTACAAACACCTCACGCCATGTTATTAGAAACACGTCACGCCATGTTATTATAAACACCTCACGCCATGTTATTAAAAACACCTCACACCATGTTATTAAAAACACCTCACGCCATGTTATTAGAAACACGTCACGCCATGTTATTATAAACACCTCACGCCATGTTATTAAAAACACCTCACACCATGTTATTAAAAACACCTCACGCCATGTTATTAAAAACACCTCACGCCATGTTATTAAAAACACCTCACACCATGTTATTAAAAACACCTCACACCATGTTATTAAAAACACCTCACACAATGTTATTAAAAACACCTCACGCCATGTTATTAAAAACACCTCACACCATGTTATTAAAAACACCTCACACCATGTTATTAAAAACACCTCACGCCATGCTATTAAAAACACCTCACACCATGTTATTAAAAACACCTCACACCATGTTATTAAAAACACCTCACACCATGTTATTAAAAACACCTCATGCCATGTTATTATAAACACGTCACGCCATGTTATTACAAACACCTTACGCCACGTTATTACAAACACCTCACCGCCACATTATGAAAAACACCTCACACCACGTTATTATGAACACCTCACGCCAGGTTATTACAAACACCTCACACCACGTTATTACAAACACCTCACACCACGTTATTACAAACACCTCACGCCAGGTTATTACAAACACCTCACACCACGTTATTACAAACACCTCACACCACGTTATTAAAAACACCTAACGCCTCGTTATTACCAACACCTCATTCCACGTTATTACATAATTATGTGACTCCACCACATAATTAAAAACACACCACTGCGACATAACCACTGTTGTTAAAAACACCTCACGCCACTTTATTACATAATTACGTGACACCACCACATAATTAAAAACACACCACTGTGACGTAACCACTGTTATTACAAACACCTCACACCTCGTTATTACAAACACCTCACGCCTCGTTATTACAAACACCTCACACCACGTTATGACATAATTACGTGACACCACCACATAATTAAAAACACACCACTGCGACGTAACCACTGTTATTACAAACACCTCACGCCACTTTATGACATAATTACGTGACACCACCACATAATTAAAAACACACCACTGCGACGTAACCACTGTTATTACAAACACCTCATGCCATGTTATTACATAATTACGTGACACCACCACATAATTAAAAACACACCACTGCGACGTAACCACTGTTATTACAAACACCTCACGCCACTTTATGACATAATTACGTGACACCACCACATAATTAAAAACACACCACTGCGACGTAACCACTGTTATTACAAACACCTCATGCCATGTTATTACATAATTACGTGACACCACCACATAATTAAAAACACACCACTGTGACGTAACCACTGTTATTACAAACACCTCATGCCATGTTATTACATAATTACGTGACACCACCACATAATTAAAAAAACACCACTGCGACGTAACCACTGTTATTAAAAACACCTCACACCATGTTATTACAAACACCTCACACCACGACATAATTAACAACACACCACTGTGACGTAACCACTGTTATTACAAACACCTCACACCACCTTATTACATAATTACGTGACACCACCACATAATTTAAAGCACACCACTGCGACGTAACCATTGTTATTAATAACACCTCACACCATGTTATTACAAACACCTCACACCACGACATAATTAACAACACACCACTGTGACGTAACCAGTGTTATTACAAACACCTCACACCACCTTATTACATAATTACGTGACACCACCACATAATTTAAAGCACACCACTGCGACGTAACCACTGTTATTAATAACACCTCACACCACGTTATTACAAACACCTCACGCCAGGTTATTACAAACACCTCACACCACGTTATTACAAACACCTCACACCACGTTATTACAAACACCTCACGCCAGGTTATTACAAACACCTAACGCCTCGTTATTACCAACACCTCATTCCACGTTATTACATAATTATGTGACTCCACCACATAATTAAAAACACACCACTGCGACATAACCACTGTTGTTAAAAACACCTCACGCCACTTTATTACATAATTACGTGACACCACCACATAATTAAAAACACACCACTGCGACGTAACCACTGTTATTACAAACACCTCACACCACGTTATTACATAATTACGTGACACCACCACATAATTAAAAACACACCACTGCGACGTAACCACTGTTATTACAAACACCTCACGCCATGTTATTACAAACACCTCACGCCACTTTATTACATAATTATGTGACACCACGACATAATTAAAAACACACCACTGCGACGTAACCACTGTTATTACAAACACCTCACCCCACGTTATTACATAATTACGTGACACCACCACATAATTAAAAACACACCACTGCGACGTAACCACTGTTATTACAAACACCTCATGCCATGTTATTACATAATTACGTGACACCACCACATAATTAAAAACACACCACTGCGACGTAACCACTGTTATTACAAACACCTCACGCCACTTTATGACATAATTACGTGACACCACCACATAATTAAAAACACACCACTGCGACGTAACCACTGTTATTACAAACACCTCATGCCATGTTATTACATAATTACGTGACACCACCACATAATTAAAAACACACCACTGTGACGTAACCACTGTTATTACAAACACCTCATTCCACGTTATTACATAATTATGTGACACCACCACATAATTAAAAAAACACCACTGCGACGTAACCACTGTTATTAAAAACACCTCACACCATGTTATTACAAACACCTCACACCACGACATAATTAACAACACACCACTGTGACGTAACCACTGTTATTACAAACACCTCACACCACCTTATTACATAATTATGTGACACCACCACATAATTTAAAGCACACCACTGCGACGTAACCACTGTTATTAATAACACCTCACACCATGTTATTACAAACACCTCACACCACGACATAATTAAAAACACACCACTGCGACGTAACCACTGTTATTACAAACACCTCACACCACCTTATTACATAATTACGTGACAACTCCACATAATTAAAAACACACCACTGCGACGTAACCACTGTTATTACAAACACCTCACCCCACGTTATTACATAATTACGTGACACCACCACATAATTAAAAACACACCACTGTGACGTAACCACTGTTATTACAAACACCTCACACCACGTTATTACATAATTACGTGACACCACCACATAATTATAAAAACACCACTGCGACGTAACCACTGTTATTAAAAACACCTCACACCATGTTATTACAAACACCTCACACCACGACATAATTAAAAACACACCACTGCGATGTAACCACTGTTATTACAAACACCTCACACCACCTTATTACATAATTACGTGACACCGCCACATAATTAAAAACACACCACTGCGACGTAACCACTGTTATTAAAAACATCTCACCTCCAAATGATTCAAAACAGCTCCCGCTATGCAATCCAGAACACCTCACCACGCATCGCCATCGGGACAGGCTTGTTTGAACTGAGGATAAATACGTGAGTTGCCCTGTTTCCACGATTTACACCAATCAGAATTCAAACATTTGTTTTACAATTTAATTTGTAATATTCGTGATATTACATTTTTATGAACAATTTTTTCCCCACCCAGATTCATGCTGCAAGGCCGAGCGAAACGCTAAAAAATCATTTGAGATTGATTTAGAGAGGGTAAAAAAGGTGTCAAAAGGGGTGATAATTCTAGACACAGACATTGGGATGGGTGGACATCGTTTAACTAGACACATAAGCGACACATATCTAACAAGAAAAAGAGCAATCAGAGATTGCAGACACTCACCAGGACTTGTTTTGTGTGGTGTTTGTGTCGTTTTGTGTGGCGTTTGTTTACTGGTGTGTTATGTCATTAATAAGAGACATAATTAGAACTACCACTTTATAACTGTTGGTCGTGATGACCGGGTACCAAGACATCCCGCTTTGATCGGACATCTGACCCTGACCCATGAGGTGTTAAACAATATTATAATTCAATTTAATTCAGAATGGGATTAAAATAAATTCAATTCAAATTAGATGGAAGACCAAATAGGAACAGTCCTGCATTGGAGTCATCAGAAGGAACCCGAACAAGCAAAAAGAAAAGATGAAGTCATCAGGAGGAACCTGGATAGGATTCGCATTTCAGCTGCTACTCCTCTACTCTCAAACCCATCCAGGTGGTGCCAAGTGAGCCTTACTAAAAACAAACAAACAAAACAAAAACCCCCAAGAGTAAAACATTTAATAATTCTGGCTGCCAGACCATTTGTCCAATCAAGTTGACATTTAAAACATGTATCCTACATCACTACTCGATCACAATTATGAAGTTGATTGATTCAGCAGTTTCAGGGAAAACATTATTTAATATTTTCTTAAATCCAATATGGCTGCCAAACCATGTGACATAAATGATTCCTTAACAACATTGTACACGCATCCCTTGAGGAACATTTGCGTGAATTTTCCCCTCGATCTGTCCAGCCGTTCTGGAGAAGAAGATTTTTATGTTTTAGGATAAATCCAATATGGCTGCCAAACCATGTGACTTATGACATCATGTGTGTGAACCTTTTATTCCTCGTGTGAAGTTTCGCCTCGATCTGCTCAGCCGTTTCGGAGATTTTTGAAGGTTTAACAAAAAACAACAAAAATACAATATGGCTGGCAAATCACATGGCCGATGATGTCATCACCATTTTTTGTGGAGCATTTTATCCCAAGATGACCCTCGAAAATGTTCATACTGATCAGATGTAGCATTCTACATATGCAATTATGACGTCATGCCAAAGGCACCAATGACTTCATTAAAAGAATCACACTCATTCCCTGTGAGGAGTACTTGCTATGTGCCAAGTTTCAATTTTCCCTTGGTGTGGTTTCAGAGATAGAGGTCCAAAGTTTTTCCCTTTTTCCAACATGGCTGCCACCCCCACGTGACTTTTGACGTCATAATTATCATTGAAACATTCTACATGAGTATTCGCACCAATGTTGAAAATTTTGTCTCGATCCGACAAGCGGTTGTGGAGAAAAACACCAACATTCTGTGCGGACAAACAAACAGACTAATGGAACCAAATGCAATACCCTCACCTTCAGCAAGAGTAAAAGCATGATTAATCACTCCAAGCTTACGATGGAAACGTTTTCATTTTAAAGAAATAACTGCTCTATACTTTGCATTATTAACCATGTAGGAGCTATTTCAACAACAATACTATACAGTACACCTCTACACCTTTTTGGAGTATGTGTTGTAGTATTGTATTATGTTCGGAGAACATTTTGAACACCCCACTTGTCATAATAATAATAATAATAATAATAATAATAATACAAGTTGCCTTATGAGGATCTTTCGACGCAGGAGGGAGGCCATTAAGCCAATCAAAGTCTTGTTATTACTACCAACATATGGCTGTTTGTCCGTGCTCTATCCTTTTAAAGCATCCAACAAGGAAGCAGCATGCACCATTTTAAAATATAGTCTTTGGTGTAGGTCGGCCAGGATTCGAACCACTGACCTTCCAAGTTCAGATCAGAGGCACACTCCGCAACCATTATGTGACCAAATCTGGTTAAACATACTCTGTTGAAATCAAAGTTGTGAACCGACATAGTTCATAGCTTTGATTTGTTCACAAAAATGAATCAAACTTGAATGAGTTATCGAAAAGTGGTGATGTCATTGCAGAATGGGATGTAGGTAGATCCCAGGGGGGAGGTTTTCATCCCAAGGTGCCGATCTTTTCTCATGCTCTGTTCCCTCCATGAGACCATATGGCTCGAACAAAAGACGTGCAATTACGTTTCGAAATGCTGCAACGAACCTGCTGTAACAACGCTCACACGAGTATTACAATAGCATGGGAAAATAAAATATACTTCCTGTTCTCCAATGTTCTGAACCATCTTATTTAATTTTTTCATTTCATCACACGTCCCAGGTTATTGTGATTTCCCCCTCTCTCCATCACTTCTTTTCATTTGTTAGTTGTCAGTTGGTTTGTTCCTTTTCTGTTTCATCCCCTCCTTCCTCTCCCTCTTCTTGCTGCGTTTCATTTAACTTGTGGATGTGTCCTTCTCCCCCTCCCCTTGATCTCGCTCTCACTTTAATTTCTTCTCTGCTGTTGGTGTTTCCCCTTTCCATTTTGTTCCCTTCCATTCTGCCCTCGCTCTTCCATGAGCTTCGACCATGCGTCCCTAAAGAAATCATGCATTTGGGAAACATGGTTCTCAGCAGATTGCAGAAATGTGAGGAATGCAATTAAGATGTAGGTGTATGACATAATTGGAGCATTTTCTGGAGTTGTTGGATTTGTGCATCAATTGTCCATTTCTAAGAGGTTTTCCTGATAATAGGTTGAAACAAATGTCACAGCACAACGAGGAACTTCTCACAATACCGATACGAGGCTTGGATAACAACGCTTGCAATGAGGAGCCACAGAAACGGTCGGCAGAAAACCACGGTTTGGAGAATAAGAGGAGGATGCAATGAAAAGGCCATTCTGTGGTATCATGGCTTGCAGAAATGGATGACATTCGTACCGATGGTCCCCTGTGATAGGTGGCCAAAGATATGACGGTCCTGCCTGGAAGCCGTAATGTCACCCGTCACCGGTTGCTTTGCAGTAGCTGAATGATTGTAGTAAAGAATGGAGGTGATATGGAAGGAGCTTTGTGAAAAGATACAGAAGCTTTGTTAGCACGTTGCGAGCACCAGAATGGAGAAACAGATCAGTTTGACCTGGCCAGCAATCCTCCTGTTCTATTGTAGCCACACAATGATGCAAAAAAACCCCCAAAAAACCAGGAACCGAGTGAAGGTGTTCTTTTTTTGTAAGTTTTTTTTAACACATCAGGGTAAAATTCAAGAACATTATATTGTACTATAGTAGTAAACCGACAGCAGTTCATAGTTACTAATCTGAATGCTCTGTTTTACAATCTCATTGTACATAGGTACAGAATTATTTGGAACTTCAGTTTTGTAACCACTATTGATTTATTTTAACCTGGAATCTCCTTAGTGAGCAATGTGTATTTTAATTTTTTTCTACAACTTGCACATTCGGTCAGATCTGCAGAAAGAATCCTCGAGCGGCCACTTCATGGGTGGCCGAAAGAGCAGTTGTGCAAATGACTGCTCCGGTAAATCCATCAACACAGGTTCACCTTTGACTAGGAACACCTGTTGAAGGTATCATATTAGTTGCAAAGCTGCAAACGAGGAAAGTAACAATTAGCGTATCTCAGATTATTCTTCCAGCAGTGGTTGCTATACCAAGCGAGCTGACAAAGCAAGATGGCGTCTGGTTCCCAGGCAACAGGATGATATGAAGAGCATTATTGTACTGGGAGCATGTACATCCCAAGAGGACATTGGACTGCTAGCATCACACATTTGTAAATTATGCCCCTCCCCATGGTCAATGCTTTAATAACCGTTAATTAGCCGCCTGCTATTTTCAGCACAATTTGCAAATTGGTGCAGGAGGAGGCGTGGTTGTGCAGAGCTACTTAATAGAATTGTGGTTGGCCACAAAGGGGCGACCTAAGCCTACTCACTGGACTTTTTTTGGTCAAACGAGTCCGTGAAGTGATGGCAGAAATTAATGAGGAAAGGAGCTATGAACATTCTTCCACTCTGTGACATTGCTTTGTGGAGGGGATGGAGATAATGAAATGGTTTTGGGTAGATTTAAAGGACAATTGGGCTTGGGACCAGGAAGAGGTCAGGAGGTCTTCAGATGGCAGAGTTATCTCGACATGGAAGGTAGCATCAGAGGAATTGTGACTATAGCTCGCAAAACAAATTGTAAAACAACCAAACACACACACACACACACACACACACACACACACACACACACACACACACACACACACACACACACACACACACACACACACACACACACTGAAGATCTCAATAATGAAGTCAAAATATCTTGGAAGCTGAAGAGCACCGAAATTGTACCATTGATAGTTGTACCAACAGACATGATAAAGAAGAACCTCACAGACATCTTAAAAACAATCCCTGGGAATATTATTACTTATGATCTACAGTTGGAAGTTGTCCGGGTCTCAGTGACGATCCTCAAAAGATCCCTCGGAACAAGACAACTTCACAGCTTGGTCCACGATTCATGATCCCTTACTGAAACGGAGGTGGCTTCTTGAAGACCTGGGAGGACTCGTTCCATCTTCCGAAACCCACATATGGAGATAACACCCAATGGGACAATAATACATTGATAATGTGGAATGCATAAATGCTTGCATTCAACCTAATCAAGTGAATTTGGATGAATGACATTTGGATGGAAGTAAAAGGGAGGTAACCCCCAGCCACCTCCCCGAAATAAAGGTGCACGTGGCACAACTATTCTTCACGAATTGTTCGCCTTCGTATATTGAACGACCTTATTCTGTCAACGTGAATTAAAGTGGTTACAAGATGCAATATCCCCGCAGAGAGAGGCAACGCAGTTGGCACCATGAGAAAGCAAAGTAATGGTTAGTGACTTATGAACGGTATCTATTTCTATTCTGTCAGCCGACAAGTTGAGGTCACAGGCTTTCAAACACCCCGATGGGTGAAGTTTGCACATCCTATGCTGGACCTCCAGCTGTTTCTTGCACCACTCAGCATGTGCATGGAATTGATGTCACATTCTTGGCTCACATAGGAAATGGGCAACAGTTTTGGCCGAGGTCGAAATTTTAACAGGTACATGAACGTCATTTGCAAATGGGGGCGAGGACGTAACCTTATAACATGAAATACCCCAATGGCAAACCTAATATCTACTGAAATTTGGACAAAATATTGATGACAGGTTCTCAGCTGTAGTTTTGCAGAGGGTGGACTGAAACCCTTCTGGGAAGTGAATAAAAGTTGTAAATTGAGAACCCTAAATATTGAATACATACGTACAATCCTCAAATAGTTGAATGCCTTTCCAGGCTGAACTCATCTTTTAAATACATTTGTTTGTACTGTGATGACTTCCCGATTTGACATACAATACTCATGTTATAGAGCGTTTGTTTGCCTCCTCTTCAGGAAGAACACCGTGGGATCTTTAACGTACACAAACTAATGCTGGCAGATGGGATGCCCATATTTTACATCCATCTGAGGGATGACACACACACACATTGATGCCTCACCCTGTCTGTGAAACATCGGGATGACAGTTTATAGTTGGAGCGGAATTCTAACCCAGGCTAGACAGCTTAGAGGTGAGTGTGCGTACCTCGAGGCCATCCTGTCATCCCGTATGTCCTTTATAGCCTTCCTTATCTGATTGACCATCTGTGATGTCTTCTTTCTGTTTCTAACTTTACCGTCACCAAAGGTGGGCAGACATTGTTTTCACCCCTGTATGTTTGTTTATCTGTGAAGAGGATATCTCAAAAAGTTATGAGCGGATTCAGACAAAACTTGGTGGGTGAGTTGGGTATGTGACAAGAACAAGCTGATTAGATTTTGGATGCCCAGACACATATCTGGCCTATCAGTAGGATACAAAACGTAAACAGTTCAGCCTGGTGGAGGTACAGTATGTGCTCTAGCGAGTGCTGTCATAGTTTGTTTTGTTTTCTCTTGCTCTTTCAGCCTTCTCTGGGCTCTACCCCTACTCAGTAGGTCCAGGCCAGTACCACTTAACTCAGCTATAAAATGCATACCTTGTTCCCTCCATAATCATGACCTTTTGAATAACCTCCACTCCTTTGTCCCAATATCCTCACATTTCTGTAATTGCCTGAGTCTGTCCTGTCCTTCTCAACCTTCCAAGCTTTTAAGATATGGCAGCCTGTTGATCCCTAATTTTCACTCCCATTCCTACCCATGACTGTTTCTACTAACTAGTACCTGTCTGTTTTTGCTTCCCTTGATCCTCTATACCATTGTAATACTCTCATGGCTGCCATTACCTATCCATGACTTCCGTACCAATGTTCATCTATTCTTCTGCATTGAAAAGGTCAAGTTAACAAAAAGCACTGCCTTCCATTCCCGACTGTCCAAGTTTCCGACTCGTCCAGACCTCCTCCTTCTTAAAGGCCCTTTTCTTTGAAGAAGGGCTTATGTCTGCAACATCGCTTCATCTTCTTTCCCTGGCCCATTAGCATATCTCTCTCAACATTTCGTTGAGACATAACAATTATTTGAGCAGTCTATAATAATCTGGGTTCGATTCCTGATCCGACCCAGAAATGTCAGATTGGTAGGCAGGTCGTTGGTTGCATCACAAAATGTGCTTTCCCTCGGATGGATGTCAAGCTGCTGGAACCCATTTGCTAGCATTATTTGGTGGATGTAAAAGAAGAGGTGGAGAGTTATCACTGGCACCATGAACAAATTCCAAATTCCAGCCTAACTTGGCACTTCTGCTGGAGAAGACTGGGGATTATCAGCAAAACGATTTCTTCATGAAACCTCAGGATGGCACAATGTGTTATCAAAAGAGATAATGTTCATTCAGACATTACATGTTTATTAAATGTTTATCATTGCGCCCAATGCAGACCATTGATAACTCCAGAATGTGTTTGGGAAAGCAGGAGATAATGTTCTGCGTGGCAGGTGGAACTTATGGGATCGTGCAAAATATATATATATATATATATATATATATATATATATATATATATATATATATATATATATATATATATATATATATATATATATATATATATATGTTCTGCCTCTCTGGTCTGGACCGGATAGCATACAGCTAACCCCCATCCGCCAATGAAGGTAACGTCTAACAACCATGCTGAGGCTTAGAGTTCTTTATTCTTGACGTATGGTATGAGTTGGTAATCGCTGTAACAAAAACAAAAATAAAATGTTATAGTAAGTTGACACGGATATTACGGTGATCGTTATACATGTACAAGATGTGTATATTAAAGGGCAACTACTTTGTAGTGATATGCTTGGTTGAGTTAGCTCCCTTGTTCCAGGAATTCGGGCAAGGCGTACTTTCACGCAAACAAAAACGAGAAATTAAATTAACCTGACTCAGTGCAGAGTACTGCACTGTCAATGAGAGCAGTTATTAAAATCACTGATCAGAGTAACGGTACAATAACAAATTAGAGTCACTAGAATAGACCGCAGAGCTTTACATTTGTCTACACATCAAAGTTGCAAGTTCTTTCCTATAGGTTGTTGTTGTAACACAATTGTCGAAGTTCGTCGGTAAAACTAGAGCATCGAACTGTTTCATGCCGACATAAAGTCACAGTATAAAATTCTGGTGTCGAACGATAAACAAAACGCATCACTCACACTGTTGTTGGCCACAGTCTGGCACAAAATGCATTTTTCATCGCAGCGGGCAAAAAACCACATGGCAAGGCGACATTTTTTTTTTAACACAGCGTTTCCTGGCTCACGGTAGGCGGAGCCACAGGGAAGCAACAACAATGAATAAGCATGACTAGTCAACCGGCACAGTGTGGTGGCACTATATATATATATATATTGTTGCGGATTCCGCGCCCGCCGGCGTGCTGACGGCCACGTAACTCGAATCGCGGCACGTCGCCCACTGGACGGACAATCCAGTCGTGACCCTCTCGGACTAACGCCGGGAACCAGTCACAGGTGGACCTTTCGGTCTCACCGCGATCGAGCCAATCAGCCCCCGCGTGGGATAGGGTTGCTCGCCGAATTCGACCTACCTAAGTACCCACGCGGAGGGTAGACCGGGCGATCGCACCTCGCCGCAGGTCGACTTCGGACACGGGCCACTTAAGCGACCCGTTCCGTACTATCAGAATAACCGAGCGGTGTTATCGTCGACCTCGACGGTTCGATTAATTATCGGGCGTATTCAGCCCACTACCAACCCTTTACGTGAAGCAAGATGGGGATTCAATAGAGGAAAAGACGAAGCGAAGCGGGAGAACAGTTCAATAATAAAAGCACATTTATTCGCGGCACACGGGAAGCACACATATTCAATTCCACCAAAAGCACACAAAAAAAAGAAAACACAATTCCATTTACACAAAAAGCAAATATAAAAGCGAAGACAATGCAGAGCTAATACTGACTACCGAGCACACGGCAACACTTATACAATTCTACCTCACAGACGGCGCCGACAACACATACCCAAAACCAAGGAAAAGAAATACCCTCAAGGATGAGGCGGGCC
>NC_140961.1:51103850-51163850 GCF_056783735.1 Eptatretus burgeri
TGATCCATAAATTTGCATATATCGATCGCCCTCCAACGCCCTGGGGGCGGGGCCAATTCGCCCCTCGCTCACCGATTGGACGGCAAAAAGTGGGCGTGTGTCGTTTTTGATCCGTTTTTGAAGTGGAAAATCCGTGATTTTGTACACGCTGTTCGGCGCGCGCCCTGCACGAGTCCAACACCGGTACCCACAGGCGGCGCAAGAACGGTGGCGATGCGACGGTTGCGAGGTGTGACGTGAAGGTCGTGGCGGTTGTGGTGAAGCGGCGTTGTGGTTGGTGGTTGATGTTGTGGTTGTGGTGGTAATCATGGCGGTTGGTCCAAAATAAAGATAGCAAAAGAAAAACGGCTATCCTGAAGAGTCGCAGCACGCATAAATGACATGTATTCCCACTAGACAATGGGTTTGGGCCTAACTACACATGTACTTACCGAGATACCTCACCTAAGGGAGCTGAATGGTGGTTTGCGAATTTGGTAACCACAACAATATATATATATATATATATATATATATATATATATATATATATATATATATATATATATATATATATATATATATATATATATAGTTACGAATTCGCGCCCGCCGGCGTGCGAACGGCCGCTTTCCACTAATAGCAGCCGTGTCGCCCACCGGACAGACAATTCAGTCGTGACCTTCCGGAGCAACGCCGGAACCCTGTCACGGGTGGGTCTTCAACCCCACCACGGCCAAGCCAATTTTCTACCCGCGCAGAATAGGGTCAATCGCCGAATCTCGATATACCTAAGTACCCGCGCGGGTAGCCTCCCCGGAGACCGTACCTCGACGCAGGTCGGCTTGGACACGAATCGCCCAAGCAGTCCGTTCCGTTCTGCAGTGATAACCGAGTGGGTATTATCGCCGACCTCGCCGGATCCGATTCTATTGAACGGGTATTTAAAACCCAACTATTTATTCCGCGATGCAAGATGGCATTTCCAATAGGGAGAGGACGCAACGAACGGGGTACATTTGAACCAATCACATTTATTTATAATTTACACACAACACGTATGCAGGCAAGGCAATGAAATAATCATACACGTATGCAAAGAGACAAAAACAATCACGTATACAGACAAAGCAAAAGCAAGGGAAAGCACTCCGACCGAATATAAGCAGTAATAATTTACAGGCACTTAAGCAGTTCTACTTCTCAGACTCAGCGCCACAACATTCATTCCAAAGCCCAAAATAAAAGAGCCATCCCCAAAAGACGAGGATGGCAGACCGGGTCCGTAGACCTTTATGTGCGTGGAGCCTGGCTGACCAAATGGACTCCACGAGACCGACGCTGGTTACCTGCACCCTCGTGGTGCAACAGTCGGCGAGCTCTCTCCGGCACTCTCCTCTCGTGCGCGTCTCGACCCTGGACCACCGCACACAACCCTCACGACTTGGCGCCCAGAGGGAAGGCACCCGGAGCTCGAACCACCACGAAGCAGCAGCAATCACCAGACCAGAAGAGCTCGATGACGCCGAAACCACCAACGACCCCGAAGAAGCTGAAACCACAAACGCAATCCAGAAGCTCTCCCGAAGAGACGACAACGACGACGACCACAGACACACGACTAAAGGCTCGACGACAAAAGGCTCGACGACAAAAGGCTCGACGACAAAAGGCTCGACGACAAAAGGCTCGACAACGTTCGAAAAGCACCAATGTCACGAAGAGATGAAGCTCCCCCGAAGAGACAACAACCCCCACGATCACCTTCTCCTTCCTCGAGCTCGCGTCCTGTCCGCCCTTATATCCCCTGGGGTCCAACCCCTTGCTCCTCCCCGTTTTCTGCTCCGCCCCCTTCCAGTTCCTTCGAGTAGCTTCCAGAAAAGGGGCGTTCCTCCGTTCCAAGCGCCTCATTCCACGAACCGACCAATGGCGAACGATCTGCCTCGCCCATCCCCCACAGCAAGTGTGGAGAAAACAGGTGGGAATATTAGGCGGGAAAAATCCGCGCGCCATCGAAGTTCCTTTGAGTTCCTTTTGCTCACGTTTATTGAATGAATACGGAGAGATGGTTGTAATGTGTCCATGGAGAAGAAGGGAATTGATAGCTGGCGTAGCGGCGAAGGTGGTGATGGTGGTTGGAGATGTGGTTGGTTCAAAATAACGATAGAAAAAGAAAAACCTACCTCAAAGGATCACAGCCCTGTGACACAAATAAATCCCATTAAACAACGGTGGGGAAATCTAACTGAACACGGACTTATCGGCATAACCAACTAAGAACCTATATGGTGTTCTTCAAATTTCCACAGCCGTAACTATATATATATATATATATATATATATATATATATATATATATATATATATATATATATATATATATATATATATATATATATATATATATATATATATCTTCTTCTTTCGGCTGCTCCGGTTAGGGGTCGCCACAGCGGATCATCCGTATGATCTGCATAGTGATTTGGCACATGTTTTACGCCGGATGCCCTTCCTGACGCAACCCTGGCCGCCTCTTACGACACAGGGAAATGGTACACCTATTTTAACCGGGGTATACACCGGCCCAGTATAATGGTACTCATTTCGTCGACCTCGGAAGGATGACAGGCTGAGTCAACCCCCTGGTGTATTAATTCAGTGGCCCAACGGGGCTTGAACTCAGGACCTTTTGGATCCCAAACCGCTGCCCTAACCACTGAGCCAACACCAGGTATATATATATATATATATATATATATATATATATATATATATATATATATATATATATATATATATATATATATATATATATATATATATATATATATATATATTGTTGCGGGCTGGGGGTCGGTGGCGCGAATGATCACAAGGTGGGGAAAGCTTCGTCATCTTCACCAGACTCACTGGAATTGTAGGCAGTTGCTCGGATAACTCCGTGAGTTGTTTAACCGACTGTGGAACGCCAATATCTCGACCGCGTGGCATAGGGTCTTTTTGTCTGGAACCAATTTACCTCAGTAACCACGCGGTCTCGGCTACCGGGGATCCACGCCCTCGGCACGTCTTGCCCGAACCGGGTCACTCTACCGACTACCAGCTGCCAACTACCTTTCCGACTCGGATGCAGTCGAGCGGGCATGCCAAGAACGTACTGGCTCGGATGAACTGATTATCGGGTATAAAGACCCGTCTAAAACTCAGATCCGAACCATGCTGGACCAATGAAAGAAAGGACGGAAACGAACTGGGAACATTTCTAATAATTGTTTATTTACAAAAAGAAGAACACAGAGCAAGCTTATCGCTGATATACACAGCAAGATTTACAATAATGGAATAAACACTTAAACAGTTCTACTTAAGAGACGGCACCACACACGCAGACACACACAGATGAAAATAAAACCCAGGTGTTTTATTGGACCCTCACAGCCAGGGAGAGAGAGAGACGAGCTGGGGGTCGCAGTTCACTTGGGTACCTGCATGCTGGAGGGAGGGGGTGCTGCGTGGTGCGGCACCAGCCAATAGTCGTGCAGCTCGGCCCACAGTCACATGCGTGGGGCTCGTGCCGGCGGAGGAACTCGAGTCGAGTAGTCGGAGTCCCAGGGTGGGAATCAGGGTCGTGGACAAGACCCAGCAAAACTCCAATGAACGCCCCACGCAGAACTGCAACGAATCCCCCAACGAATGCTCCAACAAAACTAGAGCTGACTTTCCCTACAAAGAACTCTCTGAACTGAGGTTTTTGTCATTGGTTATAGACCTCCCTGAACGGGGCAGGGTCTCTGTGGAACAGACGTGACTGTCCGTCCTGATTGGACTGGGTCTTCATGGGGTCCGCCCTTTATGGGCGGGGCCTCGGCCAAACCGGGAGCCCCACCCCCCCCCCCACTCCATCATCATCAAGGGGAAGATCCAATGTTGAAAAGGAACGTTTGTAGAAGCGCAAAGGAATGGCGGACTGGACGTTTTTGCCCCGTATACTGTGGCCAGCGAGGCGCAGGTTGCAAATGCTGGAAGGTACCTTGGTTGGTTGTTGGATATTTGTTGGATGATAAAGATTTATTCAACCTGACTAAAAAAAACATCGCAACGCACACCTTTGATTCTCCCACTAGACAAAAGGAAGGCACCTGTCTTCACATGTACTTTACGGAATAACTGACTTTTGGGACATCTGTATGTTTGAATGCACATGGTTTCCAGATCCGTAACAATATATACATGTATATGCGAGGTCCATCTAAAAAGTAATGGGACTGACTTCACAGAAATTTTATTCCAAAAAATATATTGAAATCACAGCTTGTCCCCTTCAAAGTAGTTTCCCTCCAGTCTCACACACTTGTCCATCCTCTTCTTCCACTCTTCGATGCACCCCCGGAAGGCTTTTCTTGAATCCTCCGGAGATCCGTCGTCACGGCCCTTTTGATAGCCCCCACATCAGAAAATCGGGTCCCCTTGATCACCCCCTTGAGCTTGGGGAAAAGGCAAAAATCACAAGGGGCCAAGTCTGGCGAATATGGGGATTGCTCCAGAGTTGGCACATTCCTCTCCACCAGAAACTGTCGGATGCTCAGGACACTGTGAGCAGGGGCGTTGTCATGGTGGAGCACCCAGGCGTTGTTCTCCCACAGATCCCTCCTCTTTTTCCTGACTGATATGATCTCATGAGGTGCTGGAGGATCTCCTTGTACATATATTGATTCACTGTTTGACCCTGTGGTAGAAACATGAAGTGGACGATGCCCTTGATGTCAAAAATCGTGATGAGCATCACCTTGACCTTCGACTTCAACATCCTTGTTTTCTTTGGTCTTGGTGATGCTGGACTTTTCCACTGACGATTCTGCCATTTGGTCTCAGGATCTCATTCGAATATCCACGATTCATCGCCAGTAATGACTCTCCCGAGCAGGTCTGGATCGTCTTCAAGGTGCTCGATAATGTCTTAACAGGCAGTGACTCTGTGCTGTTTGTGGTCTCGGACAACAGTTTGGGGACCATCTTTGCGCACACCTTGTGCATTTCGAGATTTTCAGTGATGATGCTCCAGACAGTGTCCTTGTTGATGGAAAGTTCCTCAGCAATCATCTGCACCGTGAGTCGATAATCTGCGCGCACCATCCGATTCACACGCCGGATGTTGTCCACCGTTCTGCTCGTTGAAGGTCTTCCAGACCGTGGATCATCTTCAACCTCCTCCTGCCCCTCTTTGAACCTCTTGTGCCATTAAAATGCACGTGTACGTGACATCGTTTCTTCCCCATAGACTTTCTGCAGCATTGCGAAGGATTCGGAAGATGTTTTGCCAAGTTTGGCAAGAAACTTCAGATTGGCTCTCTGCTCACGACTCAAAGTGCGACGACTCAGACTAGACAACATGTAAAGCACGGCCTGTAAAAAATCACACAATGAGCATAGTCAACCATCACCAATCACATATATTGCTGGAATGTTGCGAAAGATGGTGACGCAACCCATTCATTCAAGTTGTGAAAGTGGAGCACACAACAGGCTCAGTCCCATTACTTTTTAGACGGACCTTGTATGTGTGCATATATGTTTACATATATGTATGGATATATGTTTATGTATATATGTATGTATATATTTCTATGCATATACATATGTACGTATGTATATATATTGTTGCGGATTCGCGCCCGCCGGCGTGCGAGCGGCCACGTAACTCGAATCGCGGCACGTCGCCCACCGGACGGACAATCCCGTCGTGACCCTCTCGGACTAACGCCGGGAACTAGTCACGGGTGGGCCTTTCGGCTTCACCACGATCGTGCCAATCGGCCCCCCGCGTGGGATAGGGTTGCTCGCCAAATTCGACCTACCTAAGTACCCACACGGAGGGTAGACCGGGCGATCGCACCTCACCGCAGGTCGACTTCGGACACGGGCCACTTTAAGCGACCCGTTCCGTACTATCGGGATAACCGAGCGGTGTTATCGTCGGCCTCGACGGTTCCGATTAATTCTCGGGCGTATTTAGCCCACGACCAACCCTTTACGTGAAGTAAGATGGAGATTCAATAGAAGAAAAGACGAAGCGAAACGGGAGAAACAGTTCAACATAGAGCACATTTATTTCGCGATGGCACACGGATAGCACACATATACAATTATACACCAAAAGCAAATGTAAAAGAAGAAACACCACAATAATGCACAAAAAGCAAATGTAAAAGAGAAACACACAATAATGCACAAAAAGCAAATGTAAAAGCAAAACACAATGCAGATCTACCACCGACTACCGAGCACACGGCAACACTTATACAGTTTTACTTCACAGACGGCGCCGACAATACATATACTCAAAGCAAAAGAAAAAGGGACCACCCTCCACTATGAGGGGGCAGACGGGCCTGGGGCCGAGACCGCGTCGAGCCTACCCGTCTGGTGATGAGCCGCAAAATGGCGGTGGCGCCCCAGCTCCGCGGGCCTCGCGGACAGTGTCTGGAATGGGGTGGGAACGGGGCCCCCTTCTCACACTATCTCAGCGCGGGGGGAAACAGGAGGGGGTTGTTGATGCTCGGGGGGATGAGGATATCTCGCTGGCTCGGGTCCCGCGGCGAGCGTCTCCACCGCGACCTCGGTCGCGTTACCGGCCTCCCCTCTCCGCAGCTCCCCGACTCTGACACGAGCGCCCTCTCGACTGCCTTCGCCGCCGCCACCTCTCCAACTCTCCCACTCTCCACAGCTACGTCCAACTGCTTTCTCCGACTCTTCTCTTCTCCACTCTCCTTGACTGACTCTTTCCAACTCTACTGCTCCGACTCTTCCCAACTCAACTGCTCCGAATCTTCCCAACTCAACTGCCTTTTTGGCGAGCGAACGCGGCCCTTTATAGCCCCCGGGGCCTCGCTCCTTCACCTTCGACCCTTTACCTCTGGCTGGCTCCCCATTGGACAGAGGAAAAGTGGGCGTGAATGCTTTTTGATCCATGAATCTGCATATAGCGATTATACTCCGACGCACCTGGAGGCGGGGCCAAATCGCCCCACGCTCGCCGATAGGACGGAACAGAAGTGGGCGTGAGTAGTTTTTGATCCGATTTCTTCGGAAAGGCTGGTGTTTCTGCACCCGCTGCGCGGTGCGCGCCCTGCACGAGTCCAGTATCGGTGCCCACAAGCGGCGCGGGAATGGCGGTGATGCGATGGTTGCGAGAGCGAGATGTGACGGCAAGGGTCGTGACTGTTGTTGTGTGATGGCTGTTGAGACGTGGTTGGTGGAGGTTGTGATGGTAGTAATGGCGGCTGGTCCAAAATAAAGATAGTAAAAGAAAAACGGCTATCTAAAGGGGTCACAGCCCGAATGAATGACATTTATTCCCTCTAAACAACGGGTTTGGGCCTAACTACACATATACTTACAGAGATATCTCACCTAAGGGACCTGAATGGTGGTTTGTGAATTTCGTCAACCACAACAATATATATATATATATATATATATATATATATATATATATATATATATATATATATATATATATATATATATATTTGTATGTACCGTGGTGCCCCCAGAATCCGAACGCCCCATTGTTTGAACAAATTGGAATACAAACAATTTTTTCGAGAAAATTTTGCCCTAAAAACCGAACACATTTTCGAAAACCGAACACAACATGGCGTTCATGTTTGTTCATTTGCATCTCCCCCACCTGTTCGCGCTTTGTTCATTCAGTTCGTCAGTGCAAGTACTCGTGAAAGCATCTCTCGTGTGTCGATCGCTACTTTACCTCGTGTTTTCACCTTGTTTTGTGCATTTTTTTTTCAATTATCACCCTTGTGCATTCACCATGGCACCCAAGAAGAGCAGTGAAGCTAATAGGACTAAGAGGAAGTCCGTGAGAACGACAATTGAGTTGAAGAAAGAACTTATCGCGAAGCATGAGAGCGGTACGCGTGTGTCTGATCTCGCTGCCATGTTCGAGCTGCCGAAATCGACCGTGTGTAGGATTCTGAAAAATAAAGAAGCGATAAAAGCGCGAAAACCCGTCGTGAAGCGAACTCATTCAATGAACCCTCTGACGAATCGGCTTTAACGAACTCAACGTTTTTTTCGCGAGCATGGTAGTGACGTCATACTGCGTCACCCAATCGCTTCACCTCGTGATTCTCTCCCGTGGAACCGTGCGGTGAAAACGGCACGTTTGTGTCTCCACAGAGTGTACTGGGATATAAAACACCATTTGGTGCTTCATGGTTAATTACATACCTCCACCAGGCTGAACAGTTTACGTTTTGGATCCCAATGGCCACTGATAGGCCGGAGCTGCATCCAGACCTGATGGAAGAAGCGACAACGCTCCTCCTCATCCCCCAGGCTTGGAAAAAGATTCATGACCAAGAAAACGTCATTTACTCATCTTATTTTACCTTAAACATGGGTAATTTCAGTTGAAAGTGTCTTGAAAGTGGGTTTTCTTGGGGTCCAGGAACGGATTAATTCACTTTCCATTATTTCTTATTGGGAAAATAGTTTTGGAATCCGAACTTTTGGAATCCGAACAGCCTCTTGGAACGTAGTAAATTCGGATTCTGGGGGCACCACTGTATATTGTTACGAATTCACGCCCGTCGGCGTACGATTGGCCGCTTTCCACTAATAGCAACCGCATCGCCCACCGGACGGACAATTCAGTCGTGACCTTCCGGAGCAACGCCGGAACCCTGCCACGGGTGGGTCTTCAACCCCACCATGGCCTAGCCAATTTTCTACCCGCGCAGGATAGGGTCAATCGCCGAATCACGATATACCTAAGTACCCGCGCGGATAGCTAACCGGGAGACCATACCTCGGCGCAGGTCGGCTTGGGACACGAACCGCTTAAGCGGTCCGTTCCGTTCTGGAGTGATAACCGAGCGGGTATTATCGCCCGACCTCGCCGGATCCGATTATATTTACCGGGTATTTGAAACCCAACTAATTATTCCGCGATGCAAGATGGCATTTCAATGTGGGGAAAGGAGGACATGACGAACGGGGTACATTTGAACAAAGCACATTTATTTTACACGTACACATATACAGTCAATCATGCAGGCAAACAAAAGCAAGGGAAAGCACTACGACCGAATATGGTTATTATTAATGTCACTTAACAGTTTTTACTTATCAGGACACGGCGCCACAAGATTCACTCAAAAGGAAGGAAAGGGCCACTCTGATAGACGAGAGTGGCAGACAGGGTCCGTGGACCTTTATAGTGCGTGAGGCCGAATGGGCTCGCGAGACCGATGCGGCTTACCCGCACCCTCGTGGTGCGACGATGGGCAGGTCGCGACGTCTGCTCCCCACGGCCACCAGGACAGCCGCGCCTGATTGCGGCCTTGCAACGAAGGGCAGGTCGTGACGTCTGTTTCCCACGGCCACTCGGACAGCCGCGCCTGATTGCGGCCTTGCGACGAAGGGCAGGTCGTGACGTCTGTTTCCCACGGCCACTAGGACAGCCGCGCCTGATTGCGGCCTTTCGACGAAGGGCAGGTCGTGACGTCTGTTTCCCACGGCTACTAGGACAGCCGCGCCTGATTGCGGCCTTGCGACGAAGGGCAGGTCGTGACGTCTGTTTCCCACGGCCACTAGGACAGTCGCGCCTGATTGCGGCCTTGCCAAGGCGAGGTGATCCGCGCCCCAGTCGGCAACGCGGTTGAGAGGAACGAGCGGGTCTTTTAGTGCTCTGTCAGAGTTGATGCTCTATAAGAGTCGATGCTTTAGATAAGAGTCAAATGCGGCCGATCGCACGCCGGCGGGCGCGAATTCGTAACACTGGTGTCCGGGAGTGAGATTCGAATCCACCCCACCTCCAACTAAATTAACGGGATTCTGTTCAGGGGTGAGTGGAGCGACCCTCGATTCCCACCAAACCACGAGCATTAAAATTAATTCCGAGAAACAAGATGGCTTTTCAAGGCGAACAGGAGCAGGGGGTTTTAGATTTAGAGATGTTGGACTCCATGGCCCAGGATGAAATCCCCGTGCAGGACAATCACATTAATGTGCAGGTTGAATTTCCCCCACAAACGGACCCAGAGTCCGAAATGGGCGCAGCGGCGGCGGCCGCGGGTTTTGACACCCCCCCTCCCATCCTCCCTCAAAATCCTTCCCCAGCCCCCGGCGGATCCGCGCCCGATAATGGCGAATCGACCACCACGGGGTTAGCTGACGTAAGAGGGATGTTGGAAGCATTGATGGGAGCAATGAGCGGCATGAATAAGAAAATGGATGGAAATACGCAACAAATTAACGAAACGGATAAGAAAATGGAAACAAACACAAATGAAATAAAAACAAATGCGTGCAGGATGAATAACAAAATGAATGCGAATATGACAAACGAAATGAAAAAAATGCGGGGAGAGATGCGGCGAGTGGGAAGCAATGTCTGCGGGCAGGCAAAATGGCGCCGTGTGCTGGAGCGAACGAGCTGAGGGGGAGTGTGGATTGTGTCGGCCCCGCAATGGAGGGGGTGAGGACAAACTAATACGGGGACGTGTAGGACGAGACACGTGGAGGTAACAACGACGGAAATTAACGGTGACACAGAGGGAAACATTAAAAGGGGTGACTGAGACGTGTGTGAAACACGTTGAGACGACGGAGATAATGGACGAGATAAAAGAAATAACAGAGACGCGAGAGATGGAAACGGTAGAGGAGAGACGACACGACAAAGACGGGGTGAAAGACGAGCACACACACACATGGAGTTAGTGGAGGACAAGGGGGGCGAGCTGGCAGAATGTTTCGTGACCCGGTGCGAGCAGCTGGATAGCCTCCTTCAGGAACGAGGGGAGGGAATATGCCCCCTTGAGGCGGATCACGACCAGGCGGGTCCGGTCGTGCCGAGCGAGGTTGAAGGGGTGAGTGCTGTGGACGAGTGCACACCGAGCTTGGGAGTTATGGAGGCCCCGGGACCCCTTATGGTGGCACTAATCCCCAGCGTGGTTGTCCCGGTGTGTGTGGTGTCGAGGTGTGTGTTCACGAGTGTGGCGAAATGCGTGCTTCCCGGCACGCCGTGTGTGGATGAAGCCCCGTGTAAGGAAGAAACCCCGTGTATGGATGAAAGACTGTGTGTGAGGGAAGCACCACGTGTGGAAGAAACCGCGTGTGTGAGTAATATGGTGTGTGAGTGAAACCCCCTGTGTGAGTGGAACCACGTGTGCGAATGAAATGGTCCGCGTGGGTGAAGCACGGTGTGTGAGAGGGACAGCGTGTGTGAGGTCGCTGTGTGTAAGGGAGATGGCGGTTGGTATGCGTGAGAACGAAACCGCAACCGCGTCTCCGAGTGAGAGTGTAATGGTGAGGTGTGTGAGCGTCATGGCACGCAGGAGTGTGTGTGTGGAATGGCGACGGAGACGGCGACACCTGAGGGACAAAAGCCGGGTCGCGGCCGTAACTGGTTTGGGGACCGTGCAGGGTTTGCACGGCAGCGCGCGCGGGGTCCGTGCTGTGGTACGCACGAGGCCGCCACGTGCGCGCCTGCGGGAGTGAAGCCCGGTCCGTAAACGCCAGCGGTGGTTTTGCCGATCCCGCGGACGGACAGAAGGTAGGCTGGATATGGATTTGGACCAGATGGGTTCTCCACGCGGGCGTGTTTGTGAAGCTCCGACGAGTAGAGCACATGTGTTCGCGTGGGGAACCCCTCAAAACGCGAGGTTTGCTTTGAATGCGCAGGGTGACGTCATGGCTGCACGTGTGGTTGGAATCTGGCAGGAGGATGAATCCCTGCCGGATGGTGCCGTTCAGGAGGGACGAGGTACAAGGTGCGCGAACAGCTGCCATGACGTCACGCAGAACGAGCGCAGGTTGCGAGTTGCCGCGCTGGTGAGCGCATATATTAAAAAAAAAAAGCAAGCCTCGCTTCAGGTGAACAGGATTCCCTGGGCAGAGGTGGAAGACCCCCTTGCCCAGGCACAGGACACCACCAGTTAGGGGGATAGGTGAATGTTAATTAGACCGGCTTCATGGCCCAGGAAAGTCCTCATGGGGCCCGTGGAATGGATTAGTTAGAGGGATTGTAGTTGAGATTTAGGATGGGAAATGGGAAATGGATTTGAGGACACTGACAGACTTTGAGTGTGTAGAGGGGGCGTAGTTTAGCTGCGTAGAGTAAATGGGATGTGCTGTAGTTTAAGGGACGATGTGGGAGCACAAGATAGTTAAGGGTTTACTCAGAAGGATGGCCGAGTTCAGCGATGGAGTGTGAGAGTTGAAGAGTGAAGTGGAAACATGTTGAGTGAGTGAGGCCAGCGGGTCTGTGTGCATGGAGTGATTGTGGAATGCATGGTGCGATGAGTGATTGGGGGGAAGAGTGATTCCCACCCAAGGGACCCGGAGTCAGAATAATGTGAGTTAGTGGGTTAGTCAAATTGACAAAATGGAGGTCGTTTTGCTGTTGGTGGGGAAGTAGGCTCGAAACCCGTTTGGAGGGATGCAGGAGCCCTGTTGACGGGCTGGGAGCGTGGCTGCGAACAGTGAGTATCACTGAGTGGGTACCCCGGGCACCGGGCTAGTCGGCCGCGGTAGGCCAAGGGCCCATGGGGGGCCAGGATAGCGTAGTGGGCACGGGTGACCCGCACGATGCGGGGCCCGTGCCGCCAAATGCCACGGGGGCAGTGTACTGGGCACGGACGACCCTCGGAAAGGGAACCGGGGCGCCAACACGCCACGTGGGCATCGAGGGGGAGTTGCCAGAGAAGGCACTCGCCAGTTTTAGGGAGCTGGTAGGCTCGGAGGCAGTGTAGTGCCTGGGGGTGCCATCGTTGGAGAATCGGCAGAGGGTAGTTCCTGCCAAGGGATCCACGCATCCCAGCCACGAAACCGTGCAAGGGCACGAGGGAAAATTGGAGGGCGAGGCCCGAAATTGTGAGGACACCAACACAGGCGATGGGAATCTTGGTTGTTAGAACCGATAGTTTAAGCGAGAGGTGCTTGTTGAAAGCCCCGGGGTAGTTTAAGGAATAAATGTTAGGGTAGATAGGAAGTGTACCCCTCCGCACCATCCATCCCTTCGCTCTCGTTGTGGGCCGCTGGACTCACCCTGGGTTGAGATCGCTGAAATCTGAGGAGGCCATTCTGAGGCTTGAATTGGGCCTCGACACAGGACGCCAGCTCTCCCTTATTCCCCTCCAGGAAGGGAACGTAGGGGTTGGGAGTAGGCTAGGACAGGATAGGTTAGCCGAACTAAGACTGTAAAGGGGGTTAGGAGACGAATTATAGAGGGAAGTAAAAATAAAAATAAAACAAAAAAATAAGTTGGGGCGAAATTTGGATTTTTGCAAACTAAGGGAGTTGGTATGGACAGAGACAGGCAAAGGCGATAGGTTGGGAGGGAGACCGTATGGTAGGTCCGAGCCCGTCTTCCGAGTGGCCAGCACCACCGCACTCCCTCCACCAACCTCCTTGAACCAGACAAGAGGCCGGCCATCTTCATCGGCCGGCTGTTTTTACTGTCAGGCCTGTGCCGGTCGGATCATCTGCCGGCTGTTTTTGCTGCAAGGCCTTTGCCGGTCGTTCATCTGCCGGCTGTTTTTGCTGCAAGGCCTGTGCCGGTCGGATCGTCTGCCGGCTGTTTTGCTGCAAGGCCTGTGCCGGTCGGATCGTCTGCCGGCTGTTTGCTACAAGGCCTGTGCCGGTCAGCTTCACCAACGGCCTTGTTTTGCCATGCCATGCCTTGTCTGTCTGCCTTTGCCATGACCCCATGCCTGCTGCCCTTGTCTTTTGGTTCATTTGCCCCACCCTTTCATCACCATGTGCACCAGGATCATCGCGCGTGCTGCAGGGACTGCCCTGTAGGCAGCCGCATCACGGGACTGCATTGGCGGATTGCACCGTGTGTTCCATCCATCCATCCCACTCCTGACACCAGTGTTACGAATTCGTGCCCGCCGACGTGCGATCGGCCGCTTTCCACTAATAGCAACCGCGTCACCCACCGGATGGACAATTCAGTCGTGACTTTCCGGAGCTAACGCCGGAAACCAGTCACGGGTGGGTTTCTAATCCCCACCACGGCCGAGCCAATTGTCTACCCGCGCAAGATAGGGTCACTCGCCAACTTCGATATACCTAAGTACCTGCGCGGGCAGCCGACCGGGCGACCGTACCTCGACGCAGGTCGGCTTGGGACACGAACCGCTTAAGCGGTCGGTTTCATTCTGCAGTGATAACCGAGCGGGTATTATCGCCCGACCTCGCCGGATCCGATTCTATTGAACGGGTGTTTAAACCCCAACTATTTATTCCACGATGCAAGATGGCATTTCCAATATGGTTAAAGGAGGACGTGACGAACGGGGTACATTTGAACAAAGCACATTTATTTTACACATGCACGTATGTACAGCCAACACGTATACAGGCAAACAAAAGCAGGCAAACAAAAGCAAGGGAAGCACTACGACCAAATATGGTTATTATTAATGTACAGTCACTTAACAGTCTTTACTTGTCAGGACACGGCACCACAAGATTCACTCAAAAGGAAGGAAAGGGCCACTCTCAGAGACGAGAGTGGCAGACAGGATCCGTGGACCTTTATAGTGCGTGAGCCTTGGTTGACCGAATGGGCTCGCGAGACCGATGCGGCTTACCCGCACCCTCGTGGTGCGACGATGGGCAGGTCGCGACGTCTGCTCCCCACGGCCACCAGGACAGCCGCGCCTGATTGCGGCCTTGCGACGATGGGCAGGTCGTGACGTCTGTTTCCCACGGCCACTAGGACAGTCGCGCCTGATTGCGGCCTTGCGACGATGGGCAGGTCGCGACGTCCACTTCCCACGGCCACCAGGACAGCCGCGCCTGATTGCGGCCTTGCCAAGGCGAGGTGATCCGGGCCCCGGCCGGCAACGCAGTTTGAGAGGAACGAATGGGTCTTTTAGTGCTCTGTCAGAGTTGATGCTCTATAAGAGTTGATGCATGATAAGAGTTGATGCTCTTACTACCCCGTCCGCTCCTCAGCGATGCGCGAACTGTGCCGAGGTCCAATCACCTCAGACTGCCTTGGCGCTGGCAAGCTCTCCCCGGCTGTGGTCTCCACGCAGCTCCTTGGCTTTCCCCGACTGACTCTCTCCAGACTTCAGGGTCCACTCGGCTCTCCAACCCCTCCAGACTGCCACGAAGCTCCGTTCTGCTCGCCTTTATATAGGGCTGGGGAGACGAGATTTGGCCTTTGCTCTCTGACCCTTGACCCTGCGCGGAAAGCGGACATTGTAGGAATCATCGAGCCTTTGACCTCCGACCCTTCCCGGAGAGCAAGCTGACATGGTTGAAATCACCAACGCTCTCTGACCTTCGACCCCTCCCGGAGAGCGAGCCGACGTGGTTGAAATCACCAACGCTGCACGGCGAGAGAACCCTTGCCTCTGCCTGCAGCGATGTCGTTTGATTGGATCCCGCCGCTGCTGGCACAAAGATGGCGTCGTTTCGGAAACGAAGGTGAGGCGATGTTTGTGGTGTGGAGTTGTTGACGGTTGTGGAGGTAAAGGGGCGAAGGTGGTGGTGGCTTGGTTGTCGTCGTTTGGGAACGATGTTAGTGGTGGCGATTTGGTTGTGGTGGGCGGTAGAGGCAATCGTGGTTGCGGTGATCGTGGCATGGTTGGCGTTGTGGTGATTTGGTTGTTGAGGTATGGTTGGTCCAAAATAACGATAGAAAAAGAAAAACCTACCTCAAAGAATCACAGCTCTGTGACACGAATATCCCATTAAACAACGGTGGGGAAATCTAACTGAACACAGACTTATCGATCTAACTGAACTACGGACCTTTATGGTGTTCTGCGAATTTCCACAGCCGTAACAATATACATGTGTGCATAAATGTGTGTATTGTTTGTGAATGTCTTCACAGCTGTGGAGGAACTCTGGGTAGGGCCTGAAGCAGCAAAGGACTTATCTTGCGTAGCCTATCATGGTTGCTTTATGCAGTTTTCCTCGGCTATAAGAGCCTGGGAGGAGTTGACAAATACATAACTGATTCAAACCTGGTAACTTGATGAGGCTGCAGGGCACAAATTGAGTCCCATCACAGTGCTTGCTGCACGACCTGCCAGCAACAAGTGTCGCCTGCCATGCGAGCACATTATCTCTGCCTTGCTGATCACCAGTCAAGAAATTTGCAGCCAGGAATATTAAATTCCATCAAAGAAGCACACTGACTATGACATGACCCCGACGTCATGTACATAAATTATACGAACACATCACCAACAAACTAAGAGGCATCCAAATGGTACTCAAGCCTTTGCAGACTGAGATTGAAGACTGAGTATAATTTATATACATGACATCAGCGTCTTGGCAGAGTCAGTGTGCTTCTTTGGTTGAATATGTATATATATATATATATATATATATATATATATATATATATATATATATATATATATATATATATATTTACGAATTCTGCCGGTTCGGACAGCCACGCACGACCGCTTAAGGCCCAACCACAGTCGCGTGTCCGCCGAAAACCGGAATTCAGTCGTAGCTTTCGGACAACTCTGGAAACCTGCTACGGATGCCTTAACGCACCATAAACTGTCAATATTCTGTCCATGCGGTACAGGGTTAATCACCGAATCTCGACATACCTAATTATCCGCGCAGACAGAAGTACCGAGACTTTATAGATCGACGGAACTCACACGGAAACGAGCCGCTAAGCGCACTCGTTCCGTGTGCAATGCCGAGCGGTTTTAATCGCCAAGTTCTGACGAACCAATTGACCACTTTAATTGGCTTTAATAGCCGGCTAATTTCCCGAATGCGCCGTGGAAGTCAATGGGAGGAAATGACGCAACGAGCAGGTTGACATTCAAACAATGGGGACATTTATTTCGACAGGCAAGCAATCAATGGGGGAAGGGGACATGACACAAGCAAAGCCTACAGCCGATGTCTATATATTATGTGCAGGCATGCACTTAACCAACAATTCTACTTACAAAGACAAGGCGCCACAGACTTTCATACAAAACCCAGGAAAAGAAACTGGCTCGTGAGCCTTTATTCCAATTTGGAGCCTGGATGACTGAGGGCTCACAAGAGGCCATGCAGGTTACCTTGCTGCCCCTTGTGGCGACTCGAAGGTCTTCGGGTCGGTGACCGTGGATTTTCCTGTTTGGCCCTTGTGTCGCTACGCGCCAGTCGCTTAGCGGCCGGGCGGCTTGAGCAGCTTGCCGAGCGGCTTGCTCGGTTCCCCTCGGTCGTCCGGCCTCTACTGCGGCCTGGTCCGTCGGGCCTGGCAGGCGACAAGCTCGGAGGAGTAAACGGGTCTTTTTGCTCTTTTAGAGTTGATGATCTTCGTGTCCCGTTCACTACCTCAGCGTCGCTCGACCGTCTCAGGGCCGTTCGCCCAGATCCCGACACAGCTGCTCGACTCCAGAGAGGGACGAATATCCCAAGTGTCCGCTTCTCCGCGCTGCCGCCACCGTCTGCCTCCTCCCGCGAATACATTCTCCGTGTGCCTTCCTCTCCCGCGACTGCCCGTCTCCAGAGAGCGATGAATCTGTTTCCTCTCCAACGACTGCCCATCTCCAGAGAGCGATGAATCTGCTGAATAAGCCCCGAACTCGTTCGAGCTCCGCCCTTATATTGGCCCGGGGCGAGCTGCCCTTCGACCGTTCACCTGAGGCTGGGCTCCGCCCACTTCTCACCTCTGACCTCTTACCCCTGGTAAGCCTTGCTGGGAACCCCTTGTTTGACGTCGCGGGTTGGTGTCGGGGAAACCCTCGTTTTGATCCGATTATGTAAATCGGCTCACGCACAATGGTGGCTGGTGCGGAGGGAGCATTGTTTGTCATTGATGATAGCATTTTTGTAGGAGATGACGGCGTTGCGATGTTTGTAAGAGATGATGGCGTTGTGATGTTTGTAGGAGATAATGGCATTGTGATGTTTGTAGGAGATGATGGCGTTGCGATGTTTGTTGGAAATGATGGCGTTGCGATGTTTGTTAAAATAAAGACAGAGAAAGAATAACAGCTACCTCAAAGATTCGCAGCCTGGCACACAAATAATTCCCTTTACACATCGGTGGGGATTCTCACCTGAAACACTTATTGAAATAACTGATCTTCGGGGAACCTGAATGGTGTTTTGTGAATTTCCACATCCGCAACAATATATATATATATATATATATATATATATATATATATATATATATATATATATATATATATATATATATATATATATATATATATATATATATATATATATATATATATAGTGTCCCAAAACAAATAAACAACTTTTAAAATGCTTCGTTTGATCCAAAAAAGCAGTAATTTTGTCACTATTGCTTCATTTCTTGTTGCAGAGACCCTGAAGTTTATTTTGATACCAGGCAAGCACCAGAAAAATGCCAAGACTGACCGTACAACAATGGATGAAAATTGTTGAACTTTGGCACCAGACGAAGTGTCATACAGGTGTAATGTCTTTACTCGAGACATTTTGGTATCCACTTGCGCCATGCACCAAACTTTCGGACAATAAAGTGCACCATCGCAAAGTTTACCAATGTGGGAACCATCTGTGAGCTTCACAAGGTTCACAGTGGTCGGAAGAGGACAGGTCGTAGTGAAGAAAATGTGGAAATGGTGAGACAGGCGGTCGATCTGGGTCCAAAAAAAATCGATTCGACGACTTTCTGCCGAGACAAACATTCATAAGAGCACCGTTCAGAGGATCCTTCGCCAAGACATTCATGCCTTTCCATACAAAATTCAAATGGAAACGGTGCTTACTGATCAACAGAAATGCAAACGACGAGACTTTGCATTTCGGTTCTCAGGAAAGTTGGAGGAAGATGCAGACTTCCTCAAAAAACTTCACATGACAGACGAATGCCATGCTCACTTGTCCGGGGAGGTAAACAAGCAAAACTTTCGGTACTGGGGAACTGAAAATCCTGGTAATGCATCAACTGAACTGGTGCCTCGATCTGTTCTCGAAGTCACCATGTGGGTGGCGGTTGGTTGGTATGGGATAATTGGTACATACTTCTTTGAAGATGACCAGGGACGGTAAACCAGAGGAACTATCATGAAATGATTCAGGAATTCTATCTGCCTGAGCTACGTACTCAGGCCCGTAGGAGAAACAACCTGATCCAGATGAGAACCCAGTGGTTCCAGCAGGATGGGGCACCGCCCCATACAGCCAGGGAAACAAGACGTTTTCTCAACCAACATTTTGAGGGCCGCTTTATCTCCCTCTACGAAGACGTTGAGTGGCCACCGTATTCCCCTGACCTTACTCCTCCAGACTTCTTCTTGTGGGGGTATCTCGAGGACAGGATCTATGGAAACCCGAGGCCTCAGACTCTTGATCAGCTGAAGGAAAACATCCAACGAGAAATCCAGAACATTCCTCAGGAAACGTTTCCCAAAGTGATGGAGAACATGACAACGCGTTTGCAGGCAGTGATCGGACAACGTGGAGCCTACGTCGAACGTGTGGTCGAAAGGAAAACGACAATTCTCCACCAAAATTTAAATTTTGGTGTCAATTTTGACATTGGTACAATAAACTTCAACCTTTCACCTTTCTCTTCTTCTTCTTCTTCTTCTTCTTCTTCTTCTTCTTCTTCTTCTTCTTCTTCTTCTTCTTCTTCTTCTTCTTCTTCTTCTTCTTCTTCTTCTTCTTTCGGCTCGCTCCCGTTAGGGGTCGCCACAGCGGATCAACCGTCTCCATTTCGCTCTATCCTCTACATCTTCCATTGACACTCCAACCACCCGCATGTTCGCCCTCACCGTATCCATGAACCTCTTCTTTGGCCTTCCTCTTCTCCTCCTGCCTGGCGGCTCCATCTTCAACATCCTTCTCCCGATATACTCCGCTTCCCTCCTGAGCACATGTCCAAACCATCTCAATCTCGCCTCTCTCACTTTGTCTCCAAACCGTCCTACCTGCGCTGTCCCTCTAATATACTCATTCCTTATCCTGTCCATCCTCGTCACTCCCAACGAGAATCGCAGCATCTTTAACTCTGCCACCTCCAGCTCCGCTTCCTGTCTTTTTGTTAGTGCCACCGCCTCCAAACCATACAACATAGCTGGTCTCACTACCGTCTTATATACTTTCCCCTTCACTCTTGCAGCTACCCTTCTGTCACAAATCACTCCTGCAACTCTTCTCCACCCACTCCATCCTGCCTGCACTCTCTTTTTCACTTCTCTCCCACACTCTCCGTTACTTTGGACAGTTGATCCCAAGTATTTAAACCCATCCACCTTCCCCACCTCAACTCCTTGCAACCGCACCATACCACCACCCTCCCTCTCATTTACGCACATGTACTCCGTCTTACTCCGACTGACTATCATTCCCCTTCTCTGCAGTGCGTACCTCCACCTCTCGAGGCTCGCCTTAGCCTGCTCCATACTCTCCCTACAGATCATGATGTCATCCGCGAACATCATAGTCCATGGGGACTCCAGTCTGATCTCGTCCGTCAATCTGTCCATCACCATTGCAAACAGGAAAGGGCTCAGAGTCGATCCTTGGTGCAATCCCACTTTTACCTTAAACCGGTCCGTCATTCCTACTGCACACCTCACCGCTGTCACACTGTCCTCATACATATCCTGCACGATCCTCACATACTTCTCCACCACTCCCGACTTCCTCATACAATGCCACAACTCCTCTCTTGGCACCCTATCATAAGCTTTCTCGAAATCCACAAACACACAATGTAACTCCTTCGGGCCTTCCCTATACTTCTCCATCAACATTCTCAAAGCAAACATCGCATCAGTGGTGCTCTTTCCTGGCATAACCCCATATTGCTGCTCACAGATCGTCACCTCTCCTCTCAACCGAGCTTCCACGACTCTTTCCCACAACTTCATGGTGTGGCTTAACAACTTTATCCCTCTGTAATTTCCACAGCTCTGCACATCACCCTTATTCTTGACTATCGGAACAAGTACACTTAATCTCCACTCCTCCGGCATCCTCTCACTTTCCAAGACTTCATTAAACAATCTGGTAAACAACCCCACTGCCATCTCTCATAAGCACTTCCATGCCTCCACTGGTATACCATCTGAGCCAACCGCCTTTCCACTTTTCATCTTCTTCATAGCAGTCCTCACTTCATCCTGATTCACTATCTCCACCTCTTCCAACCTTCTCTCTCTCATTTTCTTCATTCATCAGCTCCTCAAAGTACTCCATCCACCTTCTCAACACACTCTCCTCGCTCGTCAGCACATTCCCATTTGCATCCTTTATCACCCTAACCTGCAGCACATCCTTCCCAGCTCGGTCCCTCTGTCTTGCCAATCGGTATAAATCCTTTTCCCCTTCCTTTGTATCCAACTTCTCATACAGCTCGTCATATGCCTTTTCCTTAGCCTTTGCCACCTCTCTTTTTGCCTTCGCCGCCACTCCTTGTACTCCTGCCTACTTACTTCATCTCTCTGACTATCCCACTTCTTTTTCGCCAACCCCTTCTTCCTTATACTTTCCTGTACTTCCTCATTCCACCACCAAGTCTCCTTATCTTCCTTCCTCTGTCCAGATGTCACACCAAGTACCTTCCTAGCTATCTCCCTCACAACTTCTGCTGTCGTTGCCCAATAATCCCACCCATCTTTACCACCATCCAACGCCTGTCTCACCTCCTCCCTAAATTTCACGCAACAGTCTTCCTCCTTCAGCTTCCACCATCTGGTCCTTGGTTCAGCACTCACTCTCTTCCTCAACCTCACCTCTAAAGTCATCCTGCAGACCACCAATCGATGCTGTCGAGCTACACTCTCCCCTGCCACCACCTTACAGTCACTAATCTCTTTCAGGTTGCATCTCCTGCTTAAGATGTAATCCACCTGTGTGCCTTTCCTCCACTCTTGTATGTCACCCTGTGTTCCTCCTTCTTCTTGAAATACGTATTTACCACTGCCATTTCCATTATTTTTGCAAACTCTACCACCAGTTGCCCTTCCACATTTCTCTTGTTGAGACCGTACCTACCCATCACCTCCTCATCCTCTTTATTCCCTTCCCAAACATGCCCATTGAAATCTGCTCCAATCACCACTCTTTCATCCTTGAATACACTCTTCACCACTTCATCTAACTCACTCCAGAAATCTTCTTTATACTCCATCTCACACCCCATATGTGGGGCATATGCACTGATGACATTCATCATCACCCCTTCAATTTCCAACTTCACACTCATCACTCGGTCAGACACTCTCCTCACCTCCAATACCCTCTTGACATAATCTTCCTTCAGGATTACCCCGACACCATTTCTCCTCCCATCCACACCATGGTAGAACAGTTTGAAACCACCTCCAATGCTCCTAGCCTTACTCCCCATCCACTTGGTCTCTTGTACACACAGTATGTCCACCTTTCTTCTCTCCATCATATCAGCCAACTCTCACCCTTTGCCAGTCATCATCCCAACATTCAGAGTTCCAACTCTCACCTCCACACTTCTACCCTTCCCCCTCTCCCACTGCCTCCGGACTCGCCTTCCCCGTCTCCTTCTCCTCCTTCGCCGAGCAGTAGCACAATTTCCACTGGTACCCTGCTGACCACCGGTACCGGTGGCGGTCGTTGGTAACCCGGGCCTCGACCGATCCGGTATGGAAATTCGTTTTGTTGTCCGCATAATGATTTGGCATAGGTTTTTACGCCGGATGCCCTTCCTGACGCAACCCTGGTCGCCTCTTACGACACACAGGGATATGGTACACCTATTCTAACCGGGGCATACACCGGGCCCAGTACAACTGGTACTCATTTCGCCGACCTCGGAAAGATGGCAGGCTGAGTCAACCCCCTGGTGTTTTCGGCTTGATATATATATATATATATATATATATATATATATATATATATATATATATATATATATATATATATACATATATTAATTCAGTGTCCCAACGGGGCTTGAACTCAGGACCTTTTGGGTCCCAAGCCACTGCCCTAACCACTGCGTCAACAGCAGGCATTACCTTTCACCTTTCTATCCAGCCATATACTGTATCTTTTAAAAAAAATATATGTTATGACCATCCTCTGCAGATGAAAAGTTGTATATTTTTTGGGACACCCTGTATATATTGTTACGAATTTAGGAATTCGATTGCACACAACATTCAGGTTCCTTTAGTCAGCTATGTCGATAAGTGCTTGTTCCCTAGATAGCTCACCTTCCATTGTTTAAATGTTCAGAAATCGATTAGATGCGCTGCGGATCGATTTAATAGTTGGGGAACGAACAATGGAGACATCCCTCCCCCTCTTCTGCAAAGAGGAAGAACCACCCTGCCATCCCATGATTCATGATGTCAACAACTCCCTCCCACCCATGGCTGAGTGGGGGATGGAGCACGAGGGCATGAGTCATGAGTCACACCGGGAGCGGGGGAAGGGCAGGAGAAGGATAAGAGGAGATCTTTTCTTTTCTCCGTGGGCAGAGTTGGAGAAGGGAGTTGAGAGTATCGTTCAGCAGACCTTCTGGTCCTGTTTGGCTTGGGTTAGGGTTGAAGCCTTCGGAAGCTCTTTGCTTCGGCTGGCTCAGTGAGCTTCGGCTGAGGCCTGGCTCGGGAGGAGGCTTTTTGCTTTGATGGTTCCGTGAGCTTCGGCTTCTGCTTGGCTCGGGAGAGCTTTTTGCTTCGAGCTGCTTTACTTGGAAGGAAGTTAAGCCGGTCGCTCGGCTCGAGCTGCGAGTGGTGGCTTCTTCTTCTTGGTTCGTGGAGCTCTTTGTTCTCCATTTTGGTTCCCGGCTTGGTGCGACTCATCGACCTCTTCTTGGAGGTGGTTCCTCGGGGAAGCGACGCATCGACGGGAAGGATCGGCGCCTCGTCTCACCAGCACGTGTTGAGAAGTGCGGGAGGATTCGCGGGAGCTCGGGAAGGATCGCAGCTCACGGCGATTGGATCCAGCTCGCTCTCGCTGGAACCCGGGTCCGAACAACTTGAAGACCACACGAGGTGGAAAGGTTTGAGATAGGTTCTGGGTTTCAGCTCACCTGTCCTCCGAGCTGGAGCTCGTTATTAAAGGCCTCTGCCACCATTTCTTGGGTGTGTGTGCGTACGTGTGTCCGTGGGCCCGTCTAATGTGTAGGAACTGCTGTTAAGTGCTTCGTGTGCTGTAAATGTTTGCATCGCATTTCGTATAGACGGTCGTAGTTCTTTTGTCGTGCTTTTGTTGCTTGTATAATTGCATACGTGTTTTGCTTTGTTTTTGTTTAATTGCATACGTGCTTTATTATAATAAATGTCCTTGTGTGAATGTAAACCTGTTCGTTGCGTCCATTCCCTCATTGAACTGCTCCATCTTGCACTCGGAATATAGTTGGTTTTTAAATAGCCGGTAAAGTGATTGGGTCCAACGGGACTGCGCGATAATAACCCGCTCGGTTATCCCAAAAGGAAGCGAGCTGCTTAAGCGGCTCGTTTCCAAGCGGTCCCGTTGCGGTTCAATCTCTCGGTAACCTTCCCGCGTGAATAATTAGGTAAATCGAAGATTTGGCGATCGGACCCTGTAGCGTGGGTAAAGTGCGGACAAGGTTGTGGTGTGGTTAAAAACACACCCGTGGCTGGTTTCCGGCGTTGATCCGGAAAGCCACGACTGGATTGTCCGTTCGGTGCGCGAAGCGACCGCTATTGTTTCGATGCGGTCGTTCGCACTCCGACGGGCAGGAATATATATACATACATCTCCATTATAATACCAAGCTTGCACACTAAAAACTCGGCTCGCCGTCGCACGATCCCTATGAAATTGCTCTGGCACTTAGCGGACATGCCGACAATGTTTGGGAAGTCTTGGCGTTCCATAGTACCACTTGCATTTTGCACAATGCGTATTTTTGTCATTCCCCGTGTACGGTCTGTTGTCTGCTACCAGCTATGTTGTACTGCTATCCCGTGCATATGCACAGGTATCGCTAGTATACATATATTGGCCTGTCTGTTTGTCTGTCCTTTATGCAAGCACAAACCGATTGACCAAAAACTACCAAATTTGGCACTGGAACGTCTTATGGGATGAAGAATGGTAACACAGAGTCAGTCAGCCTGTCTGTTTGTTTATCTCCTTTATGCAAGCACAAACCATTTGACCTAGAGCTACCAAGAAAACCATTTGACCTCACGCTATCAAGAAAGGAGTGTGTTGCACACAGGATCTGCAACAACACTGCATTTGATTGTACCTGCAACATGAACAACTGTTCGATTTGCCGCAATTCCACATTTTGGTGCATTTTTTTCCCCCGACAATCAGTCCCGTCATTTTCTGCCACAACAGGTCCCATCATGTGCATAATGATTGTTGCAGGAAGTTCATGTGGCAATGTTTTTTTTGCAGTTTTCAAAAATCCCACCAACTTTACCATGGCACTAAAGAAACATATATACATATATAGATACATACATACATACATACATACACATGACAAAAAAACAGAATTAATATGACGGCACGTCTTGGATGATTTATTGTGAGTATCTCGTTCCTATAACATTTTGAACGGCCCTCGTAAAGGGAACCAGGCCATGATGGATATGCACGAAGAGTTTGCAGCTTATAACAAGCTTCATCTGCACACACAGCATGAATCTGGCTTTTTAAGTAGGGAGCCTTTGGGTTGTTAGGGATTCCATCACCAGATTCCATTCGGGTGCAACCCTAACGACGTCCATCCTCAATGTTTAATTCATTAGGGCAAGATGCCACTTCTACCCACTTTCTACTTTCAGAATTAATTCAATAAGGCCTCTTAACGGCTCTATTAACGAGCCTGGCAGGTTGCACTGCTCTTAATGAGTTTGAAATATTTGGTGCAATGGTTGCGGATAAAAGTTCTCTTATTTTTTTTTTATTTTTTTTTTCTCTCTCTCTCTCTCTCTCTCTCTCTCTCTCTCTCTCTCTCTCTCTCTCTCTCGCTCGCTCTCTCTCTCTCTCTCTCTCTCTCTCTCTCTCTCTCTCTCTCTCTCTCTCTCTCTCTCTCTCTCTCTCTCTCTCTCTCTCTCTCTCTCTCTCTCTCTCTCTCTCTCTCTCTCTCTCTCTCTCTCTCTCTCTCTCTCTCTCTCTATCTCTATCTCTCTCTCTATATCTCTCTATATCTCTCATCTCTCATCTCTCATCTCTCATCTCTCATCTCTCCTCTCTCCTCTCTCCTCTCTCCTCTCTCCTCTCTCCTCTCTCCTCTCTCCTCTCTCCTCTCTCATCTCTCTCTCTCTCTCTCTCTCTCTCTCTCTCTCTCTCTCTCTCTCTCTCTCTCTCTCTCTCTCTCTCTCTCTCTCTCTCTCCCTTCCACCTCTCTCTCTCTCTCTCTCTCTCTCTCTCTCTCTCTCTCTCTCTCTCTCTCTCTCTCTCTCTCTCTCTCTCTCTCTCTCCCTTCCACCTCTCTCTCTCTCTCTCCCTTCCACCTCTCAAAGCTTTCCCAGACAAATCTCCGAATAAAAATACAACTCTCCTGAGATTCCAAAGCATTTCCACTGGTGTTTTGAAAAAGATTCAATAAGACCGAACACACTTGCTACATGGAATTGAAAATTTACAAATGGAAAGTGCAAAGTGTATCTATATGTGGGTTAAAAGGTATGGTCACAGCAATTTGTGGGGGAAAAAAAATTGTCCCACCCATGTACTGTGTCCGCGTGGCGTTCAGTCCTTTTGGGACCCGGTTTTCAAATGGTGCTTTGAATCAATGTGACATGCAGAGAGTACAGGGCAATTTGCTCACTTATCTCTGCTTCAATCCACCTATAACTGTATTGTCATCAGAAGCATTTTCGGGCAGTTTTAAGCCTCATATTTTAACAACTGTTCGAATAGCCATTGTATGAATAGAACAGCAGATGCAGAAATGGATGAAACGTCTTTAGATTTGGGGTTTACAGCCTGATTTCATATAATGCACCCAAAAATTGTGACCAAGTGACGTCCGCTCACTAAGTCTGGGAGGTCGGTGGTTCGAACCCTGGTCAAGTCTTATCAAAAACCTGAGAAATGGTATGACCTGCTTTTTTGCATGACCCTAAGCATTTAAATAGGATAGAATATGGGCAATAGGTTAATCATAATTGCACAGGCTTTATGGACCTAATGGCCTCATTCTGCATTGATGTTTTTTTTTCCAAGGGAAGTCATTATTATATAGATTACACTGGTCAACAACAAATTTGTTGTCTGCATTTTTTAAGCTGATTTAGGACGAATCTGATGCGCTGAATCCAAAACTCACATTAGTTTTGTTCAATCAGGTCAAGTTTTTGAGATATGGCCACATGTCGTTTTTTACATTTTTGTTCACATGTACGCATGTGTGGAGCATTTTAGAAGAAGTTGGTGGGGGTAAAATGTCATGTCAAATAATTGTTTTGATTGGAAATAATTATTTTAATGACAAGAAGTATTCAGGTACGATAGTTCTGGGTGATTATGTCGAAAAGGGATCAGTTTGAAGTCATAAAACCTCAAAATCTTCCAAAAATTGGTGAGGCAAAGCATAAAGTTCGTGGATCAAAACTAAAGTTAATGGGGCAGATTTTGTAATAATGTGATACAAAAAAGTTGTATTTCTTGAAATAACGAACTCTGAAGAATGTACAATACCTACATGCGCCAATTTATGACATGCGCTTCTGCTCAAGCTTGGAGTGCCACAGTACGAACCCAAAGATTGGAGACTGTTCATTGACAGCAGCAAGCGATCACTGAAATGTGTTCTGCTACACAACGGCAACCAGTTTGCCTCTGTACCCATCGCTCACTCGACTACACTGAAGGAGAAGTATGAAGCGGTGAAGTACGTGCTGGAGAAAATTGGTTATGATCAGCATAAGTGGTTTATTTGTGTTGACCTGAAGATGGTGAACTTTTTGTTGGGACAACAGTCTGGCTTCACCAAGTACCCATGTTTTCTGTGCATGTGGGATAGTAGGGACCGTGCTCAGCATTACACGAAGAAGGACTGGCCTGTGTGGGAGGAATTGGTGCCATGCAAAGAAAGGAACGTCATCAACGACCCTCTGGTGGACAGAGACAGAATACTCTTCCCACCGCTGCACATCAAGCTCTGCTTAATCAAGCAGTTCACTAAGGCTCTGGACAAAGATGGTGACTGCTTCACTTACTTGTGCCAGGCTTTTCCAGGATTGACCATGGAGAAGTTGAAAGCTGGCATCTTTGATGGTTCTCAGATCCGTCAGCTCATCAGAGATCCAGAGTTCAAAAACTCAATGAACGAAGTGGAACTGGAAGCGTGGAAGACATTTGTTTTGGTAGTGAAGAACTTTCTTGGCAACAATAAGGCCAGAAACTACGCAGAACTTGTCAACAACATGCTGACTGCTTTCAGAAACCTGGGCTGCAACATGAGCATCAAGATGCACTACCTATTTTCACATATGAACCGGTTTCCTGAGAACCTGGGTTCAATGAGTGACGAGCAGGGGGAGAGATTCCATCAGGACATGAAGGAGATGGAGACCAGGTATCAGGGTCGCTGGGACGCAGTCATGATGGCTGACTACTGTTGGAATCTGAAGAGAGACCTCCCTGCCGCTGAACATTGCAGGAGTTCGAAGAAACGGAAGTTCAAGCCCTGAAGTTTGAACAGTGGTGACGCAACATGCAATTTACTTGTACTTACCTTTATCAATGCCCACCATTCAGATGACAGTAATCGATGTTTCTATCATGTAATCAATAAATGTTGTTGGCAAAACATTTTTTTTCTTAAAAACATGTTTAGGATGATATGTGTTGACAAAAATCAGCTGATAATGCCACAAAAATGTAATTGATTTTGTCACAAGATCTGATTTTTTCAAATCAACTTAGCACAAAAACCTGACCTGATGGAGAGAAACGGATGCCATTTCCTGATTCAGCAGTGCCAGAATACCCTAATTCACTTGTAGAAATCTAGACAACATTCAGAAAGTAAAAAATTGTTGACCAGTGTTATTATTATGACCAGTTTTTCTGTTGGTGACAGGACTACAGGATAGGCGTACGATGGAGAAAATTGTGTAGCCCTTGAGTTTTCTGTATTTGAGACCTCGTATCCATGTTTTTTTTTTCCAAATACTACTTGCTGTTTGAATAGAAAGTGGAAAACATCCCGACAGTTCACAAATTCAAGAACAGTCTATCGTAGGCCCTTTAGTCTACTAATGGAGTATGAGGGGAGGGCAAGGGAAGGGAGCATGAGGGGAGGGCAAGGGAAGGCAGCATGAGGGGAGGGCAAGGGAAGGCAGCATAAGGGGAGGGTCCGTCCAGACATAACCACCATCTGGACACATCCAGAGATAAGCACCATCTGGATATAACCATCCATCCATCCATTGGGACCATACTCTATGCAGAGCGTTTGTGCTGCCTAAGCAGTCTCCTTGGCTATTGGGCACAATCATGGATGGGTCGACACTCCGACACAGGACACCAGCAAGTTGGCACTCATTTTGCCGACCTCGGAAGGATGATAGGCAGAGTCAACCCCACCTGGTATTAATTCAACAGCCGAGGAGGATTTGAACTCAGGATCCTGGGATCCCAAGCCCACCACCCTAACTATTAGGCCAACACCAGGCATACTTGTACCAAGTTTGATTTAAATCCCTTCAGCTGTTATCAAATACCTCATTTTTACCTGACATTGACCTTTGACCTTTGAACTCTTGACCCCATAATCTAATCAATTTATATATGCGTCATGATAGATATTTTTTTACCAACTTTGAGGAGCAACCCTTCAGCCATTCTCAAGTTATTCCGGGAAAGAAGATATAACCACCGTCCAGATACGTCAAGGGAAGGCAGCACGAGGGGAGGGTCCATTCGGACACATCTGGAGATAACCACTGTCCGAAAGATGGGTATACGAAGGGGGGGGGAGAAAAAGAGAGGGGAGAGAGAGGGGCGGAGGAGTGAGGAGGTAAGGAGACTGAGGAGGGGTGGAGGAGTGAGGAGGGAAGGAGACCGAGGAGAGGTGGGGTAGCAAGGAAGCAGGGGGAAGTGATGAGGGGTGGGGGACTCAAGGAAGTGGGTGGGGTGGGGGGAGAGTGAGGAGGGGCAACAAAGCAGTAAACAATGCATAAATAAAACATATAACAAATAAAAACATTAAAACGAATTACTTTTTAATAAGTGTTATCATGATTGGGGTTGGGTACAGTACATATTGCTTGTGGCAGGCTTATTCAGTTGTGACAGGCTGTCCATTTGAAGTTGAAGGCTCAGAAGATGAAATGGAGGTTGATTCGTTTGGGATTTTTTTGAAGAACTTCATAATGGAGACATGAGTAGCTGCCTTAATTTTCTGTTCATAGACCTTATATTATTTGAGGATATTATCCATCTCCCGACACACCTTGGAACTTCTCCTGCAGTCGGGATAGTGCTCATCATGAACAACTCAGAATGACAGAGCACGAACACCTCGCTCAGAATGACGGCTCACGAACAACTAATGCAGAATGATGGAGCACGAACAACTAAAACAGAATGATGGAGCACGAACAACTAAAACAGAATGATGGAGCACGAATCACTTGTTCAGAATGACAGAGCAGGAACAACTCGCTCAGAATGACGTGGCATGGTAAAAGCGTCCGCAGTGAGTGAACAGTTAGCTCAAAATGACGAAGCCGGTAATGACGTAGCTCAAAGTGACGTAGCGCAATAACTACAAGTAATGTTCTTGTTGTAGCTATTGAATTAAATCTGCACTGCAGCGAAAACGCATTATCAGAACTCACGTTCTACGAGGGTCACCTGTATATCCATATACGTACCTCGACCTTGTAGCAACTGCTGACTGTACATCCCGATTGGGGCATAAACTGTACCGCCATCGACTATAGGGCTCTCTGCAAGCGGCTTAATTACTCAAGCAAGCACTCCATTAAATGGATGAAAAGGAAGATTGGCTTGGCAAGTGATAGCTATGTCCGAATGACCAAACAAAGTCCAAATGAGAAAAATGAACAATTTTTTTTAGGAATCAGAACTGCTGCTAAGTTCAATTCTGGAGCTTAAATTTTGAGAGTGGTGGGGGGGGGGGAGAGACAGAGACAGAGAGAGAATAATTTATGCTTTATGTACAACACACACACACACACACACACACACACACACACACACACACACACACACACACACACACACACACGTTAGTGCTTGATGAATATTGGCAATTTTTGAGGAATCGGCTCCTTGGAATGAGTGTGATTACTAACTACAGTATGTGCTGTGTTCAACTGAAAAACCTTGAGTTCCTTTCACCCTTGTTTTGGGGGAATTTCAATGAACAAGTTAAAAAAATAATTGTTTCTGTAATTCAGAAAACACGTTAATATGGCAAATGGCTCGGAAATCAAGTGTTATCAAATGTATTTTGCTTTAAAACTCACAAATAGAAACCATATAACCTTTGTAAAGCACACCGTGTCACGTAAAAATATCCAATTTAGAATTGCATGGTCCTCTACCTTGTAGCAATTGCCGACTGTACATTCTGATCGGGACATGAACTGTACCGCTATCGACTGTCGGACACTTGGCAAGAGGCTTAAGCACTCAAGCAAACACTCCATTTAAAGGGTTGATAAGGAACAGCTGGCTTGGCAAGCAATTAGCAATCGCCGAACCATCATATTAAACACACATCTCCTGGAGACGCCCAAAATGTCAAATATGTCCGAATTAGATAAATGAACACTTTTTGTTTTTTAGCAGTCAGAATTGCTGCTAAGTTCTGGAGCTTAAATTTTGTAATTTGGAATAGTTTAAGAGATTCTCGAGGTTATGCCATGTGCGGAAATGAAATAAAGCTATGAATACTGGCATCTCCGGGCGTTTATAAGCATTGCATTTATCCAGTAATTTGTACGTATAATGATTAGGCATTCGATAATGAGTGAATAAAATGAAAAAGAGAAAAAACTTTTTCGTTAAGAAATCGTTGCAGCCTGTTCCAAGGCATGTTTGAGTAGGCCAAAGAAAATGGCTAATACCCCAGCGAGGTAACCCAGGATGTGTTTCAAGACCCCCTCAAGAGTGAGGTGGCTGAGGTTTCACCTGATTAAAGGAGATAATTAAATAAGGTCATCAATTATCTTGAAAAGGGGTGTTTTATTTAACCTAAACACCCAATTTTCACTCATGCACTCCTTTGAAGTTCCCTTCGTATGCAAGCAAAGTTTCAGTTATGGAGGCGATATTTCATGGTTTTGGAGATATGGACACACACACGCACACGCACACGCACACGCACACGCACACGCACACGCACACACACACACACACACACACACACACACACACACACACACACTTATTTGTGAGAAGTAGCCCTGCCTCGCCTCGCCTCCCTGAGCCGAAAATGGCTTCATTTGCTCTCAGGCTTGGCCACACAACAGAGCTCCGGGATTTACATGGGCCACAGGTTTCTGCCCATGAACGTGTGCTGGATCCCAATCGAGCTTCTTTATTTGGTGGAACACCAGGGCCACCCAGACATCACTGAACTAGCCCCATCACATATTTGCGCTTCGAGCTACACATCAATGTGTTCCGACTCGTAGGCAACCGCAATGTCCTCCGTTCCCCTGCATTCCAACGGACTATGGTGAGTGTCCGGCGGATGAACTGTGGTTGTGACACTTCATAGCGGTTGCATTGAGGTGGGGGAAGTGCTGTGTTGTTCGTGGTTAGGACATTGAAGCATTGGGAGTGGTTGAAGCAGTTGTTGTGAGGAAGTTGAAGCATTTGTAGTGATTCTGGTGAGGAGGTCAAGCATAGGTTTTTGGAGGGATTTTTAGGAGGCGTTGTGGTGATTATGGTGAGGTTTGTAGGGTCATGGTGAGGGTCTGAGGTGAAACATCCGTTGGTGAATGGTGCGTATTTTGAGCGGGGAAATGGCACGTGCATGCGAATGAGGCCCTCGAGTAACAGCACTGCTGTTTGGTCTGTGGCATGCATGAATGTGGTTGATAGGTTCTGTGTGAAGTAAAACAAACTGGAATAGGTGAAAGAATAGCAAATGGAATAAAAGACCTCACTAAAAGCCCTATGCAATGCATCTTGTCCCATATACCAACGAGACATAATGGAAGGGCTAACTGAATGAAATTACTTATGAAATAACGAAAGAAATAACTGTCTCATGACCACTGAATGTTGGGTGCCATTGCTTTGAGGGCGTGCTGGCTTTGTAAAGCCACAACACTACCCCCTCCCTTTGACTGGACTCATCCTGAGTCACCAGGCAATCGTGTGGCATGTAGGTGCAGTTTCCATATAAAACAATGTACCTACAGGTCCCTGAGTGTGACATTTCAATACATGTCCCCAAAAATAATTAACCTAATGCGTTGTGTAATTAAGCTAACTGACTCGCACTGACAACCTTACACTACATTTCTGGAATTTTGAACTAAACATAGACAGGTAGGCTTACATTATTAACTATGTACAATTCTAATATTTATACTACCCATGGCCCAGAACCTGTAACTCGAGGGAAAAAAATGTCAGCACAATGAATCATCTTGGTTGCCCTCAATGGCACTCCCTCACCAGGCTGCTGGAGGCAGCTTACTCTACCATAGGAGGCCATACACCGTTTCACAGTCCATGTGAACTGGCCTTTATACTTGCCCTCTTCCGAGCTGCTTGCATGCAGGTCTCGGTGGCATGGCTGCCTGCATGGCAGTCCTTGTGAAGTGGCTGTCCACTGGTAGTCCTTGTGCCATGGCTCTGTCTTCGATCCTTTCCGGGATTTTTGAGCTTGTGTGGGGCCACAGAACAAGTGGCCTGGGGCACATGACAATGATGAGCAACAAGCAAGGCATGACAAAGGCAATGAAGTAATGCAAAGGTAATCAAGGTAAGGCAAACGAGGCAAGGCAACGTGTTGCAACCCAGGTCAGCAGGCGACGCTGGTCAGCCTCATGATTGTGGCTTACCTGAGGGGGAGTGGTGGTGCTGGCCGGTCTGAGGCAGACTCGGCACTAACCTACACACTCCTTAATCCCACGGTCTATGCCTGTCATTGTCCATACCCTCTTGCGAAGTTATAACAGAAGAAAATAATGTTTTCTATTCCCCCCGAATGTCATTGTCTGTTCCTATCTCTGTCCAAATATCTGGTCCCTGGCCAAATTCCTAATCCCATCCCCTGAAGATCTCTTTAAGGGGAGACAAGTAAATCTGTCCAGGGTCCCATTGCAACCTCAGGACAACTCCTACAAGTCCTTGGCATTCCCAACGGGCAAGTCCAGCGGCTAACAATCAGTGAAGAGGTGGATAGTGAGAATGGTATGCATATCCTAATCTATCTTATCCTTTATCAACTTCGAAACTATCCCCTGGACTTTCCAATATGCCTGCCTCTTTAAACTATGGGTTCTAACAACCATGATTCACACCCGTCTGTGTTGGCGCTCATCACAAGTTTGGGTCTGGCCCACAAATTTTCCTTCATGCCCTCGTACAATTTCATAGCTGGGTAGTGTGGCTCCACTGGCAGGTCTGCCCACCTGCTGAACACACCCTATGGCACCCACGGGATGCTGAGGCCACTTCTGAGCCCACCTACTCCCAAACTGAACTATGGGGGAGGCCCACTCTGGCTCTTCCCCTGATGCTTACCACTTCCCTTGGGTATCCGTGCCCACTGCACACACTAACGAAGGGTCCCCTGGACCCACGGCCTACTCTGGCAGACGAGCTCCCAGCAATGGAGGTGCCCTTCACAACATACTTACCTTTCATGAGCCACACTCCCTGCCAGTCAATCATCTCCTGCACCTTGTAAAATGACATTCAGAAATGCAAAAAAATGAAATGGTGCTACATTCAGCACCAACCACAAAACGACCTCCATTTGTAACTTTGGCTAACCCGCTAACTAATTTTCCTCTATCCCTGGGTTTTCTTGGGTGGAATCCTGCAGGCCTGCTGATCTGTATTCATTCTTTTTTTTTTAAATTTATTTTGATTTTTAAAATGCATTTCTCAATCACGCTGGTGCTTCTAATTATGTTCCCATGGCCTCTTTAATATCATCCTCTCCCTCCCAACCCCCACTCCCACTTTTCGAAACGGATTGATGCCACTGATTATTACACCTAATTGCAACCACAACTCCTGGTTTATGGGCTGTGAGGCAGAGGCAATGTGCTTGTGTGGCAGACGGCCATTGCTGCTCACAGATCACGCAGCTTCGGCTGTATGGGACGTGATTTGTGCTTCACTGCTCCATCAAGTTAGATTCGAATCCAGACTATGCTCTCAAACTCAGTGCAATAGTGGGGTGCCTGGCACTGCTAAATTATCTTTTTCATTTCAAATTGATGCAAAAGTTTATTTTTTGGTACCAAATTGAAGCTTGGGATCTGAATAACAATTTTAGTCCGAGTGGACAACGATCAAACCACACTGGGGCACTTTGGGGGCACTTGGGCATAGAGGGGTGTATCAACCCAGCATCAGAAGAATCTGAATTCTTCAAATTGCTATAACTTTCAAAATAATGGTCCTAGCTTAACATATTTGGTATTAAAAGATTCGTATTGAGGAGCAGCAACACCACGTGTAAGTATTTTGCTTCTTGTTTCCACCATGGTGATGGTATGTGCGTAAATCTATTAGTGAGGTTACCGGTAAGTACCAAAATATATGTTAATTCCAAAGAGATTAGTAGATAGCCTATTATGGTTATTTCCCAATACCCAACATTGCAAACTTAAAGCAATAAATGCAATATTAAGCAACATATATCCCATTGTGCATAATGCAACCTTGAGAATGACCCTTCCTGAATTGCCAATACCCAGCAATGCAAACCTAATCCAAAAGAAATTCATGCAATATTAAGAGAGATAATATAATTGACCATTCAAGGTCAATCTAAGTTTACCAATTCCGAAATTATGAATAGATAGACCATGCATGATCTCCATAAGATCTAATGTGATATTAAGCTAGAATAACACATTAAAGGACGACAGACAGTTGACAGATAGCGGATGCCATGTGATGGCAATAGATTATTGACCCTGATGGCCCGTAACCTAATAACATGAATTTTTTTCAATAAAACTGGTGTCATGTTCTTTTATTGATCAGAAAAAAACGAAAACATACGTATTTGCTGGCATGGGAATAAGTCTAACTCTGTTCTTTACCACATCTGCACTTGCACAAGAGTGTGCATTTCAAGTTAGCTTTCTTACACTTGCATGATAAACAGGTTTTTGTGCAAGTGCATTTTACGTCGATGTCGAAGACATCCTTAGCAAGGGGTAGAGTCATCCAAATGAGAACCAGTTTGCTGTCTTACTCCTCCCATCCATAGTTTCTGGGATAATTGACAGGTGCCAGCGGCTCGTGAACTGTAGTCCAGATGCTTGCTTGAAAGACGCTTCTATTGAGGTGCTGGTCCAGAGCATCACTAGTAGGAGGTATTCTCTCTACATCTCTCGTCCTGTGACAGAATACCCTCATGCGAACAAGGTCAATGATGATGTCATCGGTCAAAGATTCATTGGAGTACAGCCTACAGACGAACTGCATCACCACTTCTTTCAACCTTGGTGAAGTAAGTAACGGGGTGTTGGTAACAGTTGCAAATTCTTCCATGAGGGATGGTACCTTATCCTTCGTCTTGAAACAGTATCGCTTACCCTTGAACTTGAATGACGATGTACTATCTGATCCAGTGAATGCATGGAAGAGTGCCATTGCTTTGCATGTTGTATCGCCCAAGTTTGCAGCGATGGTATTGAGGGGTATCATTTTTGTTGTCTTTCCTGCTTTGAATGAAATCCAGATTTCTGCGGCTGGGTTCACAGCCATGATGTGGTGAAAATTGGTCAAAAGTATGACAACAACGTCTGTGTCACCTGTATGAACCATCCCTACAGACGAATATTGGATGGCGTGAAGAAGATGTACCAGGACACGAGTGTCTGCCTCTTCGTGATTACATTGCCCCATAGGAGGACCATACCCTGCAGTGAGAACTTGATCACCTGAAGTAATACAGACCCATTTGCCATGTTGAAATTGTACTTGCATGAGTTTCGTTGACAGGAATGAGAAGAGTTCCTTCTTGTTTTCAGCATTTGCTAAAAATTTTTGCCAGTTTCCCGGAACCTTGGCAGAACCAGACACACGTTGCCGTGTACCCGTTCCTCGTTTTTTCCCTAGTTGCCCCTTTGATACTCATTGACTGATATTGATCCCAGACAATATCTACTCTTGCTGCTCTTCTCAAGTCATGCTGGATCCGTGGACAGAAAATCTTGTTGAAATATTCATCAAATGACTTGCCTTGAACAGTTGTTCCAGGAAGAGCATGGATCAGTGCTCCACCATCAATAACGATCACCCCATAAACATCTGGTGCCACAAGCTCTTGATCTGTGGTAATGTCGGAAGTTGCACCTGCTTCCGAAATACATGTCAACAGATCTGACTTTGTACAGGAGTTGATAGATCCTTCAGAAGATAGTGCAGGTGGGTATGATGAAGATTCGTGGCGGAAAAATTCTTGCAGATTTCCACCACGGCTATCAAGCACAATGAATGCTTGTCTGTACAACTCTGCATGTTGTTTGAAGTGCTGTACTTTTCTTTTAAGTGCTGTCTTCTTTTGCGTTTTCTGTTCATGGAACAGTAACAACTTGTTTTTTTGGATTGGCGCTGTCAGAAGTGTGTTATTGGATTCAAGAACATCTTTCCGAAAATTGTCATACTGTTCTTGTCCTGCTGACTCTAGAATACGAACAGAAGCGGCAGCAGACTCGTCGATACACACTTTATTGTCTAACGTGACCAGATCAGCACTGTTCTCAAAGGGATTTCCTCTGCTTAGCAGGACATCTAACAGGTCTCTGACGTGGTGCCGAAAGCGTTGCTGGGAAGCACCTCCTTCCTCATGATGAGGGAGCTCCTGATCATAATCATCATCAACATCTGTAAGTTGTTCAACAACGCGGCTTATCTCTGGACCAGTTACTACCCAGCGTTCTAGCATGGCAGGATTTTCTGTAAGACCAATCACACCCCCAACTCCTTTCACCTTTTTGTTGGCCTGCTCATGTGCTTGATCAATTGGTATAGATGAGAACCGATGATTGCTTCTTGTTATCGTAAAGTGACCAGCTTCAACCTCTTCCTGGATCGCTGCTGGCAGAGATTCTAGGTCTCTTATAAGGACAGAAACCCACCGAGCATAATTCTGGTGATTAAAGCAAAGAATAGAGGTACAAGTTTCCGGAGAGTAGCTACCATGAGCTTGAACTTTCGCTCCCGATGTGACCGTATGAACATGAGTACGATTTGTTGGTACTTATGAATGAGTATCCAGAATTGGACTGTTGGTTCTTCTCTAGAAGCCATAGAGATCCAATCGTCAAAGGTAATCTCGAATCCACAGTCCTCATAAGCTCGTTTCAGTAGGCTGTCCAGTACAACAACAGTTACTTGATGGGCATATCGTGTTTTCATTGGATCAGATGCTTTCAAAAACAATGTGGCTGCAGCCTCTGTTTTAGTGATTCCAGCTTCTGCAAGGGCTTCTGGCCATCCTGACCCACGTAAGAGATCTCCCATAGTGGCCCACAGGGCCATTTCGATATGAAGCCCTCCAAGCAACATTACAAACTTATCTTCTCCAAAGATTTCAGGGAAGGTCCATTGCATTTTCTTTGCAATATCATAAAGTGGTTGGTCCACTACCAAGACTGGAATTTGTTGTGGGTTGAGGTATTCTGTAGTTTCTTTAACAAGATTCATTCCGTGTCGAATCATTCCATGTGTAGCTGCTTTCTCATGAAAAAGTGGGAGAAGGGCTACAATGCTTTTCTTTGTTTGTCCAACAGCATCTGACCGAGAGGCGTGGTGTGCAGACCACACAATCGGAGTGGCTGTCTCTGTCCCCTGGTCCTGGTCCAAGTTGGCATGCGCCGAAGTCAACCAGGACTGCTCATGTTGTGCCTCATTATCCAGGGGATTATTGACAGGTGGCTGCACATCTTTTAATGGAGGCTGGGTGACAAGATTTCGGCCTACAGGTGGGACAAATGTGTATGATGGAGGCAGGATGGGTCCAACAGTGTTTGATTTTTGTGCCCGGTCAATCTGTATTGGTTTTTGATACAACCCAGGCTTATCTGATGAAGGAAACTGAAAAATTGATATTCCTGTTCCATGGAAAGATGAAGTGGCTGTTCTGGATGTGGGATTATGATCTAGGTTGTCAAGAGCTGCAACTGTGAAGATATGCTGACGCAGATTCGTAGGACAGACGATATTCGAGTTAGCGCTTGTTTGCTGAGCGATAGATTGTGCAAAGCCAATTTCAATGCTGACTACTCTTTTATAGGACACACTCAGGCAGTACTCATGGAGAAGTTCCACCAGCTTCTTGCTCCTGGTTTGGGAATGTACTTTGAGGGCTAAAAACACTGCAACGGGAGGCTCACACTTCAGGTTTGTGGAAAGAGAAGTCATACTCATCATGGCTAGCTGGCTCACAGAGAGAACCATCCTGGAATTGTCTTTTGCAGGTGATGATTTTGGCCCAGCAAGGAGTTGACGGAAGAAGTACTTCAGCCGTGGTGGAACAGCTGATTCTTCACAACCAGATGGAAATGAACCTTCGAATTTGAAAGTAGTTTCATGATCAAAAACTGCTTTACGTAGAATTGATGCTGCCAAGAGTAATGTGCGCGATTCTTCCTCTGGTGTTTGACAGGCATATGAGATTATTTTTCTGGCCGTCTCAGAGCAAACAAGGATACTCGATCTCGTATCCCTTTCTCTTCAGTCAAATCAGGGAAATGTTCAAGTACTCTTTCTTTCAAACGAGTGTGATTCACCAGTTTATTGATTCCATGTTGTTCCAACCTTTCTGTCATAATATCGGTCAAATCGTGCAATGCAAAAATCCTGCGCCCGCCAGCAATTTCTTCATTGATAAATTGGAGCAGCTCATTTTCTATTGTAACCTCCATGTTCTCATTGGGATTTTTGGCTTGTTCCTCCTTTCTGACCATCTCATGATACTGTCGGTTAAATCCAGTATAGCAGTTTTGATGATACTTGGCTTCGATGGCCACCAAATCTCCTTCTGCAAGGTTTGGCACGACACGATCCATTCCTAGTGCAACTGTTTTGTCATGTATATCTTTGGTGAGACTAAGCTTCTGGAAGGAATGATCTTTTGCACTTGTCTCATCACCACAGAAGAGACAAACATTTCGATTAATGTCTGCACTGGTCCTTCTTGTTTTTTTTTACTTCGAGGAGGTAACCCCTGAGTATGGCGCGCTTTTGCCCGATCGAGTGCCGACATCTTGTACAGCTGACGACATGTTTTGTGCCAGGATGCACGATTCCTCTGCATGGACTCTTCATCAGGAAGTTCCACGTTTGGGTGGGGTTCAGCATCAACTTCTTTAAATTGTCTTGCAAGACTTATGATCTCTGTGTATGCCTCCTCTCTACGCGAAGCAACTGGGTTGGCAAGAGGACATACAAGTTCTTCAGGAGTTTCTGTTTCGCACAGCACACACAGCTTCCAGTTGGTTTTCTCAGCCATCATAGTAACCTGGAAAGATATCAATAAAGCAACATGCAATCATGGTTATTTTTATGGATATAACTATAACAATAAAGGAACTAAAGACTCATTTCGAGACAAATAATGAAATGTGAAATATGTAACGGTGTATCTGTGACAAAGATTAGGTGGGAGAGCATTGGATTTCAGACGAGCGAATTTACCCCATATATATGCGTCCAAGATATGCTATACATGTATTTGAATACAGGTAAGTATGGAGTATTAGATGTACAAGCAATAATATGTATGAATGGAAAAACAATGATTTGGAGCCATCAATGTAAAAAAATGGAGATGACAGACAAAATGGTGTTAACATCATTAATAATTGCAATAACTGGGAAATCAAAATAATTCAAAGCCCAGCAATGGAATAAATGATGAACACAAACGTTGTGTATATGCTTTGAGCATTAAATTATATAGATTATAACATGTCATAGAACTGTGACCCAAATACATGTCTTGAAATAAATGTAAAGAAAAAGCATTGTTGATTTCTGAAAAATTGTGTAAAAGTTATGATTTGGTGGGGAATTCCCGCACATACCGTCGACATGGTGACATATAGAAGTACAATATATACATGTGATCTTGCTGTTCATCATTCCGAATCTTTTTATATCAAATTTATTAAGCTAGGACCATTATTTCAAAAGTTATAACAATTAGAATAATTCAGATTCTTCTGATGCTGGGCTCATACACCCCTCTATGCCCCAAGTGCCCCCAAAGTGCCCCAGTGTGGTTTGATCGTTGTCCACTTGGACTAAAATTGTTATTCAGATCCCAAGCTTCAATTTGGTACCAAAAACTAAACTTTTGCATCAATTTGAAATGACTGGTGGTCCACACACCCCACTACAATATTTAGCACTGCAGAGCCTTTACAAACTTCAGAAAGTCTGGGATGTATGTACTTAGGGCTGGCACATTTTCTCGGTGTTAATGTGTTAACCATTTGTGATAACTTTTGGAGAGTGTTGACTTTTAAAAATTTCCTGTGACCATTGGCAATGTCAGAGGGTCTCACACGCAACATGTTGCCCATGAGCCATGAGTTGCAGATCACTCACTGAGTCTTATAGTAATGTGCACTCATCTCTGAGCTGCCTAGCCTGGGTTCAAATCTCAGCCCAGGTCTAAACTCTCATCCTGGTGTCTCATAGGCAGGGCGATACATCAATGTGTGTGCCATCCCTCGAAGGGACATTAAACTGGACATCCCATCTGTTAGAATTTGATGATTGACAGTAAATATCCCATTGTGTCTTTCATGAAGAGTAGGTGAGTTATCGCTAGCACCCTGGCTAAATCCAAATTCCTGCCTGAGTTGTGGGTAGCAAGTTATCTGGTCTTTTTGAAAGTTCCTTGACAACAGGTTGTACTTCTTGCTATCTAGGAGAATTGAATCAGCAGTACAGCTCGTTTATCACTCCATTGTGTTACGTTTGTTGCATTATTCGATAGACAGCTGCAGCACAGCGCCAGGCCTGTGGCGCATTTACAGATATTTTACCAAAGGTAACGCCTACTCATTTCTTCCCTTTATCACCGGTTATACTGATTGGAAAGGCAGTGGTCACTCGGGATAGTTGGGGGGAGTTGGGTAGGTGTATATTTGGGGGCGGGGGAGCTGGGTCTAATGACTATTCAAAGCTTAAAACCCCGTGTTCAGAAAATACTGTACCAAGCATTAATAATCCCAAAGTACAAAAACCACTTATTCAATGAAGAATTAAGATTACGGGATGTTTTTGGGAACGAGAATTGCATTTGGAGAATTATTTCCGAGGTCTTTATTCATCTTCTCTGATCTATTCCAGTGACTCATAACACCAAGACATTGAGCTGTGGATTTAGAGCGAAGAAGAGGTTTGTTTCCAGGCTCCCTGTATGGGAGACAAGGTTGGAATAGGTTATTCCATTTCGATTTGCAAAGTCATTCCGAATGCAAAATCATTATAAATGAGTAAATGTGGGTTCGTAAAATACATAAAGCTCGATCAAATTATTTCAACCAGAATCGATGAAATTTAAATCGAAATCAAGTTGAACTCACAATCAATTTCCTGCACAAACAATCCTTAAGGAACATCAAATTGCTAGGATACATCCTCTTGAGAACAACTGCAAGAGTTTATTGCATAACATCTTTCCTCATTTTGACATTGTTTAATTGCATGACATTTTTTTTTCTTTCTTTACATTAACGTGGCAAAGGCGCACATTCTGACTGTTATGATAATCGGTGGAAATAGGTGGTAGTTTGTGGAATTGTAAATTGTTTGTAGCCTGATGTTGGCTTAGTGGTTAGGGTGGCTGTCTTTGGATCTTAGGGTCCTGAGTTTGAGCCCTGTTTTCCACTGAATTAACACTAGGTGGGGTTGACAGCCTGTCATCATCCTTCTGAGGTCGGCAAAACGAGTACTAGTGTACTGGTGGAGGGGCATTGCATCAGTGGTACCCCCATACTTGGTAGCAGTGGTGATGCACCGTTGTTCATAGGCAGTTGAAAGCATGAAATCTTGCCACCACAATGAGTAGAAGTATAAAAACATATAAAAAAAAATTGTTTGCGATTTCCCACCAACAATCGGGATGCCATTGATGGAATTCCCTATTCACAATGACTTATGTGCAGCTATGACAACTCCTTCATGTATTTCATTACCATTCAAATTTCTCTCATTTTTGCTTTCCCTGTTTCAGCAACTTTCTTCTACTTACTTGCAGGTTGAATTTTAAAAGCTTTCTAGAAAAAGCACCCAAGAGGGCATTAAAAGCACTGCGGTGTGTGAAGTTATGATCATTATATCACGAGGCTGGTGGAAATTTCATTTGGACGGTTGTTTATAAAAGGCAAGAGTATTGCGAGTAAATTGATAGCTTGAGACCTTAACTGGGGCATCCCATCTGCCAACATTACTTTACGGACATCTGCCAGCCCCTTGTATTCCTTCGCCACTCGTGAAGAGTTAGCGAGTTATCTCCGGCATCCTGAACAAATTACAAATTCTTGCTCCAACCTGAAGGGGGAACTGCAACAGCAGCACAGCTATTGCTTATGACAAGAAGATGAAAAATAAAATAGGTCGAGGAAATTAATATTTGGTGTTTGTGACTAATACACCCATAATCACGTGCTTTCGACTTTAATATATCTGGTGAAAACGAATAAAGCAGCTAATGAGAAGAAAAGAGGGAATATCGAATTGGCGTAACATTTCTGGTCAATGAAAACATCAAGAGTGTTAAAATTTACAGATTATTGATTGCATAGGATGTTGATGATTGCCTGTCCAGGACGTCTTTAAAGGCCCTGTCACACCTTGACGTTTTAGCCAGCATATGGCAAGGTATCAAAATGTATGTAAAACGCTGGCGTACGCTGAACTATTGATGTTTTCTCCAGTTTTGGACGTATTCATAACGAGTTGGACGTATGCATAACATATTAGTAATGAACACAGAACGTTTCGATAACATATAGATAACTTATACCAACGAATGCTGAGCGTGTTGTCGGCGTTCACAACCTATGCCCAACGATAGTCTAACGTATGCATAGCGCGGCTGCATATCGCTGACGATCACATGGCGTAGCCTATTAAAAGGCTGCGGCTCGACGATTCAAATCATAACCTCACTAGACATCGAAGTGTCAAGCCGCTGTCACACCTTGACGTTTTAGCCAGCGTATGCCGACGTATGAAAAATTTTCCGAATACGCTGGCACACGTCGAATACGTTATGGGTAAGTTTTGTAAATGTTAAGGCCCGGTCACACCTTGACGTTTTAGCCAACGTATGCCGATTTTTGAATTTTTTTTCTAAAACGCTGGCACACGTTGAATACGTTATGGGTAAGTTTTGATAACATTGAGAGCACGCTCAAAAACACTGCCATACGTCGTTGTACGTTGGCTTTAAACGTTGTACTTTTCAGTTGTCCTCAAATTTTTTCATGCTTGAAATTTCACGACGTATGCCGGCGTATGACTCATACGTTCCGCTACGCTGGCCACAAGTTGTATGCACGGTCTGCGATCGTTGACAGACGTCAACACATGCTACTTGTAAGTTAATCATAAGTTGAGACACGCCGAGGTAATGTTTAGAGTACCCGAAACTTATTTCTAACCTATGATTAACGTGTTGTTGGCACATTACGCGATCGTTGCCACACATCGACAGACGTTACTTTTAAGTTACTCATAGGCTGAAAGACGTCGGTATAATGGATCGTCCTTGCGTCAGCGTCCGCAGCCACGGCCAGGACACTTATTTGCAGCATTCTTCAAACTTTTCTTCGGCATGACGAGGATGTTCACACTTCGATGTCTAGCTTGGCTATGATTCCAATTGTCCATCGGCAGCGTCTATTTAAAATAGTCGAGTTTGAGCGTTTTAACACGTTCAGAAGAAACGTTTCAAATTTCCAAACCCCAGCGTCAAAAAACAAAGGCGAGTGACAGCAATTTAAATCGTTCATTGTAAACAATGAAAATAGTTGAGTGGTACCGTTTAAAAGTCGTTGAGTGTAAAAAAAATCCAATTGTTGAGCGCAAGCGTCTACTTTCAATAGTGGAGATGCAGCCATTTAAACAGTTGAGTGGCAGCCTATGAACCTACCCGTGGACACGCGGACGCAAGGACGATCCATCATAACCCACACCCTCCCCCTCACACCCACCTACTACTGCCAACATGAACAAACTACTACTACTACTACTAATACTAATACTAATACTAATACTGATACTGTTACTGTTACTGCTGACATGGACATTGACTCAAAAAGGACTCGAAAACACTGTTGGGTTCCCCTTTTATGAACACCATTTTTATATACCAATTCCCAAAACCGCTGGGAACACGTCTTTATATGGCAGTTGTAAGCTAGAAACACATTCATTTTTTTTTTTGTCGACCGGAAGACGTCATTGGAATACGTTTACATACGTCGATGTGTGTTGGGACTACGTAAAGAATTGGTTCAAAGCACGTCAAACATAAGTTAGAAATAAGTTTCGCGTAAAAAAGACATTACCGCGACGTGTTTCGACTTATGAGTAGCTTATAAGTAGCCTTTGTGGACGTGTGTAAGCGTCCACATATTGTGTGTAAAACTTATCCCCATCGCATGCGGAACGTGTGTCATACGCCGAGTACATCGTAAAATTTTGAACATGTTTAAAATTTCTTGACGTACTCTACTTACTACGACATATGATAGCGTACTTTAGCGTTGTACTCACGTATACCAAACTTACTCATACCGTATTTGACGTGCCCCAACGTTTTAGACACATTTTTCTTAGGTCGGCATACGCTGGCAAGATCGCCAATGTGTGACCGCGATGTTGACACTTCCATTTCTACGGCAGTTATGATTCGAATCGTTGTGCGTCAGCCTTTTAATAGGCTACGTCACGACATCGTCAGCGATGCGTGCAACGCGCTATGCCGAAGTTAGACTATCGTTGGGCATCGGTTGTGTAGGCCGACAACAGGTCAGCATTCGTTGGTATAAGTTATCTATAACACAATGAAACGTTCTGTGTCCATTACTAATATGTTATGCATACGACCAACTCGTTATGAATACGTCCGAATCTTAAAAAAAAAACATCAAAAGTTCAACGTCAGCCAGCGTTTTACATACATTTTAATACGTTGCCATCGCTGGCTAAAACGTCAAGGTGTGACCGGGCCTTTAAGAGCACACTGAAGGACGCTGGCATACGCCGTAGTACGCCGAGTACGTCGACAAATTTTCAGCATGTTGAAAATTTTTCGACATATCCAGCGTATGACGCACACGTTCCGCATACGCTGGCATAAGTTGTAGGCACGTTACGCGATCCTTGACACACGTTGACACACGTTACTTGTAAGTTACTCATAAGTCAAAATACGTCGAGGTAATGTTTAGCGTACCCGAAACTTATTTCTAACATATGAGTAACGTGCTTTGAACCTATGTGTAATGTATCTCCAACGCACATTAACGTATGTAAATGTATTTGACGTCTTCTGGACGACCACAGAACTTACTGAACGTGTTACTAACTTACAGCTACCGTATAATGGCGTATTGGCAGCGTTTAGGGGAATTGGTATATAAAAATGGGCTTCACAGGAGGAACCCATCAGTGTTCCAGACTCCATGGTTTTTTTTTTGGTTTTTTTTTCTTCGGCATGACAGTGATGTTGACACTTCGATTTCTAGTGCAGTTATGATTTAAATCGTTAAGCGGCAGCCTATTAATTATGTTATATTATAACCGCACTATAAATCGAAGTGTCAACATCACCGTCATGCCGAAGATAAAAACAAACAAACAAACAAAAAAAACATGGAGTCTGGAACACTGACGCTAAACATTACCTCGACGTGTTTCGACTGATAAGTAACTTACAAGTAACGTGTGTCGGCGTGTGTCAACGATCGCGTAACGTGCCTACAACTTATGGCCAGCGTATGCGGAACGTGTGAGTCATATGCTGACATACGTCGAAAAATTTCAAGCATGTTAAAATTTGTCGACGAGCTCGGCGTATTCGACATGTGCCAGTGTACTACGACGAGCTCGGCGTACTACGACGTGTGCCAGCGTTTTAGACAAATTTTTCATACGTCGGCATATGCTGGCTAAATCGTCAAGGTGTGACAGGGCCTTAAGGAGGAGGGGGGAGAAGTTTTAAAGAACAGTTCTTAAGAATTATGTTCTGTGCAAGTACTTTGTCATAAATAATTTCTGCATTTGGTTGTGTGTCCAAAATTATGTAATTTTTGTAGTTGTGATATGCAGACTAGTAGACTAGCCTTAGGGGTACAAGCTAGCGTCCATGTGAAATTTGAAGCGTTCTCTATCTACACCTAAAATACTGATTCAACCAACAGCTTATCTCTTCTGCCTTCTTCACCATTGTTTCCAAAACCCTATCATGCGTGAATATAAATCCATAAAGCTAAAAAGATGAATAAATGTGCTTGGTTGCTGTTACCATAAGGACACAAATCCATAAGATCATCTAAAGGGGTAATGTACTCATCTAAAGTATTTTGATGAAAATTTTTTTTTTTTTTTTTTTACAGCCTGTAAAGTTCATAGTGGTGCTGCCACACACACCTCACACACATGGACATATGTCATCGCAAACGTCTTATGCAAGGCCATTGTGTAGGGTCATTGAGGTTAATTGGTTTGGTAACCTCATATCATGCGTGGGCAACCCATTTGCCAATGACGGTGTGTGGCCATTTCACAAAAATGTGTGGCTAACTTGTAGAGTCATCGATAGTGTGATTTTAGCTGGATCACAAGATTTTACTGCGTTGTACGCCTTTCAATGAAATTTTTCATGTTGTTAAAGGAAAATTAAATTTGCCTTTAACAACATAATTTGAAAATTTTCTGTTTTATTAATAGTCTGGACATTTCTGTGATCAACTGGCCACATCCATGGCCAGGAAAAAAATTGGTTACCCACCCCTGTCTTATATGTTGGGCTGAGCAAAACATGATTAAATGGAATGAATAATAACTTAGATATGTATAACAAATGGCTGTTTAGCTGTTTACACGCGCACAGTAAACGGATGTTAATCTCCTTTCGTAAATAGCTGTTTAACCGTGTAATTAGCTGTGTGTATACAAAGATGGTTTTGTCAGGGTTTAAGGGTTAGGCGTGTTCGGAAAACGTTCACTAAATGCCTTTCGTAAATTCAGCCCTTTAATGTATGAGTGAAGAAGAGGTTTGTTTCCAGGCTCCCTGTATGGGAGACAAGGTTGGAATGGGTTATTCCATTTCAATGGGATATGGTACACCTTGTTCTAACCTTGTGCTTGTTCTAACCACACCTGGCAGGTGTGGTTAGAACAAGCTTTTTAAAATCAGTTTATGCTCAAAAAGGATGCTGCATACATTTATCATTTTTAAATGTCAGATGTTAAAACTTCATTAAAAATTAAATTACCATTAATCCATCATCTTTTGATGGAGCCTGGTGTTGGCTTAGTGGTTAGGGTAGCTGGCTTGGGATCCTTTGGTCCTGAGTTTGAGCCCTGTTCGTCACTGAATTAACACCAGGGAGTTGACTCAGCCTGTCATCCTTCCGAGGTCGGTGAAATGAGTACCAGTGTATTGGTCCCGGTTAGAATAGGTGTACCATATCCCTGTGTGTCGCAACAGGCGACCAGGGTTGGCGTCAGGAAGGACATCCGGCCATAAAAACATTGCCTCAAGAAGGGAACCATGATTGCTTGGAGCCTGCAAAAAGCTCTCAGCAGAGGAAAATGGCTGTAAAAAGGCTGCATAATCTTCTGATGACGAGGGGGGGGGGGGATAAATTTATAAGTTTATTTTTTATAAATGTATCCCCCCCCCCTCTCATGGGGATGGCAATTTTGATTAAAAAAAACAGAGCCAGGGAAATCCCCATCTCCCCCCCCCTGCCCCCCGGACAAATTACACGATGGTCTAATCCATTGTGTTGATCACGCTTGGTCCTGTACTGTGCATGATTCCACCATTTTTCAACGTTCACACTTCAGTAAAAGCAAGTCAAGATGTCAGGAAAAAGGCCATTATGTGCAAGTGACATCAGGAGTGCAACAAGAGACCGTAAAGTAATTACCTTGGATGTAAAATTAGATGTGTTCAGGCGGTTGGTAGTCAGTTAAGACAAAAAAAATTCCATAGGAAAATGGATAATATAAGTCAATGTTAAAATAGAGTTCAATACATAGAATTATGCTTTATGTAAAAGTTTACAAGAATGTGTATATATTCCTCAAATCGAGGGATGGCTATATAAAGAATTTGCCTTGACCTCTTCTTTGAAGTGCAGTATCCATCCACAGCTAGGGCAAGACAGGCAGCATGTCCATGGTTGAGTGGCCTGGCCATAAACAAAATTGATGATTTGTGAATGAGGAATTTGGAGAAGATGAATGACTTGGTATGTACCACGATAATTGATTACATTATTTTGCTTGCATTGAGGAAAAGGAGAATTGAAGTTGAGAGGATTTGATTTTCACCCTTTTATGTACTACAATAACAATGGCCATTATTCAAGCATATTGTAGCTATCCAGATGTGAAGGACTTGAAGAAAAGCATGGCCGGAGGAGTGTCCATTTCAACAGAGCAGGTCCTGAAGACCGAATGATGTTACGTCCATTGGCAGATTAGGCATCAAGGTCAGTCAGCCTGGGTAGAAGACAAGCTCTTTTCATTTAGGAAAAATGGAGAATCATTAAAGGACGTTTTAGGAAATGTATTGGTGGAAATGGATTGAAGACAGAGTAAACAGTATTCGAAACGGTCAGCTTTTGTCAAGAGCAGTGTGCATTGTATTGCCAATAAAGGGGCAGGTATAATTGGCAGTGCATCATAGTTGGTGATTTGGTTTGCACTTCTAGCCATCAGAAATTATTTTTTCCCCCCAAGTTTCACAATTAAATCAGGTTCCACATGCAAGTTCGTGAGTCGCTTCAGGCTGTGACATTTTTTTGCACACTTACTAATGGCCTTTTCACACTGCAAGTGAACCCATGTCATACCACACTGAATCCCATTGTGGATGCGAGGAAATTAGTGACATAAGAGTTTTTCATCATCATGCTTCACATGTTGTAAAGGGTGGTAATGAGGTGGAAAGGTTTTGGAAAAATTGTATTACAGCAACTTATAAGATTGTATGGTCATACCAGTAGAGGGTTGTACACCAGCAGCTGAAGATGTTCGTTATCAATGAAAAAGCATTGAGAAATAGCAAGTTAGCCTCCACACAAGTTTGTTTTCTCTTTTATAATTTTAATGTTTCTGATGTTTCCATTGGTGTGCTTTGAATTATTAAAGTACAGTAATGGTCTCCCGCAATGAAACTGAGTCTTTGGGCCTCTCACTCAATCACCGCAGGTTGGTCGGTGGTCTTTCTGTCTTCTACCGACTCCTCTCCAGCCTTGCCCCCCTGCTCTCTCTGCGATTTGTCCCAACCACATTTCCACAGGGCGCTCAAGGTCCGCCAACAACCCCCTTCTGGTAAAACTACCAAAATCACGAATCAGTGCTCATCTTCACTCTTTCATTCCTCTTTTTTCCCACCTTTGGAATAAACTTCCTCACTCTATTCTTTCCCAATTCTTCCCTCCAGCCTTTCAAAACAGCTGTTCACCACCACCTCTTATCTTCCCCCATCCAAATCCTCGATCTTTCCTACCCCTGATAATCCACCCAAGCCCACTTCCTTCAATTCCCCTGCTTTCCTTCCTGAAAGTCCCTGTAATGTCCATCTTCTCTTCGCCATGTTCCCCGTCCCATCCCCATCCCTCTCCCTTCCACAGTTCACCTAATGTGTCTGTTCCCCATTGTTTTGTCCCTTCCACTCCCGCCCCTCTTGTCTCATGCCCCCTTGCTGTGAGTTGTATGTTAGCTCTCATACGAGCCTCGACAATGTATAAAAATAAAAATAAAAAAAGAATAATATTACAAATGTGATGGGTGACACGTAATAAAAACAAACAAGGAAGAAAGATGTTGTGCACAGCATAATACGAAACCCATTAAACAAATTTGACCTTAAAAATAATTGGTGGTTGAATTCAGTAACCTGACATGCAAATCCTCTTCAAATTTCAAATCAATCGGATGAAATTGTGGATTTTAGAAATGCCACCTAATTGTGTACCTTTGGCCGATGTTAACCTCAAAAAAAATTGGTTGTTTGAATTTGGTGACCTGAAATATAAATCCTCTTCAAATTTCAAATCAATCGGATGAAATTGAGGATTTTAGAAATGCCACCTAAGTTGTTGACTTTTGGCCTATGTTTACCTCAAAAATAATTGGTGGTTGAATTAAATGACCAAATATGCAAATCCTATTCAAATTTCTGGTCAATCGGATAAAAATTGAGGATTTTAGAAATTTGACAAATTTGCTGACCTTTGTCCTCTGTTGACGTTTTCAACTTAAGAACAATAGGCTTCTTGCTTATGACAAACTCCACTATTTTGTAAAGTTTCATGAAGCTCGGTTTAAAATTGTGACCTACAGGCGATTGACAGACAAACAGACAGACAGACAAACAGCAATAATACACAAGACCAACCAATACACTTGAAAATTCTTCAATTTTTGCAAGTAAAAAGGGGGAAATAGAACTGGAGAAATGGAATGTTGAGGGGATACAAAGACAAGCTGGAGGAGAATAATTGCAATGGTTGTCCCTTTTCATAGATGGAAGATGGCCGTTCACATGTGACATTGGAACACCTGTGTTTGCAAATTTGTTTAAAGTGAAGGAGGTGCTGCCCAGACAACAACCACATACTGAGATCGCAAGCAGTTAAACCCTGATAACCAAGTAATATTCAAGAAGACCAGAACTACTGACAGTTCAAGGTGAGAATTTGGAATTTGTTGAGGGTATTTCTGTCAATCTGCTTGTAGTGTTTGAATGTGTTTTCACTTATGAAAAATTTCTCATTTTCTTTTTAAATATTGTTTTGAAAATCAAATCTTATCAACTGCCCCACTTGGAATTTCTCCAAAGCATTTCCATAACATTACAACCAGAAATCTCTCTTGTCCTCAGGCCACGTGAAACCTGATGATTAAAAACTTGGATGTCATGAACCTTGGACTGTGCACCACTGGATTCAGTGCAGCATAGTATAGCTTCACTTATTTGTACAAGTATCGAAGTTCAGAGAGGAGCTGAGGGAAAAGGAGCGAACAGGAGGAAAAAAAGAGTCAACAGCCGAAAAGTGGGGCACAAGGGGAAACAGAAACAGGATAAAAATGTAGGGTTGCACCATAGCATGAGGAGAGGAGTTGTCGGTGAAAGCAGGAAAGGGTCTCAGTGGGAATAGTAATGATCATAGAGAGAAATGGGTGAGAAAATGAGGTGGTGGTGGGCAGCCGACTTGAAAGTCTGGCGGGAAGATCATGATACAACAGATAGTTCCATGGGAGGATAGTTCCACGTGTGAGAGAAGAGGGGATTAAAGAATGGAGGTGAGTGTTAAGTTTAGACTTGTGGACAGTAACAATATAAGGGCTGCAAGCATGTGTGACCTGGAGGGTGCAGGATTTGGGCGGAGAAGCAAGAGTTTGGTAGTAGCAAGACCAGAATAGAGCCAGTAAAACACAAGGTCATCAACTCACATTTATGTTTTGTAAGATAAGAAGTAGCATCACCAAAATATCAAGCCTGGTGTTGGCTCAGTGGTTAGGGTGGCGGCTTGGGATCCTAGGGTCCTGAGTTCAAGCCCCGTCGGCCGCTGAATTAATACACCAGGGGGTTGACTCAGCCTGTCATTCTTCTGAGGTCGGCGAAATGAGTACCAGTTCCAGTGTGTGTACTGGTAGAGGGGCACTGCATCAGCGACACAGTCACGCTTCAAGAAATGATAGCTGCCATATGACCACCACCACCAAAATATCGTGGACATCACCAAAATATACAGGATTGAGGGACACCAGCCTCTGGAGGTAGAGTAACCTGCTACTTGTGAAGATACAGGAAATTTGATAGCTGGTCCAGGAAGGGAATCTTGATGCTATTAGCTGACAATTTTGAAAGTATGAAGAGTTAAGAGGCAATCAAATACATGAGAGTAGCCCATTTGAGATGTCCCAGACCTCTTGTTTGAGACCGAGACAATCCATCAACTATTTGCAGTGAAGAAGTAGGATTTCACAGTGCAATAACATCGATGGAAAATACACCGATGATGAGAGATCAGAGAGTTAGAGAAGAGATGAATTTTGAGATCTGCTGCACTGATCATTTCCAAAAAGTTGGCTTTATTTTTGTACGCAAGATTGAGGCTCGTGGAAGAGCTAGAGCGGAATGGCAGGGAACAAAATGAAAACAGGGAAACACCAACAGCAGAGTAGAAGTGAGAGTGAGATTGATGGGAGTGAGAGAAGGGAACATTGAAGGGTGAACAAACTGCACACAAGCTGAATGAAACATAGCAAGAAGAGGAAGGGGATAGTAGGGATGAAACAGAAAAGGAACAAACCAACCAACAACTAACAAATTAAAACATGTGAGGGAGAGGGGGGAAATCACAACCTAGAAAAATGAGTGCTTGGGAATGAAGTAATTTGGGGTAGAGGAGATCATGGAGGGAAGAATGGGACTGAACAGATTGGAAAAGATGGTTCCATAGGTGAGAGAAAAGAGGAATAAATGAGTGGAGGTGAGAAGTGAGCCTGGATTTTGGGAGTTTAGCAAGAGGAGAGTTACTGGCTGACCGTGTGAACCCTGCAGAAACTTGGGAGGGACAAAACCAAGAGAGGGCAGAGGGTACAACACCAAAAAGGATGCGGCAGAATACAGAGGCCACTAACCTGCCTGTAATGTGAAAGTAATAGGCCAAGACACTCAGCTTTGTCACGGGACATCCCAATGATTTTGAGGGCATCACGAAGAGCAAGGTGTGAGGCAGGCGTGCCAGCCCAAAGGAATGAGCAGTATTCCATCAAGCTGCAAATGAAGGCCTTGCAGGTTGTCAAAAGTTCAGATTGGCCAGGGAAAGACCTTGCACGATAAAGGATGCCCAGTAAGTTGGTGGCTGGCTTTGGAGGCCACCTTAGAAATATGGTCTGTCCAAGAAAGATAGTGGCTGATAGTATGGCCTAAACAGTTGAATGACCTAACCTCTTTGAGTGGATTGTTTCGAAAGTATATGGGAGGGTTTGCCAGACAGTCCTTTTGGAGAGACAGGGTGAGTGTGTGGGATTTGTCTGGGTTGAAAGACATTTTCCAAGTGTTGGACCAGGACCTGGTTCTGTCAATGTCTGCAGAGAATGAAGAGGCTGCTGCCTTCTTGTCTGAAGGATGAGAAATTATATGACAGAGACTGTAATCATCAGTAAAGAGATAGACAGGATTTTCCAAGAAATTAGAAAGATCATTGATGAATATGAGGAACAAGATTTGGCTGTGAATGAAGAACAAGACTCCATCTGTTTCCTCTCAGATCACCAACTTGGTTTCAGACCAGGTCACTCCACATGCTGCTTCTACTCACCCAACAATGGATGGAGGCCCTCAATGGTCAGACGTGAGATCAGGACCATCTCTCTGGACATACCTCGTGCTTTTGATGCAGTCTGACATCCCACCTTGCTCTCCAAACTGTCTGCCTATTCCTATTCTTGATCTTCATCAATGATCTCTCTGACTCTCTGGAAAATCCTATTTATCTATTTGCTGGTGATTCTACTCTCTACCATGACATCCCTCATCCATCAGACAGGTAGGCTGCAGCCTATTCCCTCTCTTCAGACCTTAAAAAAAAATCCCAAACTGGTCAAATACTTGGATTATGTCTTTCAATTCCGACAAATCTCACACTCTCACTGTCTCTTTCCATAAGAAGCGTCTGGCAAAGCATCCTATCTACTTTCTTAACAATCATCTTGAGGAAGTTCAGCCATGATCTTTCTTGGGCAAACCACATTTCAAAATTGGCCTCCAAAGCCAGCTGCCAACTTGGCATCCTCCATCATACAAGGTCCTTCCTTGGTACACCTGAACTTCTACCCACCGACAAGGCCTTCATCTGCAGAATGATGGAGTACTGATCTCCCCTTTGGGCTCACTCCCCCACCACACATCTTGCTCACCTTGACAGCGTGGAAACCAAGGCCTTCAACATCATTGGAATCTCCTGCACTGAAGCTGAGTCTATGGGTCTGGCTAAACTGGCAAAGAATTTCTGGCTAAGGATTGAAGACTGGCTAAGAATTTCTGCATCGTTGTGGAAAGGAAGGTCACATGCTGGGATAGAGTTTTCAATAAAGTATGTGGGGGTGAATATTATGGCTACAGGAAGATAGGAATTAGCAACATCAGCCTTTACTACAAAGCCAAAGTTAATGCAATCACCCTGAGCAGAAGAAGTGCCTATCGTAACCCTGTTTTTTAACAGAAGAGATAAGGTGCATGTATCAATAACAGACTTAAGCAACTGTCAGCAAGTATGTGTGGGTGGCAGGAGAACTATGGATTCAAAACTGAGATCGGATGGAATCATTTCATACGAGTCAAAGGTTAGGATATCAAACATCTTTTCTACCCTAGTTAACCCCTTTTCTATGTTTGTTAATCAGGTTAAGAAGAGGTCAGCTCAATTGGGACAGATCAGACAAGCAGTGCAGAGAAGCTCATTTTTAAAGCGGAATTATATAGACGTGGACAAACATACCTCAACTTGAGGTTGAGCTCTGGTATGTCCATGGACAGACAAATAATGGTGGCAAGATTTGTGGAGATCCTTTGCAAGCCCATCAATGGGCCTCATCATCAGCCTTGACCTTTCCTGGGCAAGCCGTCCAGCAAAGCTGGTCTCCAATGCCAGCTGCAGACTGGGTATCCTCTGTTGTTCCAAGTGTTTCCTTGGAAAATCAAAACTACTCACGATCTACAAGGTCTTGGTCCGTATCTCAATGGAGTACTGCTCTGTGCTATGGGCCGGTGCCCCAGCATCACTTCTATTTCTCCTGGATTCTGTGGAATCTAAAGCTCTGAAAATTATTTGAATCTCCTATGATGAAGCCGAGGCACAGGGTCTGTTGCTGTCACATCACCTGCAGGTCGGGGTCTCTCTGTTTTCTACTGTCCATTCTCCAATACTGTAGCGCTCCCTCCACTCTCTCACTCCTCCGACCTGCCGTATCTACTCCAGGATGCATGTGCTATTCCAATAACCCACTCATGGTTAAACTTCTAAAATCCAGGCTGACTGCACACCTCAACACTTTTATTCCTCACTTCTTCTATCTTTGGAACCACCTTCGAGAGGCTGTTCTGTCGCACTCTTCCCTCCAGGATTTCAAGCAAGCATCACTGTGCTGGTTTCAGTTGAAGTATAACTCGGAGTGAACGGTAGCTCTAATTCCACCGACAAGTGTCAACCATTTTTAAAAGAAATGTCACGTGCAGGCACAGACATGGGATCTTGTAACCGCTTCCTTTAATACAACGTTGACTGCAAACACACAAAAAAAAAACCAAACCCACTCGATGTTCACCAAGCCGCAATCACAATCCAGAACAGAGAGACGAACAAGTCACATCGTGAAATAATGGGGAACGTTAAATCATGAGGACAGGTATGAATGTTAAAATGCAGAGATCGCCCAGCAACTAGAATGTGATCGAACAGAAACAAAAATGTGTTGTTACTCACTTAAGTATGATTCTGTGGAGGGTGAAAACAAGAATTTAATTAACAAATAGTGAGCAGTAAAGGTCGCCACAGCATGAGAGGATCCAGGTGGCTCGTAAAAAAACCTTTCGGCTCATAAAACCTTGCTGCTCCTCAAATCTCGCAACACCACGCTCCCCTCAAATCGGATCACAACCAGAGTATATAAACTCCAGACGAAACTCTGCCGAGCTGGGTGATTTCCAACCTCAGCTCCGACCATCTTCGCACTTTAATCACAGAAGGAAATTGCATGCAAGACAGCCGCTCTCTCGAGGAGGTTTTGAATCATGTTAATCAAAGGACCATTATAACCGCCATCTTTGGTTACCGCCATCTTTTGTTTTCCCCAATTCTGCTCCATGTTTTTTATTTTACCCCTATTATCCTTTTCCTAACACAACCATCTCACTTGCTAGTTTCAGTGTTTTCTCCCATCCTCCATGTCCTCTGTTCTTGTTCGTTCATTCCCTTGATGTTTTTTGTTTTTATACCGTCAGTTCTGCTTTGCTTTTCCATAAGCCTCGCTTCTGTAAAGCAAAAATTATATTGGGGTTGTTTTCCAGGATAAAAAGGCAAGTGCTTTCTGGCAATTACCTCTTCATGTGAATCACTACCTGGGATGGGATGTTAAACGGAACAGTAACGTCATAAATGCCATAATGATGTCAACCAATGTTAAAGATATCATTGAGTTCTTGAGAATTGAGTTCTCGGCACTGCCTACTGCCAAAAATGGAGAAATATTAGACTGGTCAGTGTAATATATTGAGGACTGCAGACCAGACCATTCTGCCCATTTATACTGCCAGACATGGTGGTGCCTTGGTTGTTTCCTGAAGACCACCAAAGTGACAGAAACCTTCAAGAAGAGATGGCAATCAGTCAAGGGGGAGCTGAGGAAGAACAGGAAGGATTGGAAAGAAAGTTGAACATGATAAAATCATGTAGTTAATTGGAGCCATTCGGGGAAATATGGGTTGGGAATCCAACAGATTGGGTAAGGCCTGAAGTGGCACTAAAGCCGACCAGGCAGTAGCATCGTGGTTAGATCATCTGCTGTTTCATGTAAAAGGTTTGGATGTTGCATATCTGGGTGGACATGAGTTGTGATGGGGAGGGCTGAGGGTGCGGGAAGGTTGGGTATGGTTGTGAATAGGGGTAAGACCTAAAGAGTGGATTGGTGCACCCTTGCCTTTGCAGTTGCAAACGTATTTCGATTTCAGAACTTCAACATCAGCAGTGTTGAAATGTACATCATAGCTGGAGTGAAGTACAGGGTTATTAATGCTCTTGAGGAAGGCTGCACTGTCCTTTTGTGATGAATTGTTATGAATAGGCTTATATCGCACTGCCCCAGGAGGGAGAAGGAAAAACAGGAGTGAGCATAGTGGGAAAATCGGAAAGAGTCACACGGAAGGAAGGAGACGAATGAACGGCCATTGAGTTCCTATAGTTGGTGAGGGAGGCAGCATGACCACAATACATATGAATGAGAGATGGAATGAAGAGGAAATTAAAAAGAGGAATTAATGAAAGTGTAGTGCTCCAATCAGGTGGGAAGAAAGATGCTATCACTAATTAGTGCACAAGTCGTCAGAGCTTACCCGAGGGATTGGCAGGAGAGGCAATGCTGCAAGGCATATCAAGAAGTGGCAGGGAACCAGAGCTAAAGGCTTCACAAACAGTCGTAGAAAGGGCGAGTCCCACTTGGTGCAAAAGGCTAAAGGACAAAGTGCTGTTTGGCAGCACTCAGGCTAAAGGCATGCGGCTGAAGGTGGACTTGCCGCTTGGCAGCACTGGAGTATCACTCTAATCAGCCAAGCAGAACCAGGCCAAGTGAGATGATGAGGCCAGCTAGGCCAGGTTTGTTATCATTCATATAGTTTGTGGCTATCTTCACTATTGCTCCCCATCTCACCTTTTTGTCCAAAGGTATGTGTGATGACAATTGCCCAAATGTGATGATTAAAATCCTATCAGTCCGGCAGGGCTGCTAGTTGGCCAAGGTATTGCAAACGGTGTATGCTCCCTATTGGGTTGGCCGCTCGTGTGATTTTAAACCACATAAATGATTGTCAGCGGCCGAGTCTGCAGGAACCATTGCCCCTTCGAGCACAATATGAACATGCCTTAAAGTGAAAGGGTGTGGGCGAGTGCAGATAGAAAAAGGTGCATCAGGCAAAGTGTTTGTCAGTCCCTGATGAACTGCAGGAATGAGCTGGCAAAGCAACAACCAGCCAAGGAGTAAGAGCTGCCAAGTGTGCGTAGAGTTGCTGTGTGAAGCTTATGGAAGTGAAGGAGTCAGTGCCTGTGTTATTGGCTGGGGGTAATGGAAGAGAGTTGTTGCTTGCTTGCAGTCAGGGGGTATTCGTACAGCACAAGTCTCTCGAGGTCTGTGTGGAGCCAGAAATGGAGAGCACAATGCGGAGCGAGTCAGCGCCCCGACATTGGCTGGTGGTCATGAAAGAGAGCTGTCATTTTCAGAGCCTGGCAATGTGAGTAAGAAAGAACGGAACAGGAAGCAGAGATTTGCAGAGGGGTCAGAAAAAGGTAGAATGGGGGCCAAAGGAGATTTTTATTATCATGATATGGGGCTAAGGGGTCGTAACTACAATGTATTTCATGGATGAAAGGAGCTTAAGGGCGAAGATGGCAATGTAGAAGAGCAACAGTTAACAGAAGAATGCAAGGGCGGTCGAGGCAGAACACGTGTCCCACTGAATCACCTGAAAAAGTCATATAAAAGCAAATAAACAACATAAAAGACTTACAGGTACAGTAATGGACACACTCAGGCTAATAATGATTTCATGAGGAGTAACAACAATCTGACACAATTCAGCCATTTAACCATACGTACAGCTTATAGAGGAGATCAATGTGGCTGTGTATTTGTTTTGAACCATAAACCAAAAATGTAAATCAAATATTGTGTTGTATAAAGGGTATGAATGTGCTGTGAATGGTGCTGTGTCATCGACAAAGGGTGGCGAACAGCTTCCAAGCCATCGGTTAAATACGGCCATCGTTTTGAAACTTCATCACAACTGCAATGCAACATCAACCGTAACATCGTCAGCTAACACAGAAGTACAAACACAGTTGGATGAC